>NC_081521.1:39859234-40166734 GCF_030273125.1 Centropristis striata | reverse complement strand
AGTGATACAGACAGAGGGTGACGCCTGTAATGTATTGCTGGGTTAATCCTTGTGAATCCCAACTGGTACAGCCTAAGGAAGGCTTAGTATAGTTCTGGGAGGAAATCCCCCTGTGTAGTGGTACAGGCCATTAGCCCCTAGGGTATAAATAGGGCAGCTATGGCTCCTTAAGCTGGCTTTTACGCAATATCAGTTAAAAATATGACTTGACTAATTACATGCAGGTCAGCCAGTCAGCAGAAGCAAAAATTCCTCCACCTCGTTCTCCTCTTCCTCTGACCACGGCAGACTGCTGCAGTGTCTCTCTCTGCTTCTGTGAATGCACACACACACACATGCATACACTGCACATGCTAGTGTGCACACACAGGTCAGCGGGGAACAAGTGGAACAGTTAACAGGTCTTCTGGAAACCTTGTGGCTGACATTTTCAAAGGCGGGTGTTATGTTGTTGTCATTCATTGACATTTAAGTGTCTACAGATGGAAGTTTCATTTCTGCGCTTTTCCACTACTTCAATCTGATAATTTGGCTCATATGCAGCATCTGCACCAGCTACATTTTCATCTACAAAGAGATGACTCTGGTTTCACTTTGTTGGCATCATCAAATGCATCACAAAGATGTTAAAGCATGAAAGAAACATCAAATGTGACACTGCTGGTATGATGACAGCTTTTCTTTTGCAACTGTAGTGATGTTACATACTGCTGATGCACAGTCATGCTTTTGTGTTTCCATTCTCACAGCTCACTTTTACAAAAATAAGCTGTCCCAACTTTTTACATGCTCAGCTTCACTGGCTCACAGGTAGCTCTCACTAGTTTGTGACATGATTAGCCCTTGATGCGAGTAGTACTCTCACGCTATGAGATCAGTAGCTTACAAGGGGGGTTGAGGGAAGAGAAGAGGGGAGAGAGAGAGAGAGAGAGAGAGAGAGAGAGAGAGAAAGAGAGCGAGACAAAGTCTGATCGGGTAGAAACAGCTTGAAAGAGAGAGGACAAGAGTGTGCGCGTGTGAAAGAGGTGGGGGATTACTTTTCATTCCAGAGATTTGTTGTTTCTGGCGTTCTCCCCTGGTGACTGACAGTCAAACTGAGTTTTCTGTCGGTTCTCTATTTTAGCAGGAAAATTTCAACAAGCTGTAAGCAAACATGGTGATGACTTCTCCTCTGAGAGAGCATGGCCAGGTCTCCCGTTGGACGCTCACGAGCCATTCATCTTCACAAATACTGTCTAGACTGGCTTCATAGATACTGTCTGGAGTACCTTTATCAGCGCTGGTATTCAAGGCAACATTGCTATACACTGGCATTATTGCTATTGCTCTACAACCCCTCCCACACCAAATCTGCTGCACAGCCACACACGGTCACAGCCATTTACTCAACACATGGCTTATGCTGTTTGTTTCAGAGTGTGCTGCAAATGATATTGAAACAGGATTGAGTGGGCTTAATGCTTGTTTTCAAAATGAAAATAGGGAGAGTCCCACTTGAGAGAGAACCTTTATCACGCAGCTATTTGATCATATCTGCTAATTATTATTATTATACAAAAAAGCAGAAGTCATATTAAATTAGATAAAGATGTTTTGCTGAGTGGTTTTAATGTTGCAAAGGATTTAAAAAGAAGAAGAAAAGAAAGCAGAGGTAGGTAGGGAAGGTAATACACAAGTTCAGGACAGGCTTTCAGGACACTATTGATGCTATAGGCTACAGGACGTCTCAGATGTTACACTTTCTGTACAGTGATACCAAAACCGATACTGTGCAATATATTGTGTTTGTGCATGCTGGGTCTATTATCTGAACGCGGGAGCAGATTCACTGATCTCCTGGGCTGCAGCAGGCAGAGAGGCAGGCCTGGCTGAAAAACTGTGGGTGTAAGTGGTGGGTGTAAGGGTTGAAAGGTCGTTGACCCCTATTGTAGATGAAGTGTGGAGGAGGAGGAGAACATACTGCTTGATCTCACACAAGGGTTAGCAAGTCAGGGCCAAAGAAAACGATCTGTGCGAACACAAAGAGCGAAGAAAAAGGCTCTAATAACTGACAGATTGCATACACGTTTTGCATATGCAAGCTCACGGACAATTACATGCATACACATATCTTTCCTTCGCGCGTACGTGGCCCTGAATGTAAATGCATCCTACGAAATACCACTTCCTGCACCCTCCCTCTTGTGGGACACCCCCAACGACAGGTGTGTCTGTCACCTTAAAGTAGTCTGGCACGGTGTCAACTGTATTCAAACACCTGCCTCTGTTTGGGATTATTCATCACACTCCTGGCTCCTTGTCTGAGCTCCCAAGCCAATTCTCATACCCTTCAACTGTGAGAGTGCTGATCTGGGAACAGCGGGCACAGAGGTCCCCTTGACTGACACAAAAATGCCGTAAATGCAGAACTGATTCACAATCTGCATGTACCTTAGGAGAGATTTGTGCAGTCACTAGAGATTTATGCAATACTATACTGTATAGATTAAGCATTCAAGGATACTACAAGTATATATATATATATATATATATATATATATATATATATATATATATATATAGTTATTGTGAAACAAAATTACATTATAGTGCATAAATAGGTAGCATTTTTTAAAATAATTTCTGTGAAAATTTTAGGAGTATTTACATCGACCAAGGGTGCTATTTTCCTGGTCCTTTCAAATTTACCTAAATTCCCTCATATTAATCAGCTCTCATTTATTTCAGGTCCTTCCCTATACTATACTAGAAAAAGAGAAGCTTATTTAATAGCATTTTTTTTGCCTGGGGTTGTTTTTAAAAAGTAACAGTCTACAGTAAGGCAAGTTAATCGTGGATATGACAGCCTATATGTCTGTGTTGACACATTGCAGATACTATTTTAAATTGATTTGCCATTTCCTGTTGGAATAATAAAAAAATGATGTGTGCTTCACTTTTTATCTACATTTTTAATTAAATGAATTACAGCACAAGTTTATGTAAGGGCAGCACAGCTTTTAGCCGGTTGCCGAACAGCAAGAGGGACGGGGGTTTGACTCCTTTTCCGTTCTGTGAGAGGACGACATGAAGACATGCCACGATATGCAAGTCTGTGTTTGGCCATAGGTGTGACTTTGAGTGACAGTGAGAGTGATTATTCATCACACATCCTGCAGTGACCTGGTGAGTGTTTCCCCGCTATCTGAGAGCCTGAAAATGAAAAGGCTGGTAAAGAAAATAAATACTCAAATAAGGTTATGTGGGGTAATGTAGCTACGGATGCAAAACTGCTGCGCCCACAAAAGGTTTCAACGGGTGAAAGACGGGAATTTTCTCAGAGCAAACATATAACTACCGGCCTGAAAAGCTCTAAAACATGCACGGCAAAATGCACAAATTCATATAATCATGCAAATGCGTAGTCTCTGCGTGAATGTACACTTCACTGTCTAAGTTTTCCCTCTTTGTCTCTTTCACTTTCAGTCCCCCCACCCCACCCACTCTCTGTCTTTCCCTTTCACTCAACTGGCTGGCTGTTTGAGAGCACACACTCAACGTGGGTGAGAGTGCTAGAGTAGAGTATATGACTGTCAACACAAGGTGCATGGTGTGTGTGTGCGTGTGTGTGTGGTTCTTGCCTGTCTGTGTGGTGCTGTAGGTGGAGAGGCACAGCAGGGCGTGAAGGAGCGCTGTGATAATGACAGGCCATGCATTATATAACATGCAGATTGCATAAGGAGTAGATTATTTTAGGTCCAGATATTGAGGAGGTATAAGTAATTTTTTTTTACGTGGGTGTACAGCACTATGCGTGTCTCTAAGTGCAAGGATGTGTTTGTGTAAAAATGTTCTGAAATGTGCTCATTTTTGTGGTTTCTTTCGAGGAGTGTGTGGGTGTAAGTAAACTAAGTGTATTATGTGTTTGTAAGAAGGGGGCATGAATGTTTTCAGATTTCTTTGATAGCTATCTGCATATCAAAACAAGTATGTGGGAATGTTGGCACATTTGTGTACAGTGTGCATAAGGGTGTCTTTATTGCAAGCTCCCACTCATTATCACTTTTAGACTTCAGAGAGATCCACTTGAATGGGGCTGATTCTCTTTGTCGGGCGTAAACCTCGTAACTTCCAGTTTTGATGGTTTTTCATGTTTGAGCTCGCGGAGAAAATACACAAGTGACTCGATGGCCTGAACAAGTTTAATGAATCCCTCTCAGCCACTCTGACACAAGGTTATGGTCCTATAGGATGTGTTGTGTGGAGTCACAGAAGTGAGGCAGAGCAGATAGAGTCTCCGTGTGCCACTGCCTCCTCTGTGCGCCTCGCTCCATGCATGAGTGTGCCCCTGTAAAAATAGACCTCTTAAAGGGCCAGCAGCCACTCAACCTTCTCCCACAAGAGGCCTGTTCTGCTCTTCAGGGTGACAGTACTCTAAGAAACATGGGATAGGAGAACACGCTATATTTCTCATTCAGCCCACAGAGACAAGTTGTATTTCTATTTCCCACGAGATATATACCTACATTCAGTTTATCTGTATCATCTTTACGTCATTCATGAGGACACTTCTCAGGTTCATAGCCAGATCAAACAAAGCTCCAGCATTATATCAGTAAGTTACCATAAAACATATTAAACACAAGTGGTTTGGAAGCCATCTGACTGCAGCTGGAGCCCCACCTTGCCACAAACTCTCACTGAAACACCACAGTGCTCGCTTCACCACGACAGCGACAAATCCAACCCGAGCAATGACGAGCAGAGCTCGAGACGATCTCCTTTGCATATGAAGCACACTTTGTAACTGTGCACTCAAAACGACCATTTCTTGAAGCAATCTCTTACTGACATATGACTTCCTGTACACTCCGGCAGATCGTCCTCGTAATGGAAATAAGTGAATTAAGTCAGCAGGGACAAATGTTGTACGTCTCGCTTGGAAGACATCTATAGCTGAGAACTGTTTGAACCTGTGAAATGTTCCTATATGCAGCATATGGGGTATCACTGCAGCAGAAGGACAGCGCCTGCTGTAGCAGAAATAGACATACAGAAATCATAATCGTGCACACTGGCATAGTATTTCTCCATCGAGAATGGCGAGAAATGAGGAGTGGAGTCAGTAATAGAAGCACAAACATAGCTCCGTGTTCCCAATAGAGGGATACAGAAACGGACACATTTAGTCCTTGACCAAGTGGTGTTGTAAAGTTGTGATTAAAAATTAAAGGTGACATTGGAAGTTCTTTCAGTGCAGGTTTCCTCATGTATCCTGTACACTGGTTAAATAATAATAAGTTAGATTACAGATGCCTGATACACCTGCACATCCTCCCTGTGATTAAACGAGATCTTTCCCACATTTACCCCAAACATCTGCACCTCCTCTCTCCTCCTCCTTCCTCACTCACTCCATCTCTTTCCAAAATTTCCCCGGCTCGACTAACCCCACCCTCACCAATCTCATATCCGTCCCTCCCAGTTTAAGCGGGCTCCTCCAGGGCCCCTGGCTATCTCTGGACCAGGGCTATTTAAGCCCACTGCTCTAATTCTGAAAGTCCTGATCTGCCGTCATGGAGAGTGATGAACCTCCACCTCTCTCTCTCTCTCTCTTTCTCTCTCTCTGTCTGTCTCCGTCTTTCTCACACACACTCCTTGTCTCTGGATCTGTCACACTCTCCCTCTTGTTCGCACTCTCTCTGTTATGCCCTTCCACACGCACAAACACCCCCACACACAGGTGCCGACTTATATGAGCGTATACACTCATTCACACATACACAGACACACATTTCAAACATACTCATTTTCTCCCTATAATTAACCCATCTCACTCTCGGGATGACATGTAGCCACAGAAAGTCCTGAACATGCTTTCTTCAGAGCACACACACACACACACACACACACACACACACACACACAGCTCAGTGTGCTTATCCTTTCATTCAAAGTTGCTAACACACCTGCGCTCCCTCTCTCCTACACACACACACACTCAAAGGAGGAAGCGGTGTGGTCACATACCTCGCCGGGTGCCTTTGCGTAGCAGGTAGCAGAGAGTTTACTCATTGGATCAGGCAGCAGCAGGCACGTAGGAATATCCAGTTTTGAGACTGCGAGCCTCTTCCTCCTCTCTACTGCTCAGCCTCCCCTCCCTTCATCCTATTCCTGCCTCTCCTCCTTCTCACTCTCTAAACGCCTCTTTGCTCTCTCTCCCTCTATCTCCCCGTGAGTGCGCTCTCTTTCTCTCTCCCCAGCTTGCTTGATCTCTCCAACCCCCTCCCTCCTCTTCTCTCTCCTTCGCTCTGACTGACACACACCTTCTATCACACCCTTACAACTTCAATCTACACTCATCCCTCTGAGTAAGTCTCTCTGACACAGAGTGACACTTGATAACTTTTTCTTTCCCCCTGCCTAATATGCTCTCTCTCTCTCTGTCTCTCTGTCTCTCTCTCTCTCCCTCTCTGGGAGTGTATAATTAGACAGAGCTCAGTGGTAATACAGTCAGGCTCATTGTGGGAGCCTTAGCATTGCTGCTCATGTTTGGCTGATAGCCCAGCGGCTTCACTCATTAACCTCCCTCGAGCTGCAGAATGGACCAGCCCACGGCTTGTGCTATTTGCTGCAACACCCTAGCCTCTTAGCCTGTCAGCCAATGGCAGCCCACATGGAAGATGGGAAAGGTGTGCTTGCCGGGCACACAGTACTGCACTGTAGGTGAGGGAGCTAAACATAAACACTAAGTATTGACATGTTACGGCAGGTGAAGCATAATACCCACTGGTCACATCTGACACATTGAGGATTTCATCACAGTCATAAGGAGTCACTTCTCTTTTCACTTAATCACCCGGTTATGATTTGCGTGCAGTGGTATCATGTGCTTTTCTTTCAAGCATAAAACCACAAAAGACCACTCACACAACTTATTGTGAAACCGCGGTGAGGTGTCCTGTGTGTGCGTGTGTGTGTGTGTGTGTGTAGCAATAAGTCATATGCTGTCTTTACTGTACTGGGTGCCCCAGTTCCCATCACATATGACCTGGCATAAACTCTCAAGGGAGGCTAGAATAACTGTCATTACATTTGGAACAATTCTATTACATTTGAGTCTATTAGAATAAAATCATATCCAACCTAGTCCTAACTAGCCTGCACTCCAATTATTATTATTATAAGTAGTAGTATCTCAATTATTTTTACTTCACCACACCTTAAACTAAACCTGGGCGACTACTTTCACTGACTTTTTCCCTTTGTCATCGCAGACAAAACATTTGACTCAGATCCAGAGCTGGAAGTGTCAGGCCAAGTCACATGAGCAGCTTACAGGGCTGGGATCTCTCTATAGTACAATGTCAAAGGGAATTGGAATCAATGACCTGCAGTTCAGTGAGACTGTGTATTTGTTTGTTTGTTTGTTTGTGATCACAATCCTCCCTGCTAAATCAGGCAATAAGCCATTTAAAAAAAAACCCTATTCAAATCATCATGTTTTTTTAACAAGTCCAACCCATATGAACACGTAGGTCATTTGTTCCTACCCTTAAATTCAACCCACAGGATTGTTGTCAAAATTAGCACCCATGCTGCTGCCAGGTGGTCAACACCTCCCCCTACCTAATAGTCTAGACGGATTTCAGAATAAAGGCCTCCTATAAGAAGTGAGGAGCATTTATGGGTACAAGTCAGGAACCGGCCTACCTTACATATCTCAAGGGTGCTGAATAAAAAAAAAATGGTTCCCAAGCGAAATTTTGAGTTTTTGACCTTGTAATTTGTATATCAAATGGCCACCAAATTGCCCATCTTGCACAGTCATTGGACCATTTCCCCTTAGTTTTTTTGTAATTAGGCAATCAAAGATGAGGAAATTAAGTTTCTGGATCTATAGTCTAGGGTCAGAGCAAGGATATAGTGGAGGCTCAGTGTCTTTTTTATGTATATATATATATGCAAAACACCAACTGGAACATTTAAAAGTCATATTGATTGAATATTTATGTCGGCCTTAAAAAATGACACAAATAATGCTTAATTTCACCTTAAAAGTTGGTATTTTGCATATATATATATATATATATATATATATATATATATATATATATATATATAAAAGACACTGAGCCTCCACTATATCCTTGCTTTGACTCTAGACTATAGATCCAGAAACTTAATTTCCTCATCTTTGATTGACTACTTACAAAAAAACTTGGGGAAAATGGTCCAACGACCAATGGCCGCCATTTTGATATGCAAATTAGAAGGTCAAAAACTCAAAATTTTGCCTGGGAACCATTTTTTTTTTGGATTCAGCACCCTTGAAATAAGTAAAGTAGGCCGGTTCTCGACTTGTACCCATAAATGCTCCTCACTTTCACTTTTTGGACAATTCCGTCTAGACTATAAATGTAACAGTTTCAAACATGTCGTTAACGTTGAGATGGAATCACAATTTGGTTTAGGCAAGAAAACTATTTCCTTTAGGTTAGGAGGGAAAGTACATGTTTAGATGTAACAAAAAGATGGTTAAAAAGTTTAAAATATTGGACATTGTGGTAGCTACGCACAAAAGTTATGTAACTTTTCACACAAACAGGTCAAAGTCAACCCACCAACCCTGGACTTTCTCATTCTTAATAAATATACAACCAAATGTGCTGCTCTACAAACAACCCTTGGGGTTGTATTTTTTGGGAGGAAAGTCTCTATTTATTACATTCATTTTATTTTCGTTTTGTAGTGTAAATTATAACATTTTCCTGGGAATAGAAAATGTTAAATCAATAAATATTTGATCACCAGTATATAAAGCTCAAACAAACATATGTTATTTTTTTTATGTACACTACCGGTCAAAAGTTTTAGAACACCCCAATTTTTCCAGTTTTTTATTGAAATTCAAGCAGTTCAAGTCAAATGAACAGCTTGAAAGGGTACAAAGGTAAGTGGTGAACTGCCAGAGGTAAATAAAAAAAGGTAAGCTTAACCAAAACTGAAAGATAATGTACATTTCAGAATTATACAAGTAGGCCTTTTTCAGGGAACAAGAAATGGGTTAACAACTTAACTCTATGGAGTCTTGGGCTATTTTGTCCATTTTTGAATTCTTTTCATGTCTTTGTAAGTCATTTTCTGTCTTTTTGGTCATTTTGTGTCTTTTTTTTGTCATTTTGTGTCTTTTTGTGTCTTTTTTTGTCATTTTGTGTCTTTTTTTATTAATTTTGTGTCCTTTTGTGTCTTTTTTTTGTCATTTTGTGTCTTTTTTTGGTAATTTTGTGTCTTTTTTTTAGTCCTTTAGTCCAACATAAAATGTGATTTTGAATCTTTTTTTTTAACTTTCAAAACACTATCATGCTCAATAAAGAATTTTAAATGTTGCAAATGTGCATTAATTTCAGAGTACACTGAGACATTAAACTGCATCATTTTCAATTAAATTCTGGAAAAGTTGGTGTGTTCTAAAACTTTTGACCAGTAGTGTATTTTTGTTGGAAAATAATAAATTGAGCTCTGGGTACATTACATGCTGTTTAACATAGTGTGAATCATTTTCACCAAGACATCAAACACTGAGGCCTTCCAAATATGATGTCAAGCAAAAAAAGGAGAAGAGTAGTGTATCAGTCAGCAAAAATGTTCACGCTCAGAGTGCTTTTAGTATAAGAGCTACAGGATTAATACTAAAGAGTTAAATTCAGTAACATGGTTTTAAATAACACATTTTTCTCTGTATTTCATTATTTTTGTGTGTGTTAAAGTTGTTTAAAGTTGTGTTACTCTAAAAAAATAGATAGGATAAGCCATTTCACACAAACAAAAGTTCTGAGTCACGATTACAGCTTTCTGAATACCGAATAACCTTCAGACAGTAGATTATATTCTCCTGGTAATAGTCAGCACTATTGTAAACTATAACGTCTTTGGACCTTGAGTCATATGGAAATGCTTTAAATGTCTAAAGCTACTTTTTGTTCATTACATTTTCACTGAACATAAAAAAAAAATAATTATATCTTAAGTTAATTTAACTAAGGTCATCGCTGATTTCATGTCGAGCAAGCATTATCTTAAGTTTCTGTTTGACTTGAGCCCAGGAGGTGGAAGAAGATTGTGATCAAACAACCAGAGAGAGTGGGAGGGTGTGACTACAGCGCTGATCGAGAGATCACATGGTGTGTGTGCGTGTGTGTGTGTGTGTGTGTGTGTGTGTGTCGGTTCATATGCATACGCGTATCTTTTCCCTCTTGTGATCATTAGGTGCTGCTCAGGCTGAACGTCTTAGTATCATTTCCTCTCTCCTTCTCTCTCTCCCATTCTCACTTCTGCATTCACACTACAACATCCTATAAACACAGATGTAAATAGAACTGGGAAAAAACATTACCCTGCTCGCTGACTGAAAATTTGTTTAACGATCAAAAATTAGAGTTGTGAAAAAAAATAACCCTATTTTTTATGGTTCTTCGGTTCATTGATGATACTGCTGACTCATCACTTTGCCAGTACATAACAAAGTCAGATGATAAAGGCTGCATTTAATCCTTTAGCACCCAGTGAGAAAAAAAAGACAATTTGTTTTAGGGGTGTTAGAATTTAAATTCTTAATCCGAAATTGAATAAAATGTGCCGTCAATTTATATGATTGAATCAAAAACTGAATTGGTGAACTCAGAATTTGAACATATGGCGTTAGTGTGGTACATTCAAAAAATATGGCAGTATGAATTTGATTTGAATCAAATCGTGACCTTAAAATCAAATCTGACCCCTAATTATAATGTCTCGCAGCCAATCATCTCAAGAGTTCTTTAATTGAATGAAGCATGTGTACAACCCACACAGGTGTGGTGAAGTCGATCGTGGTGTTTTTAAAGCACAGTTCATTGTGTAATGTATTTGTTTAACCCATAAGAACCCAGATCCAGTTATTAATAATAATAAAATAATAATAATAATTTATGATGTGGGGTTTTTTTGGTCATTCTGTGTCTTTTTTTAGTAATTTTGTGGGTTTTTTGTGTCTTTTTTAAGTAATTTAGTTTTTTTCTGTCATTTTGTGTCCTTTTTTGGTCATTTTGTGTCTTTTTTAAGTAATTTAGTGTTTTTTCAGTCATTTTGTGTCTTTTTTGGTCATTTTGTGTCTCTTTTTTTTAGTAATTTTGTGTCTTTTTTGTGTCTTTTTTAAGTAATTTAGTTTTTTTCTGTCATTTTGTGTCCTTTTTTTTTAGTAATTTTGTGTCTTTTTTGGTCATTTTGTGTCTTTTTTTAGTAAATTTGTGGGTTTTTTGTGCCTTTTTTAAGTAATTTAGTTTTTTTCTGTCATTTTGTGTCCTTTTTTGGTAATTTTGTGTCTTTTTTGGTCATTTTGTGTCTTTTTTAAGTAATTTAGTGTTTTTTCAGTCATTTTGTGTCTTTTTTTAGTAATTTTGTGTCTTTTTGTGTCTTTTTTAAGTAATTTAGTTTTTTTCTGTCATTTTGTGTCCTTTTTTGGTCATTTTGTGTCTTTTTTGGTCATTTTGTGTCTTTTTTTTTAGTAATTTGTGTCTTTTTGTGTCCTTTTTAAGTAATTTAGTGTTTTTTCAGTCATTTTGTGTCTCTTTTTTTAGTAATTTTGTGTCTTTTTTGTGTCTTTTTTAAGTAATTTAGTTTTTTTCTGTCATTTTGTGTCCTTTTTTGGTCATTTTGTGTCTTTTTTTTAGTAATTTTGTGTCTTTTTTGTGTCCTTTTTAAGTAATTTAGTGTTTTTTCAGTCATTTTGTGTCTCTTTTTTTAGTAATTTTGTGTCTTTTTTGTGTCTTTTTTAAATAATTTAGTTTTTTTCTGTCATTTTGTGTCCTTTTTTTTTAGTAATTTTGTGTGTTTTTTCGTCATTTTGTGTCTTTTTAAGTCATTTTGTCTGTCTTTTTTGTGTCTTTTTAAAGTAATTTAGATGTTTTGGTCATTTTGATACTGCCTCCAGCGGTCCCCAGGTAATTTGAGTTTGAGACCCCTGTTCTAGAATATTTAAAGTGTTTGTTACATGGGTGTCACCGTGGGTTCTTATGGGTTAAAAATCACTTGGATGGGAGGAATGGTGGTGGCATTTTACTGTACGCAACTGAACGCTTCCATTCACATGATGGGTATCAAATTAAGTAGAAAAAAAAGAAGATATCAAATGAAGTATTCTATTGGTATCGGTATCACCTTAAGGGGTCTGGTATTGGTATTGTAATTTTTTAAGCGATACCCAGCACCTAATGGACACACAATCTCAGCAGAATTTGAAATAACTCAATATACAACCTCTATTTCAAAAACACTGTGATATTGTAGTAAAAACAGAATGCAATGATTTGCAAATCCTTTGCGACCTATGTTCAATTGTTTACAGCACAATGACAAAATATCTAATGCTCAATCTGGGAAACTATTGTTTTTGGTGATTCTAAAAAAAAAATCCAACTTTTTTTGGATTCAGGGGTTGGAAACAATCATTTACCAGTGAACAATTAGAGCATCAGTGTTTTACAGTCAATGAGTTCATGTGAGGTTGATGTGATAAATGAAAGTGACCAATCGGGACTTTAAAGAATGTAAACAGGAAGAGTGCCAATAAACAGAGAGTCAGGGTCTCTCTGGGTGCAATTTGACCTATTTTGACCCTTGAATTGGGTGTCTGGAGATATTCAGCACCTCAGCTTATTACATTTTCAGATTCTATGGTGGCCTACAGAGCTAAAAAAAACTGTAAAGAGCATGCTAATCCATTGAGAATGTGTAAAAAGTACCTCAAGACAAAGGTGGAGCATCTTTGAATATAATTAGTATGGACAGAAGTAATGACTCAAACTGAGAAATAGAGTCAATCACATGGCAGCGAGACACAAACCTGTGATTACTGACGACACACACACACACACACACACACACACACACACACACACACAGACACACAGTGACAAGGCCACCATGAGACAATTTCACAAATTTATTTATGTGTTACTGTATGTGCCGTTGTAAATCCTGTATATACATGTGTGCTTGCATGCAAGTTTCTGTGAGCATACCACGTGTGTGTGTGTGTGTGTGTGTGAGTGTGTGTATCTGTGTGTGTGTGTGTGTGTGTGTGTGTGTGTGCGTGAAAGTGACTCACCCCGTGTCAGTTACTCCTCTACTAAAGTGTCCTTTCCTTTTTTACTTCACACCTCTCCAGTTTGCTATTTTTGGGCCATGTTAGCAGAACTAGTAGTATTCAGCACACACACACACACACACACACACACACACACTACAACATGCAAAGCCCACTGGGAGTGTTTTGGAAGAGAGAGAGGAGACGTGCATCTTTTATGGTGCACTGGTACAATAGCTGATTCGTGGAGCAGACAGAAATATCCAGGGTTACTCGCAAAGTGAAAAATATCGTATTGCATAAGATGGTGAAAGGACCTGACCACGTAAATGCAACAGTAGCTCTCTCCCACAAAGGCACGCACACACACTCACTCATACACACAAGCACAGGCTCACATAGACACTCACACAGACACACAGTGATGTCCTAATAGTGTCCTGCAGGCAGGCGGGCAGAGGCGGGCCGGGGTAGAGAAACTGGAGCTGAGGCAGAGTGCTGACTCAGGGAACAACCAGTGAGAGAGAGAGGGAGTGTGTGTGTGTGTGTGTGTGTGTGTGTGTGTGAGAGAGAGAGAGAGAGAGAGAGAGAGGGGACATTGTGCTTCAAAGAGGCCTCACGACTTGCGTGTGCTAACCAGAATGTCCCGACCACTCTGACACTCTGATCACTTTATGTCATTTTACCCGCACACGGGGTTGAGGCCAAAGCTGCCTGCTGCCGTAAAAAAGGGAAGCAAAAACCCAAAGTTCTACTCTTGTAGGAATTACATTGAGAAAAAGGAGAAGTAAAAAGAAGAAGTCTGCATTTTTCTGTACTTTTAGTCGTATTATTTCACTCGTTATTTGTTCCTCTCAGTTAACTGCTTTGACACTTTGCAGATGTCGGATGTGACATGAAACACAAGCTGTCAGATGATCTGACAGATTTTAAACAAATCCAGATTATTATTTATTAACTTATTTGGAAGAAAATGGTGAAATAAGTGCCAACAACTGTCCATTGTTAATGAGGCTGTGGGTAATGATTATTATCATTATTGTTAAATTATAGTTTTAATTAATATATTAGATTATTTAAATATATATATTGAAAAATGTCTGGTTTACTATCATATATGACAAAAAAAGCAGCACGCTGGAAACCCCCAAAACCAGATTGCAGTTGCATTTTCTTTCATTATTTTTGTTTGAAAAAACAGTTTTTTACAAGTGTAATAAGCTAAAGCTACACCATTTCAGTCAGCATAAACTAGCTTCGGTTTCAAAAGTAAGGATTTATGGTTTATCTATATACATTTTATTTATAGGTTTCTTTAAGTTGTAAAAGTTGAAAATGACTAAAATAAACTACAACCCCAAATCTGCTGTATTGTCAAGGATATGTTCACTTTCAGTTTTACTTCCAAAATAAAGTTGTCTTACTTGTTTAACTACTGATCTGACCACCACAGTTTCTCTGTTCCCAGATTTCAGCGTATGTGTGTGTGTGTGTGTGTGTGTAAAACCTTCTTATAGCCTATCAAAATGACCCATAAACTGTAAATATCCTATAATGTTTGGCTGCATCTGAACTGTCAACAACTATACTTATGAACATGCTTGTGTATGTATGTATGTATGTGTGTGTGTGTGTGTGTGTGTGTGTGTGTAAAACCGTCTAATAGCCTATCAAAATGATCCATAAACTGGAAATATCCTATAATTTTTGGCTGCATCTGAACTGTCAACAACTGTAGTTATGCACGTGCTTAAGTATGCATGTGTGTGTGTGTGTGTGTGTGTGTGTGTGTGTGTGTGTGTGTGTGTGTGCATGACCGTGAGGTGTGGATATGTGAGTGTGTAATATGATGTATATAGACTGTGCTCTAAACAGAAGAGCAGCAAGTCAGCAACATCCAGGTGGTTTTGGTTTACCCTCAGATTTCACTCCCCCCATTTCTCTCTCTCTCTTTCTCTCTCTCTCTCTCTCTCTCTCTCTCGCTCTCTCTCCCTTACTCGTCCCCTTGTTGTCTCCCTCTGTCTTTCCTGCTTCATTATTTGTCCTTTCTCACCGGCTAAAAATACTTGCTGCCCTGTCACTATAACAGATCACCTCAGAGGAAATTTGCTGCCAGCAGTGAACAGTGTTTGATACAGCAGCAACGCCACCCACTCCACTCCACACACACACACACACACACACACACATACCATGAGCCTTGGATCATAATGGTGTCAGTGGATTAGTATTTGCAACTGTGGGCTGATATATTAAGTGTGTTTGTGTGCGTGTTAGACAAACAGGTGCAGGAACCTCATGAGGCTGACGGAGCTGTTGGAGGGTTGACAATGTAGGTGCAATAGTTACATTAGGTCACAGCAGTCGGAGAGCTGGAATAACAGATACTATCTCACTTACACACACAGACAAGGCTGCACCTGTGCTTCGCTGTTCAAAATAACAGGAATATATTGTGTGAGAGAACTACTGAGTGGAGTGATGCAGACAAAGAAAATATGTGCGAGCAAATGTCCACAAGGCTTACGTGTGAAAATGGGTTTTTATGCAGGAGAGAGAAAGAGAAAGAGAGAGTGTGAAAAAGAGTGGGGTTGACACTCTTGTGACTCGTAAGAAAATTAAATAAACAACAACTTCTCACTCCTGCTTTCACACTTAATGTGTAACTCAACCGAGTCTGTCGGAGACGGCGTAAGGTGTCACTGTTTAGTGCTCAGGAGAATTTTCCTTCGTGTCTCCTGTTCCCATGGCAACTGAGCAGCGACCTGCGATGACCCCCAAGGACTGGAGAGGGACGGAGGTGAAGTTGTCATTTGGCACAGGTCAGTGGGTGAATATTATTGTGCATTCATCATTTTTTTGCAGGTCGCCCTGCTGAGGCCGATAATGAGCCTCGGAGATGAAGACGTTTTTTGTGGATATTTATTTTTTAAGAACATGGCACGAGAACGTCTTCGCTAACCATATTTTTCTGTATTTATGTTTAATTGTGTTTTTGATATTTGTTTTTGTTCTTGCATCCAGGGCTGCCTCCCTCTTTCTTTCTCTGTCTTTCTCCGCATCGATGTGTGTATGTGTAAAAGCATGCACCACAGCCCTGCTACCTGCAGTTCAACAGGCCCTGTTGTCTCATTATCAGAGTGACATTTGTGCAGTCCTGTGGAGCCATCTGGATGCGTCCCACACACATGTGAGAAAAACCAGCCTGGGTTTGGATCTGACTCACATCAAACAGCCTCTCTGCCCACACACACACTAACACACACACAAACACCAAATACAGACGGCACAAATAGAGCAGTTTCCAGAAGCCAATATCTGACATTTAACGAATAGTGAGGTGACAGAGAGATTGATACAGATTTTCCAACTGACACTTTACATCTTAATCTTTCCATTCAAAACAATGGTGGGCTTACTGAAAAAAAAAAACACTGCCTATAAAGCTGTGGACAGCTGCAGAGAGAGCACAGGCAAAAGTGACCTCTCAGCTACTCGTGTCAATCTCAGTGGTGTGTGTTATCTCAAATGTGTGTGCATGTATGGGACAGCCCCACAACGAATGCAAATGGGTGTAAAAGTGCCGCAGGTTGGAGTTGTGAAACTGCCTCAAAGGCTCAATGGCACAGAAGAAGAAGAACATCAACTCGAGGTTATGGGGGCGCTTGATTATCCAGGAAAGTCCCAAAAATTAAATATGTGAGAGATAAAATCTGAAGATAAAATCACTGAATGAGAATTAATTTGGTATCTTTACAACAGATAATGCTGAAGAGGTGCAGAATTTCTAAAAGCTTTAGAGTAACAGTCAGCAACAAGGATGGCAATAAAACCCTGTGTTCATGTGAATGCTCATTCTGATGTTATTTTTAATTCCTAGAATCACTACTAAATTATCTCAGAAAATCTGTTTGTGGTCTAGTGTGTGTGACATATACTGTAGTTGCTAGGAGTAAATAGAACAGAAAAAGGCCCATGTGACTCAAAAACAGAAGAGATGTGAAGACTGTGTTAATTCTACAATGCTGCATCTGGACCAATTTTATATCCTGGTTTCGGAGCGAGCTGTAAGGGGACGTTATGACTGTTGCTCGACTCTTGTGAAAAGACCCAATGCAGTTTCGTTATGACTGTGTCAGCGCAGCGAACCGTAGAAAAGCAAAAAGTGCACACACGAGTCAAGTAAGAAAATGAAGTTAGCATACTGAGGCATTATCAACTAAATACTATTGATGTGGTGTAAAAGGTGCATGCACGCCTAAAAGTTCTCTCTCTAAGCAAAATTGTGGGCCTCCAGAGTCCATTTCCGGAGCAGCTCTGTGCATGCAGGTTGCTGAATGCCACTGTGATGTTCATTGACATGCTAAAACTCAGCTGCATGCAAGGTAGGCCTCGCTCTATCCCCTTCATCTCGCTCTCTCTTTCCCCTCCTACCTTCTCTCATCTATAATTGATTGCTCCCACTGTACCAACTTCATTTGCTGGCTGTGAATAATGAATGAGACACAGAGTGGAGGCGCTTTTTCTTCTCCGCTGGTTTGATACCCGATTAGCCGTTTACAGTGTATCTGTGCTATCCGTGACCAGGCCTGGGGTTCCCAAAGTGTGCCACCACGTGAAGAAACGCTGCCAAGAATGGCTGCTCCGCCTCGGGGAGAAAAGGCATGACAGCGTGAAAAAAACTGGAATCAATCCCGTTGATTGGCATCATCCAAGACCAAGCATAATTTATGACCAAGCAACAGGCATGTGCTAAAACGACAAGCATGTTATTTTAATACATGATTGAAGCATGTGAGGAGGTTGGGTTGTTGCATGGAAATGAAACCTGCGACTTTTGGTGAGTGCATAATTCCCATTATAGCAATCTCACACTCTGTAAGCATCTTCATACACGCACACATGGGTGCACATACTACATACTGTACCTCGCACACATTCACACACTTTCAAACGCACATGAAAACCCACACGCACAGAGACAAACTGTTCTCTGCCGCAGTGAAATGTGCTCTTTTGAGGTGCATGCCATGTGATGCGCATGTTACCTCCTCTCCACAGCTCAATGGACTTTCAAGCTGTGTCCAACACGCACACTCACTCACTCACACTCAACTCACACTTAACCAGGATTATTAATAGCGTGTTTCAGTTCCACAATGCGCTGGAGAAGTGCAAGCAAAGCAATTCAGAACTCCGGGGCCAAAGATGACGTACTCTTTTTTTTTTTTTTTTTTTTTTTTTTTTTGAGGGGGTAAAGTTACATCAACCGACTCAAAACAGCTCTTCACACTTCCTGGAAGAGCTGACATGAGTGGCATGCCCTGCTGCTCATGTACCTTCCTCACTTACTATCCCAGGCACATGCCCACACACACACATATCCTCATTCATGAAAAAAAAAAAGAAGAGATTTGCTGACACAGGCATGCACGCAAACAGCTAATAGAGCCACATTGTTAGCAGTCTGCTGTTGGAGAAAGTTGTAAGTGACAGAAGGGGCTCGGTGTGGGCAGCAGAGGGCTGATGACACAGCAGCTGTTGGACTTTCTGCAACCTGATGGAATGAGTGTTTTTGTCTGGAAGGACATTGATGGCGATGATATGATGAGGATGTGGAGGAGGAAGGCAGCAGGGAGGAGAAGGTGGTGGTTGGGAATGAGGATGATATCTATGGTGATTGCATCTTCAGCTTCAACACAAATTAAATCCTGAAATGTCTGCAAAGCACCAACATTTTCTACCCATTTCCATCTCTCATTCCTCTCCTCCCTCTATCACCTCTGCTCTTCTGTCTGTCTCTTTCTCTGGCCACACATCCACACAGTAAAAGAGACAACCCTAACACAGAGAGACCCTGAGTGTCTGTCTGAACCTTGTAGAGTTAGAGACTGTCTGAGTCTGAATACGTCTTGATCTGCAGAGGTAGGTACACAGAGGCGCAGTTATAAAGAGAGGCGGAGGAAGGGTTGCGAGAGAAAAGACTAAGAACACAAGAGAGCGTGAGTGCGTGAGAAAGAGAGATGTACTGTAGGGAGCTGGAGGGAGAAAGTAAGAGAGAGACGGAGGGAGAATAGATGAGCATGAGAGTGTGTGAGAGAGATAAATAGAGACAGAGCGAGCAGGAGGAGGGGGAGAGTGTAAACAGCAGAAGGTTCACTGGGTTCAGTGTGCAGTAGAGGAGCTGAAAGATGGGCATCAGAACTGGAAGCCCAGGGGGCTGGATAGTGGTGCGTGACTCACATACTCATGCATATATTCACGCATACACACACATGCGTACAGAAACATTTAAATGCTGTTTTATTTCCAAACATGAACTATTACACACACAAACCCCAGGGAGACATAAATAATAGAGCCGTTTGAAAAGTGTGACATCTTGACACCTTTTTTCATATTTTTATTGCCGCGCGGCCAAACAAATCCTCTTACAAGTTCTCATTAGTATGTTGATAAATGGATTACAATAATTTCAGGAAATTGATATATAGCAACATCCAGCATTCACAGATTTAATCACTGTTACATAACGCCTTTTTACAATGGAATATGCTGTGCATTTTTTGTTGTGTTGACTCAGAAAAACACATAATATCACACACAAGATCTGACATTTTCACGGACAAGAAACAGAAAATATAGTTGGCCTTTATATTTACAGGTCACCTAAATCATTTTACTGTGTGGTTTGCTTTTTCAAATCTGACAATGACTAATATGTAGAAGAAAATACTTAGTTCACTGCTGTATATCAGTGGCATGGCTCAGCATGACGAGTCAAACCGATACTGTCACTCACCCCGTCCAAGCAGCCTGTTTTCTCCACATGAGTCACTAGATCTCATTTAGACACTGAAAAACACTGCACACACTTGCAAAACTGACATCATGTTAACCCAAAACCAATCCTTCCAAGCGCACACTTTCACAGCTTGTCCGCACAGACGCATAACACAATCAAAGGGCTGCGACTATTTCAAATTTCAGACACTATTGAGTGAACTCCATCTTACAGACAGAGAAAGAAAGAGAGACAACACACGACTTGACATATTACACTGAGCTCTGTGCTGTCAGAAAGTTTTAATGACATAACAGGTGGATGTACTGTAACAGAGAGAATGAATGTGTTGGTTGTATTTTTAAATTATTGCGGCTTTCAAAGAAGCTGTCACTCACAATGTTGCATTCTTTACAAAGTGTGGCTACGTTCACACAAAAGGTTGTGTATCTCGCAGCTGAAGCAAGCACAATCCTAACAACTTTCTTGTTTCACAATGGCTAATTAACACCTTGACAGAGCGGCATGCTCCTTTCTCTGAGAACAAAGGCATTGCTACTGTCGCCTCTCCGTCCTGCCACATTTAGCAAACAGCACCTAGATACTGTCTAACAGGGAGGCTCAGAGGCACAACTTGGAACACTGGCAGGCAGGTGTGCACATTTGTGCGTTTGGCACTTGGATGTCTGTTGCCATGGTGACCCCCAGAATATCCCCATACAGCACAATGTGATATTTTTAATAAAGTTTGAGGGCTTTGACTTCACTGTCTGGAGCAGCTGTAAAGATGTGAAGTAAAGATGTGAACTTTTTTTTCTCTTTGTGTGAGTGTGTGTGTGTGTGTGTGTGTGTGTGTCTGTCACTGAGGCTTAACTGTGTGTTGTTCACCAAAGAAAATCCAGCAGCTTATGTCAGCAGGCTTACTGTGTGTATTGCTCAACCAAAGTGTAACATGAAGGCAAAGGGAATACTGACTATAGTGACCATGAATAGTGTGTGTTCAGATGTGAGTACATGTCTCTGTCTCCTTATGTGTGTGTGTGTGTGTGTGTGTGTGTGTGTGTGTGCATGCGCAAATGTGTATATTTACCACAGTATGACTCACAAGCCACATCAGAGACTGCGCTGCAGAAAATTGAGACAACACAGTTTCAAAGAGGAAGCCAGCACTGATAGAGCTGAAAGAGCAACAGGCACAACACACACACACGCACAAAACATGCATGCATACGCACACATGCATACGCACACACGCACGCACGCACGCACGCACGCACACACACACACACACACACACACCACACACATACAATGGCTCGGTGTAACAGTCACTGGAAATCCCCTTTTGTTCACCTGAATGAATCAATACAAAATTGAAAAGTGATTACAATTATTTTGCATTTCCCCCCAAAAAAGTACGCAAAAGCACAGCCTTGATCTGTTGTTGGTCAAGATAACATCACATCTGAAAAATACTGGAACTTCCTGATATTTACACATGATCTATTACACAATATATTAGTGTGCAAACAGCAGGTGCTTCTTGAGTGTGAGCTAAAGTGTAATACACAATCTTTACCAGCAGAGGGCAACATTGACTCACCAATGAGGTTATTATAAGGAACCTTTGAGATGTACTGAAATGTGCTCTACAGTGGTGTTGGCACATGTGATGACAGGGAAATCTTCTCACATCAAATATCAATAGTCTAAATGAGATCGTAGATGACCACAGAATGGAAGCAGAAGCTGCCATGAATCGTTCATAATGATATTTATGTGTCTCAGTAGGTAGCATGCAATGAGTTTTCCATGACATTAGTGGTTGGACTGGAGCGGCCTCCTCCAGCTGAAGTGTGATGTAACTGGCTGTTAGATGCCTCTTATTAGGGAAGGGGGAGTCACAACCTGCAAGAATCCATGCTGCTAAGTGCCTATTAACCCCCCCCCATATGTGACACTTACAGTGTGCAGCAGTGTGTGTATTTATGGGAATACGTATGTGTGTGTGTGCTTAATTACATGCTAGCACATGCTTATGTATGCTGCTGTTCACAGTTGCATTAACAAACTTCTTTAACAAAGGCAACAAGACTGTTTTTTATTTGCAAAGGGGAAAGAATTGACGTTATTGCGATTATTATTGAATTTCATATGCAACCACAAATCGCCACAAATTAACTCAGAAGTACAGAGGATCATGGGTGGAAATACCAGGGACAGAGAGAGACTGTCTGCTGCTATTAATACATAATTAATGGCACACTTTCTAATAAGCCATCATGCCTAAATGTTATCAAGTCATTAATTAGGGGCAATGGGTTTCTCACCTTTTAATTAGCTGTCAAGTCTGCACATGTAAATGTTAACAAGTTATGTTCTGCTGTTCTTTTCGAGAATTTAAGTGGCCACACTGTCTGTAAGACAGGTCCTCCTAATGAATTAAAATGCCATGTAAAAAACAGAGCACTGCTGGAGGAGAATTCACACCACCAAAGGGTCTTTTGTTGGGTTATATTTCATTAATTAATGAATAATACGTGATTATAAACAGTAATGACAAACCCCCACCCACCTCTTTGGTGCAGACTGAAATAAACTTTTGGCTGGATTGTAATAAAAAAAATTGGAACAGGGAGTCACACCATCCTCAGGGTAAATAAACCCTACTGATTTTGAAAGCCACCATGAGACTGACTATTTGATTGTGGGTGAAATATCTTGTATCTTATATCTGCTATTGGATGGGCTGCTAAAATTAGCTACAAATATTCACGGCCTCGAGCAGGTTGACTCGACTTGCTTTGCCTAGACATGAGAACAGGGGTCACAAACAATCCCTTTACCTTAATTAACTTGGCACAAAGATTGACACGATTAAACTGTCTATCTTTAAGTAATTAAATATTCTATTTATCTGCCAAAAGACCTCGAAGCCTTTATAACAGATACACAGTCGCCCATAGAGTTGGAATCATTTTCTTTTCAGACACAATCCTCACAATCCTTTTCACTGTGATATGTTAGAAAGAGGTTGATTATTTTTAGATATAGGCCTGTGAAAAGATCACATATGCAATCAAGGGTAAAAAAACATATTTTTGATAACATCTGGGGTCCCTTTAGAAATTTTCTTTCGAATAAAGACTTGTCAGGTTTGGTGGAAACACCTGGGGATGACCCATAAGTAGCCCTCTGCAGCCCATTTTGGAAAAATGTTTGTCTGGTGTTGACTGACCACTTTCTAATTTACGTGTTTATACATTTATATGCAGTGTATGGTTGGTTTTGTATTTATTCTCCCCCACCTGTACTCTTATTTCTATTATGTATTATTTTATTATTTATTTTAACTTACTTATGTAGTATCGTGTCGTTTTTAATTTTTTAATTTAATTTAATTTAATTTTTTAATTTTTATTGAGTATTTAAGTTTCCTTCTTTTGTTTGTGATTTATATGTACTATTTGTGTTTTACATGGTTTGGGGCATATGTTCGGAGTCCCAGTAGTTATATGTATGTGTTATGTCTGAAAATAAATAAAGATAGTGTTGGGGGAAAAAAAGAAAGAGATTGATTAATAAAGTTTTGAGTAGATACACACTTTATCTGTCAAAAATAAATCACATTGACACAAACATTTCATGGAAAGAGGTAAAACATTTTATTACAACTTTATGGGTGTTTAAATAAGATATTTTATTATTTTATTGTATTTAGCTATAATTATTACATTATTTTAGTTGTAATGCTCTGGTTACATTTTAAATAGTTTATATCCTAGTCCTATAGGATCAATTCTTGGTGATCTTCAGTCTTCAGGCTAAATGTGTTTATTTGTCCCATACTATAGGTTATTATGCCCAAATACCTGCAACGCTAATGAAATTCATATCAGCCTCAGTTGTGAAGTGTGTTTAGTGTTAATTTGCTAATGCTAACATGCTAACAGACTGAACTAAGATGGTAATCATTTAAAAAAATACCCTCCATCTGCTTTTGCATGTTAGCATTGTAGCATCACTGTAGCCCTGTTTCAAATGGGATCTTAGAGCTTCAACTCAACGGAAGGGCAATAATTGCTAGAAAACACTTTTTATAAGGCAAATAGTGGAAACATGTACCAGTCTGCTGTTGGAGAAAGCTAAAACTGACAGAAGGGGCTATAGTCGTGTAATCAGTAGACATTATTAGAAAACAGATGGTACTGTTAAAGTTAAATAAATAATGAAAACATTCACACACAGACCAACATGAGATGTTAACATGAGATTTTACTTAATTTAGCACAGTCATGGAGTCAGTCATGCACATTTCTGATTTTCTTCGCTGGGAGAGACTGTGGTGATTGATTAATATAAAGTACATCTTCTCTTATCGCAGTTCACTTCTAAAGCTTTCATCCTACAACAAAGTGAATAAATATACAAAGCAAAGCAGTGATGGTTAAGACGGGAGGGGTTTAATCCTGGTATGTTCCTAAACATTATGTAAAAAGCCTATCCACTTCCTGATCCTGTTGACCCCCTTGTTGTCACCACTTGGTACAGGCCACAGTGCCGTAGCCCACTATCACTCTCCCCCCCGTCCCTAAGCTGCACAGCTCCCTACAACCCTACTGAGCCTTTCTGTCTGACAGAGAGAGCAAGAGAGTGTGTGTGTCTGTGTGTGTGTGTGTGTGTGAGACACAGAGAGGCAGCCGAGATGAGAGTGTGAAGCAGTGAGAGGGAAATCCTAGAAAGAACAGCAAAGGCGATCAGAAAGGGGGGGGAGGGAGCTGGCGATTCACAGCTAAAAGGCAGAGCAGAGTAGAAGAAAGAGAAGAAAGGAGAGGATATAAGTATAATGTTAGTGTACTATCTTTGATAAATCCTGGTGCCAAAGTCAAGAGATGCAATGACTAGATGACCAGCCACTACACACACCAGCATCCTGTCCTGGAGCCTTGACAGGAGGGGAGGAGAAAAATACACACACACTTAAAGGCAAAACACTCTCTTCAACCAGTCCCACATCCACTGGATCATGTCGTCTACTGGGTCAACCAACCACAACAAGCGTCTGGCATGTAAGTAACCAACAGAGTTTGAGCTGAAGTGGAAGTGGAACCAAGCAGACTTACAGTACTGTACATTATATTGTAACTTAATGTCCTGTGTAGCAATTTACTCCACATTGTTGTTGTAATTTAACACTTTGTTTTCATTTTGGTCGGTATTTATTACATTCACCTATACAATACAGCCTCTTAGTACATTTTTGCATATGGCTGGGAGGGAAAGTTTTATTACAGTTACCTCTTTATAGGAGATAATTTAATTTTTAGCTCTTCGACATGTTATTTACATTGTAAAAAATGTCTGTAGATTTTACGGTGAAAAACTGCTAAACCATGACAGTAAAAGACCGTAAAATGATAAATGGGTTAATTCAGTTTCAGTAACAATGAAACACCGTAAATGTATATATCAGCCAAAACAGTATTTTTTACAGTTTTGTTTTGGGGAAAATACATTACTCCAGTGTAAAATACACTGTAATATGTAATTAATGTAATATATATACAAGCCGCCACTGTCATTTTTGCATTTATTTTTTGTAAAAAGTACTTTGTCTCACTGTTAAATGTACTAAACACCATATCTCTAACAAAAATATACTGTAATATTTAATGGTAAAATCTTTAATTTATGCATTTTCATTTAGAAAGTATTTGCTTGTCAATTATATGGCAAAACAGTATTTCTTTTGATGGAAAAACCTTTTATTTATACGGTAAAAAATGGAATAAATGCAATCTTAAACGTGATATCAACAGTGTCAATATCTTTTTACCGTAATATTTTAAAAAGTTGCACCGTATTTATTACGGTAAAGTTCTGGCAACCACAGCTGCCAGTTTTTTACTGTAAAAACGACGGGGTTTTTTTTTACAGTGTGGTCAGTATTTATTACATTCACCTACACAATACAGCCTCTAAGGACATTTTTGCATATGGCTGGGAGGGAAAGTTTTATTACAGTTACCTGAGACAATTTAATTTTTAGCTCTTCGGCATGTTATTTATGTTACACAGTGTGTATAATAGGTACTGCATCACTGCTCCATTATTTTCTGTGGGAAATGCGATTGAAAACTCTTCCCCGAGGATGAACTATATTATAACTCACAACTATAAATTAGACACATTCAGTTTATTCTTTTACTTCTCAGTCCAGCCTTAAACCAAAAGGCCTCGTTTTTTTTATTCTTAAAATAAAAGAGGCCTTCTCTTTTAAACTAAATGAGCCAGACAGCCTTGATGGTGACTCTGTTGATGCAGATGAGGTTTAATCGCAGTCAGGGATAACAACTACTTCTTAGAGTCTGACTAAGCTACAGGAAGGAGGTCTTTATATAGACGCAGAGAGGACAGGCTAACTGCTAACAGCTTGCCAGACAACTATTGTCTTGCTTTCTAATTGAGCACAAGTTCACAAAAGCTGTTCCTTTGTGTTTACGTGTCAAGAGAATATTGTGCTATTTTGCAAAGCTACTTTCTGCTTTAATGAATGTGTCTGTGCATGGGTGCATGTGAGTGTTTGTTGATGTGTACAGACAAGAGGCAGGGCGCTACATGTGAGCTCTGTGGAGGCTACTGAAAGCCCTGTTATGACTGACCTAAATCGGGAGCAGTGGGAATGGCTGGAGGTCATCTTTGCATTTAGCCCTGAGTGAAGTACCTTAATGGCTTTGGGAATGGGAATGGCAACGGCCTGGGAATAGAAAATCTGATCAGACACTTGCAGGGAAAGTGCTCAGACAAGGTCCAAGATATAATCGGAGGGATTGATTGAATTAAAGACTAGACATACAATTGAAGACATCATTTGCAAAAAACAGATAAAGAACATTTTTAAAATGAATAAACCGTTTTGATAGATTTTCCCCTTGATCAATAATACATCATTTTGAAAAACTAAGTTTCGCAAGGAAAAATTCAAACGGACCTATCTCTTCATGCAAATTAACTCAAAAACAAAAAAAGCAAAAACGAAACAGATAAATGAAAGAGATAATAAATGAATTACATAATGTTAAAAAGTTCTCAAACTAAGAAATATAAGTTCAAAATTGTAGTAATATAAGTATAATACAATAAGGATAAACATATAAATACTAAAGCCAAGCAGGAGCAGCAGCAGCAGCACACTATAAAAAAAAAATCTGTTTAATTTACGGTAAAATACCGGCAGCTGTGGTTGCCAGAACTTCACCGTTAAAAATACAGTGAGTGGGTTTCCTACTGTAAACTTAAATATAAATATCAGGGGGAAAAAACTGTTATTTAGACTGAATAATCCAGTGGGGGTTATTTTCAGGGTAATTGTGTCTTTGTGACATGGTATTTCTCCATTAATTTTACATACATTTTTAAAAATATTTTTACAATTTAAGTTGTGTACTATTCCTTGACTTACGGTAATTAACCCTATAAAGCCTGAACCATGAAATAATTGCCAGAAAATTATATTTTTTAAAAACTTGAGTATTTATTGAACCTGCTGACAAAAAAAAATAAATCAATTTGTACATCAGGTCTTTTTGTACAATTTGTTGCTCACAGAAAAAAATTTATTTATCTGCTGATATGAAGTTTTCACCCAGCAATGAACCTGTATCATTTTTGCTACATCTGGTATTTTTGTGCAATTTGTTGCTCAGTTGTTTTTTTAAAATCTCCAACACATGTTTACATCAGGTTTTTCAGGAAAAAAATATATCAGACTGATGATGTAGAGGTCTCAACAACTTGTGTATCAAATATGATACACTTGGCTTTATAGGGTTAAGTGCCTACTACACTAATATACAATTTGAAATGTTACACCTTATTTCTGATGCAATTTGACAGTGTTTTACTGTAATTTCTACAAACATTTTTTGCAGTGCAGCAGCAAGAGGAAAATAATGATGTAGACTTTATTTAAATTATGTGTTCATGCAAAGTATTTGCAGTATGACGTAGGACGTTTATGATGCAGTGGAAAGAGGTGGAACAATGGTATCGTAAATTAACTTGTCAGGATTTACTGTCTACTACAAGGCTGTGTGTTTATGGATACGTGCATGGGGGCGGTGGGTGGAGTGGGGCAGCATGGCGGGGGAGGTGGCTGTTGTGGTGCAGTGATCTCACTCATAAATGATTTATGCTTGATGGATCGCTGTGGCCACGAGGCCAGCATAGGAGAGCGATTGGCTCGGTAAATAATAGCAGTTATACCTTAAAACGATGTGGATGTATACTGCTGAGAGGCAGTGACACCATCACCGGGCCCCGCGGGGAATTAGGAGCTGCAGGAGAGAGGAAGGGTGGAGTTTGAGATGGATGGGCTGTCAAATGTGACTGGCCATGCAGTGCAACCGCCTCACTAGCTCTCTCTAAAACACATAAACCCCAGTCTCTCAGTTCAGTGAAAACAGAAAGATGATCATGGGATTTCTTTCCACTTGCCACAGGGAGAGTGAATGCTTCATCATGTGACTTTTTGCTTCAATGGGAACATTTGTTCCCTGCTTCCGTTGCAGTTCCCAAGACTCTTGATGTATGATTGCACCATTAGAATGACAGAGGGAGGCTAATGACGCATGTATTCAGAGTTTAGTGTTTTCATCGTTGAAAAGATGCTGATACGGGAGCCAGAAAGAAGAAAACACAGAAATAAATGCACATTGCATGCTGGGGCAGAATAAGAACAACCCGAGACAGATGTGTAATTTGTCATATTTGGATGGGAATTCAAAGACTAACAGTGTGGATTACTGGGAGCAGAGCAGTGGAGGTGGCAAAAGGATCAGACTGGAGAAGAATAATCAGAAGGATGAAAAAAATCATGTGCTTCAGCTCAACTGTCACCTCTGGCCCCGGACCACCCACCCCCACCACCTTCACATCTGAGTTATAGATTCCTAGACATAAAGAGATGCTAATGATCCTATTAGCAGCAATACAAATGTCTAAAGGAAAAATAATTAGGATGTTCGGAAATGTGCACGGCAAAGAGGATAAAGAAATAAAAAAAGAAAGGTTTTCTTGCCTTTCTAAAGCCAATTAAATTCCTTCCATTTAGTGTGTGTGTGTGTTATTTAACACACAACAAAATACACAAAATGCACGTTATTGCATACTTGTTTTTGTCAGTGTGAGACTTAGCTGAGGCAAGCAGACCCTGTAAAGCTCTTTGCCTCAAATCACTGACACTACAGCTACTTTATACCGGGAATAATGCACAGCAGGCTCAGGTTGCATAACACCACATTCTCCTTTCTTTAACAAACTCGTTTCTTCTTTCTTTCCTTCCTTTCCTGCGAACTCAGCCAACTCAGACATCCTACATGCATGTTCACACAACCTAGGCGGTAAGCTGCGTAATCAGGCACTACAATCCAGTAGGAGTCCAGCGTTGTAGGGTGTGCAGTTAAAGGATTGCGCCAGCATTATGTAACAATAAGCCCTAGGTAATTATGGTTCAGTGTGGGCTGAGATAGAGCAAGGGGTTCTGGGTAAGGGGCATAGGTCCTGTGACAGATCACAAGTGTTATGGAATTTCAGAGCTCTTGAAATACTGTAAAGCTTAACTCAGTTAGTCGCTAACAAGCCTTGGCAGTTTGTCTTAGGTCAGAGTGAATTCCTGTCTTTGATGTTTTCACTATAGAGTTCAGTACTAAACACCCTGTTTGTAATTTCTGATGGAATTTAATTATGTTGTAAATTAGCGTGGGATCATTGGAGTTGTTGTCTTCTTTGCTAAACATCCCTCATTTGCAATGGAAATCTATCTGGAATTACTGAATAAATCAATGCAGGTTTTATTTACATTACATCATTCACGTTTATTCATGTTATGTCATTTTGTTCTAATAGTCAGGCGGCTTAGCCAAATAAAGGGGACACGTCGGACAAAAGCACCAAATTTTTTCCACATACTCTCTATCACCATAGGTTTCAATTTTTGGTAGGAGCCACTTCATCAAGTGTGGATCGGAGATGGCAGCCATATAAAGTCTATGAGAAACTCTATATCTTCCAAGCCAATTAGAAGGTCAATCTTGGTGCCAAAATATACATTTTCTGTGTCAAGGAATCATTTAAACCTATTGAGAATATCACTAGATAATTATTTGATCAAATAGATATGTTCATTTTCACCCAGACTGGTAGGTCTTCAAGTGCTGCAGCAGAGAATCCTGAGCTGAAAATGAATCCATGTTCACAGGAGAGTGCGGATTAGCTGCAATGTACACTGCTCAAAAAAAAACAAGGGAACGCTTTCATCTCATGTCAGATCTCTAGTGATATTCTCGATAGCTTAAAATGATTCCTTGACCCAGAAAATGCATATTTTGACACCAAGATTGACCTTTTAAGTGGATTGGAAGATAAATTGGTTCTCATAGGCTTTATATGGGTGCCATCTCCGATCCACAATCTTGATGAAGTGGCTCCTACCAAAAATTTAAACCTATGGTGATAGAGAGCATGTGGAAAAAATTTGGTGCTTTTGTCCGACGTGTCCCCTTTATTCTTAAATCTGGCCCTAAGCCGCCTGACTATAATGAAATAATGCTGCTTAAGCCAGCACAAACCCCAGAGCCAGGAGTCCCTGAGGACCAGCAAACATTCTGTTAATGTGGTTCCACTGACCAGCAGACTGTTGTGACCTGTTAGAAAAAGTGCATGAGGAAACCTTGAAAATTGATAATCTGTCACCAACAGAAAAAACCTCACCATTTTTCTGCGCAGATCGTTGATGGGGAAATGAAGAGCTGGCCTCTTCTCCAGAACATTCAACAAAAACCTCCTGCCTTGTTATCTCTCACAAAGATATTATGTGTTACAGAGCCAAAGCATTTTTACTGTCTCACATAGATTCTAAAAGTCTAAAAAATATAAAACAGACAATGAAATATATGTTATAACTTTAACACACAATCATAATCATTGTATCAAAATCATATTGCCTGATAAATATAAATGCATAGAGATATTTACCAAGGCTGACCTGATAGTCACACACAGAGTCAGACACCAGGGAGTCAAACAGAGAAGCAGAAATCAAGCATAAAATCATTTACAAATATAGAAAATAATCAATTATTTTAACAATTCCCTCTTTTGGCCTCACATTCATGAGGCCAACTCAAACAAAATTATGAATAGTAGCAATATCAGTGAGCAGCAAAGCATGCATTTCAGAGTGGATTAATGTCATTTGATATGGGGAAAGGGATTTACCTTTGATGACCATGGAGATGAGGAAAATAGAAAATAATCAATTATTTTAACAGACCCCTGGTGTTGAGTTTTGCACGGGCAGAATTTGAGTTGATAAAGTGGAAGGTCCGTCTCTGGAGCATACATACGTTATTAGCCTATTAAATCAAAATCTATTAAAACTACCAGAACAATCACACTTATAATGACTTTGTGAGCATGTTAAATGTCGTTGTAACATTATAGCATTACTGTACGCATAGCCTGGTGCTCATCTATGACAAGTAGCCTTCATACTGTAGGCCAGCTATTCTCAACCTGGGGTTCGGGACCCCAATTGGGGTCGCGAGATGATTTCTGGGGGTCGCCAAATCATTTTAGAAGTCAGCTCTGTCTCCACTGTGTTAAAGTGTTCATGTATTTTAGTCTTTTTGGTCACTTAATGTCTTTTTTTGGTCATTTTGTGTCTGCTTTTGGTCATTTTGTGGTCAATTTGTGTCTTTTTTGGTCATTTTGTTTCCTTTTATGGACATTTTGTGTCTTTTTTTAGTCATTTTTGTGTCTTTTTTGTCATTTTGTGTCGTTTTTGGTCATTTTGTGTCTTTTTTTGGTCAGTTTGTGTCTTTTTTGCTCATTTTTGTCGTATTTGATCATTTTGTGGTCAATTTTTGTCTTTTTTGCTCATTTTGTTTCCTTTTTTTGGTCATTTTGTTTCTTTTTTGGGTGATCATAACTGTGCTTGTGAGATTGTGTTCAGTGAGTGGGGGTCACGGACAACATGCATGTTAAATTGGGGGTCGCGACTCAAAAAGGTTGAGAACTACTGCTGTAGACGACCATTATAATTCCTGGATCTTGTTATGCAGTGGTAAGACTAACAACACGTCTACTGTGTCCCAGGATAATCATCAGCAGAATGAGTTTGAGATGTAAGACACTGCCAGGGCCACTTTTTGCACAAAGCAGTCATACTGAATTATTAATTCTATGGTTTTCTTTTCAAATAATATTGTTTTTACTGTCAGTGGTTGTAACAAAGCCATGATGTGTTTTAGTGCACTGTCAGCACTCATAGACATACAATACATCAGGTTAATCAGTGTTGAACCAGCAGATTTGCCTGGTTCCTCCTCTCCTCTCCTCTCCTCTCCTCTCCTCTCCTCTCCTCTCCTCTCCTCTCCTCTCCTCTCCTCTCCTACCTACACAGCAAAATCTGTAGTGTTGTTTTTTCAGTGTTAATCATTTTGAGTTAGTGGGTGTTGATTTTGGAGTTGTTTTAACACTTTAACACAAGCGAGTTACATGTTAACACCTGAGTTAGATTCACTTCAGTTGGAGTTGATTTTCAGATTTTGTGACTTGTATGTTCGGCTGAAGACAGAACGCACTTTTAATGTATCGTAAAACAAAACAATGAATGTTTATCATCACATTAGTGAAAGGAAATAACATGATTTTAGGGTTAAAAAATACACTTTAATGTGTCAAAGTAACACAATGTATGTTAAAAATTAACACTCACAGTGAAAGAGAATAACACAATTTTAGCGTTGAAAATACACTTTAATGTGTCGTAAAAAAACACGATGTATGTTAAAAATTAACACTCTAATTAACACACAATTTGGAGTTAAAAGTGCACTTATGTGGTGCCATAAAACAACACCAAGGGTGTCAAATATTTAACACTATTAAAGAGTTAAAATATTAACACTTTTCAAAGTGTAATTTTAACTCAGAATCCGTGAGAACTATATAAACTCAGAAAAAGTGTTAAATTTAACTCCCTGTGAGTTGAATTAACACTCCTGATTTTGCTGTGTAACAACCATCACAGCCGTTTTCTGTGCCATGACCTGTCGACAGTAAATCACTTGTGATCTGAACGCCTAATTTGTGGCCAAGATAAGGGTAAAGCAGCCGCCTATAACAATAGCATGGGTTGCCAGGACTATTTCATCAGACTTGCTCACCGACCCTTGCACTAACTTGTCTCGAGCATCATTTTACTGGCAGTCAGTTCAATCTCTGTTCCAACCATACTTGATGCAGGTTTCATTTTCTCACGATAAGTTTTCTTTCCTTTGGACTGCCTCTGAGAGACTTAACCCATAAGAACCCAGACCTATTTATCCTTAAAGGAAACGTATGGGGGATATACCACAGAACAAGTTTTTAACCCTATAAAGCCAAGTGTATCACATTTGATACACATGTTGTTGAGACCTCTACTCTCGATAACTGATATTTTTTTTCCTGAAAAACCTGATGTATACATGTGTTGGAGATTAAAAAAAACAAACTGAGCAACAAATTGCACAAAAATACCAGATGTAGCAAAAATGATACAGGTTCATTGCTGGGTGAAAACTTCATATCAGCAGATAAATAATTTTTTTCTTGCATATTTGAATTAAATGTTAAAAGGAAAGTCTTAATAGGATAAAAATGTTAGGTTTTATGTTTTTGTTAGTTCAAGAAAAACAAACTGTGAGCAACAAATTGTACAAAAAGACCTGATGTATCAAATATGATACAAATTAGAATTCATATATGCAAATTTATTTATTTATTTTTGTCAGCAGGTTCAATAAATACTCAAGTTTTTAAAAAATATAATTTTCTGGCAATTATTTCACGGTTCAGGCTTTATAGGGTTAAATACTACCTCTAAATGTCAAAGATCTGTGATGTGACATAAACGATACATTAGGCATTTATGGTATTTATGTTTATGATATTTCTTATTTTAAAATAAAAAAACTAGACATTTTCTGCGTACAGAGATACAAATTTGCCTTTTTCTTTGCATCTCCACAACATTTATCAAAATTGTGACATTAATAGTGCTGTTTAACAATAAATTATTTTTCTGATTCATTTTTAAGTAACAAGATAAGAATAAATCATTAATAAAAACAAATAACTATTTGCCTTTTTGTTTGCATCTCCATAACATATATCGAAATTGTGACTTTAATTTGTTCAGTTCCCTATTAACGGAGTAGAATTGTTAAATGGGTTTAAACTTAGTCTTGTAACAAAAAATAAGCGTTTTGAAGTTAGCTAAAAAGCAAAAAAGCTGAATATGGGAGATTCTAGAAGATTTAAAATGTTTGGGTAACACTTTACAATAACCATCTAAGTGATGTTTATAGATTGTTTATAAACCATTTACATACATATTTAATCGTTAAATGTTTTAAACCAATTTCTTCAAGGTATATGAATGATTTCAAAATCATTAACACACTTAATATGGTGTAAAAAATGTTAAAATGAGTGCAAAACTATTAATAAACTAATAACTATAATGTCATTGTTTGTTAATGGTAAAGTAACTATCAACTGATATTAATATACCATCTATTTGGCATTTATGAATTATAGTTCAACATTAATACATTTTCTGTTTACCATTATAAATTGCCTATATACGGTTTATAAATGATGATTAAACGTTAATAAACTATCTGTTTACCATTTATAAATGATGGTTATTGTAAAGTGTTACCAATGTTTGTTACACAGGTGTCACCATGGGTTCTTATGGGTTAAACTTATATGTGATTCAAAGTGGGAAAAAAAAGACTTTACTTGATGAGCCACATAAGGATTGTTGGTGGTTAATAACCCCTGTCAAAAGCAAGGGATTCCCCCTCAGAGGCTATGAACACCATCTGGGTCTCACACAGAGAATGGTAGTAATGTAACCTTAACCAATTTGCATGGCGACCTCCTACACGTCTTGCACAGCAGGATGGTAGAAAACTCAGAGGTTATGTGGATGAGTCAGCCTTTTACATACATGTTTTTCTCCCACGCTGGGGCAGACAGATGGAAACATGCTGAGCTTGTGCGTGGGTTGGGCATGTCCACTGGCAACTTGAGTAGCAAAATCTGACTTTTAAAGAAAGAGACAAAGAGAGAGAGAGAGGAAGAGAAGCATTCTCAGAGAGGAGAGAGAGGAAGAGACAACTCTATAAGGTCAGAAAGGAAAGCTGGAGTTTATGTAAGCTGTGTGATTTTATCATCAGGAGCCTGTAACAGCCTGTAGAAGGTGGTTTATTTGTCTTCAGCTACCCACTGCTACCGAATCATGACTGCTGGATGATCAATGAGATAGCATGGAAGGGTTTTTTTGGCAGTTTGGCATGTTGAGGCCAATGGTTTCCCTAAATAGTACATCAGATATGATGACGTACTTTGATCTGCTGTGCCACATGCCATGCAAGAAAATGGTCATGAGTAACCCTGTCACGCTGTTGTGATATAACACGGCTGGGGCCAGTGGCGGTTCTACACAGGGGCCTCCAGGGGCCACTGCCCCTGTGAAGAAGCCTTTGGCCCCTGCTGTGGCCCCTGTGTCAAATTAATAATAAAATGATCAATTTATAACGATGAACAATGGAACATTTCTTACCTTTTTTTTGTTCAAACAACATCTCATTGTACACAAAAGGAACCCAGAATGTGTACATTGTATAATAGTTTAACTCTATGGAGTCTTATAGGGCTATTTTGTCCATTTTTGAATCCTTTTCATGTCTTTGTAAGTCATTTTGTGTCTTTTTTTTGGTAATTTTGTATCTGTTGTTGTGTCTGTTTTAGTTATTTAGTTTCTTTTTTTGGTCATTTTGTGTCTTTTTTTGTCATTTTTATGTCTTCTGTGGGTTTTTTTTTGTTATTCTGTCTTCTCATTTTGTGTCTTTTTTGGTCATTTTGTGTCTTTTTCAAGACATTCAAAGATTTTGAATGCTTAAATATAATCTTTGCCATTTTTTCATGTGCTAATGTGCCCCTCTGATTAAACACTGGCCCCTCCTTGGCCCCCACAGTAAAACTGGTCTAGAACCGCCACTGGCTGGGGCAGTGGCAAATGGTCTTATTGATGATTTATTAATGATCAGATCTGCAACAGTTAGTCAGTTGACATAAAAACAAATCTGAACAACAATAATATATTAATAGTTTGACATTTTTAAGCAACAATGACAATCATTTGATGATTTCAGCTTCTCCAAAATCAGTTTAGTTGGTGCTTTTTTCTTTCCTAACCCATTTTTTGTTGCTGGTGTGGAAAATTATGAAATATTTTGATGTATTTTGGTTTAAATATTTTACCAACCACACAACCAATCAAGAAAATAATCAGTACAATCATACACCAAGGCGAATGGTGCATTTACTTGCTCTGCAGATGGTCCAGAAGCTGAACAGAAAATTGCCAAAAAACAAACTTCTTGACCAAAAATAGATTGCATGCTTGACCCTAGGACTGTAATGCAAAGTGGGATTTCAATTAACCCTATAAAGCCTGAACCATGAAACAATTGCCAGAAAATTCTATTTATGTTTATTGAACCTGCTAACAAACAACAACAACAAAAAAAATCAATATCAATTTGCATGTATGAATTCTAATTTGCATCATATTTGATACACCGGGTCTTTTCGTGCAACCTTAAAATATTTTTAACCAATTAAACTTTGACTTTCCTTTTAAAATTTTTCTCAAACATACAAAATATTTTTTTTCCAAATAAGACAACATCATACATCTGCTGATATGAAGTTTTCATGCCGCAATGATGGATCCACCAGTGGAACCTGCAAATTATTTGGGCTACATCTGGTGTTTATATTTTTTTTTCTTCAACACATGTATACATCAGGTTTTTCAAGAAAAAAAAAAGTCACACTGATGATTTAGAGGTCTCAAAAACTTGTGTATCAAATATGATACACTTGGCTTTATAGGGTTAAGTATTTTTTTTAATATTAGGTACAAAAAAAAATCCCCAGATAACCCAATAGCTCAGGGTTTGGTGGTCTGATGCCATGAATACCAATACCCACAGAAAAATAAATATCTCAGCATGATCCTCGATATCAAGTTTCTCCAATTTGTTATTAGTCACAATCACATTATTTACATTCATGTGTGGACACCAGTTTATTCTTAACAACACTGCAAGCTCTATATCATTGACTGCATTCCCAGTTCCATATCTGAAATATCAGCCAGAGGGACTGTGAACCGCAGAGTGGTTTGCAGCCTCCACAGACAGCTTGAATGACAGAATAAAAGGCTGTCGTTAGTGCATGGTAGTGGACACACACACCCCTCCAGGGCTGTGGGAGAGTGACTGACAGATTGACTTGCTGGGTCTCCAGAGATGGAGCTGTCTGAAGAGAAAGGCCGGGTCACACCAATGTGTTTGTTCTCAAAAAGGGGAAAAGTCGCACTCAAACGCTCTGTAGATTGTAATGTGAATGTTGTCACTGTGCATGCAGGATCCCTCTGCTGGTAGCATAAACATGTAAACATGTAAACATGTAAACATGTAAACATGTTAGTCATGGAAGCTTGACAACACACTGGGTGTCGAAATGAGCATTAAGCGCATATATACACAAAAGCATGCATGCACTAAATCTACGCACGACACTTTGCTATGTTATTAATATTATTACTATTATTATTATTATATATACTGTTGCTGCCATTACTATCATTACTATATACTGGAATATACTACTATTATTATTATACCGGCCTTATTTATTATTATTATTACTATTATTGTTATATAGTATTATTATTATATATTATATTATTTTACTTGTAATTACTTTATTTATATTTTTCATTTTATTTTTATATTGTTTATTATCTATTATTACATATTATATTATATTATATATATTAAATACTGTACTATTATTATTATTATTATTATTATTATTATATACTGTCAATATAGCATTGTTGCATCATATCACCAGTTTAATTATTACCATCATCTTGTCAACCATCCTACCAACTGATGTTCTTTTTTTAACTTCTTAAGTGTTCTTGTTCTATTCTGTGTTTTTTTCTATTGTTGTTTTTATTTATGCTATCTCAGTATTTTATTTTATTTTATTCTATTGTATTTTATTGTACTTGAATACCGGACTGCTGTGACAACCGCAGTGAGAACCACACTGTTCATTGCACCTTATTTATTTCACGGCACCAACATTTTTATACTGCATATTCATATTTATTCTGCACTGGAATTCTACTCCTTAATACATACTCCTTCTGTAGACACTTTATTTTTTATTGTATTTTTATTGTATTTTTATATTTTATTGCTTGAAGTATGCCTAGGTTGTTTCTTTTTATTTAATTATTTAATTGTGTTGTTATTGTCTCTGTGTGTAATGCTGCTGCTACACTGTAATTTCCCAGCTTGGGATAAAAAAAGTCTATCTATCTATCTATCTATCTATCTATCTATCTATCTATCTATCTATCTATCTATCTATCTATCTATCTATCTATCTATCTATCTATCTATCTATCTATCTATCTATCTATCTATCTATATATCTATCTATCTATCTATCTATCTATCTATCTATCGATCTATAAACACAAAAGCATGCATGCTAATGCAATAGATCACACATGCAAATACAGCTTATGAGAATATGCTTGCCCTGTATTAATACACACTCTCACAAACATTAAACACTGGTGACATGAGTCAAAGTGTCAGCCCGATGAGAGAAGGCACAATGTGTGCTGAGGATGATGTAGCACAGTTACACAACCACCGCTGGTCAGCATGGCAGAGGTCGATGCTGGAGGTAGACCTCAGGACAGACGCTCGCTTGTTTCTCATAACATGTCTGCAATGTCACGCATTAAAATAAAAATCCCAGTAACGTCACGCATTGCTAGCTTGGGGATCTTCAGAGATTTGCAAGGTTTGCAACAGCTGACTCTTGCTTTTTTTGTTCCAGTCTTGCCCATACATGAGTCTGCAAATGCCAAGCAAGGAGTAATTGCAGCTTAAAGATGATGCCTGAGTAAAGGGGCATGCTGACAACACACTCCAATCCAACACCAACACCCAATTACCTGTCAAAAGCCAACCTGTCAAAAACATCCATTATTTTGGCACATGAACCAACATCCATGACCCATACTAAGATTGTAGCCAGGTACGTCTCCACAGCAAGGTTATTATAGTTAACGAAAACTAACGAAATAACAAAAACTAGAATTGAAAAAACATTTTCGTTAACTGAAATAAAAATAAAAACTAGAGTTTTTTAAAAAAACGATAACTAACTGAAACTGTATTGCGTGGTTACAAAACTAACTAAAATTATTGTGGAAATGTCCTTAGTTTTCGTTTTTGTCAACTTTTTTCATTCATAATTCAGTGTTTCTATTTGAACATGCAACACATGGTGAATATGTTTACTGAGACTGGGATGTTTACACTAGAACCAAAATTCAAAACAGTTAATAACCTTATTGGGGCTGAGATGATAAACCAAAGGAAATAAAGGAAACATTTATTATGACCACTTTGAATCTCGCACCCAACACATAGCCCATTACAAAAAAACTAAAACTAACACTAAAACTAATAAAAACTAAACTAAAACTAAGCATTTTCAAAAAATAAAAAATAAACTAAAACTAGAAAACTCACTCTAAAAACTAGCTAAAACTAACTGAATTTGAAAACAAAAATTCACAACGAAATTAAAACTAAAACTAATGAAAAATCCAAAACTATTATAACCTTGCTCCACACACATGCACATGGCATGCACAATGTAATGTAACGTTAAAATTGTTTTAGTTTTGGGCAGTTCTTCACACTTTACCACTTCAAAGTTGCAGCAGATATTCAAGCAGATATTCAATGCTAGGAAATCTTCATTTGTTGTTAAATTAATCTTCAGACTTCATGTGTTTTTCATCACGACCACTAGAGGTCAGACTAATATCATGCCATTATAGAAAGGGCTGATGAAAAGGTACAGAGAATGAGAAAGGAAAAGAAAGGAGTAGTTAAAGGGGAAAAAATAAATATAGAGATTAAATGTCTGTATATCATAGGCTGTATTTGACAGCTGGCTACTCATACAATTATGGCAATTATTTCCGCCTCAACAATACAATAGAGCTCATCTACTGGGCTCCAATTTATTCTTGTTTGGCAAAATCTCTTCACATCAAACATGACAACATCTTAGCAACTGATAAATATTCAGTCGACCGTTTATTGGGTGTTTTCTGCTTTTCTATCGGATTAGTGAATTAAACTTGTTACGTGACAGTTATAGGTTAGGCAAAAGAAACACAAAGAAAGGCCTGCAGCCTATATTAGGAGACGATAAGACATGTTTGTTTTTTTAATACCTGTGATTTAATAACCAAAGCTTTTGGTAGCTTTGCCGAATGCATTCCTGTCAGACGCTGGGAAACTTTAACGCCTTCATATGCACCCTGAGCCCTGAAATGAATGGTAATTGTGTGTGTTTTTTTGTATGTGTGTTGTTGGGGTGATCAGCGGAGACAGACAACTCTCAGCGGGTGTTAGACAACGAGTCTGCCCAGCACCTGAAGCTGAGGGAGAGACAGCGCTTTTTTGAAGAGGTTTACCAGCATGATGTGGACAACTACCTGCCCTCGGCTCACCTGCAGGTCGACTGCAGGAAACGTGAGTGAAATAGTTTGAAAGTTATGGGCAACTGTTTTAACCCTATAAAGCCTGAACCATTAAATAATTGCCAGAAAATTCTTTTTTTTTTTAAACTGGAGTGTTTATTGAACCTGCTGACAGATCATTTAAAAAAAAAAAATCTAAAAACAATAGGCATATATGATTTTAATTTGTATCATATTTGATACATCAGTTCTTTTTGTGCAATTTGTTGGTCACAGTTTGTTTTTCTTGAACTAACAAAAACATATAAAACCCAACATTTTTAACCTTTTAAGACTTTACTTTCTTTTAACATTTTCCTCAAACATGCAAAATATTTTTTTCCATATAACACAACATCATACATCTGCTGATATGAAGTTTTCATGCAGCAATGACTGATCCACCAGTGGAATCTGCATATCATTTTTGCTATATCTTGTATTTTTGTGCAATTTTGTGCTCAGTTTTTTTTTTCTTCAACACATGTATACATCAGGTTTTTCAGGAAAAAAATATCACACTGATGATGTTTAGGTCTCAAAAACTTGTGTATCAAATATGATACACTTGGCTTTATAGGGTTAAATCTGCTTTGCTCGGTTTACCAAATTATTGGACATTGTGTTTCATGTAATGCTGTTCTGCCTGTATACGCAGCCCCTATGGGAAGCATCTCTTCTATGGAGGTGAACGTGGACGTCCTGGAGCAGATGGACCTGATGGACATCTCGGACCAGGAGGCCCTCGATGTGTTCCTGAACTCAGGATCAGGATCAGATGACGGACCACTAGCATCTCCTCTACCAGGTGCACTGATGACCTCTGGGTCGTAATCAGCTGTTCTAAAGCCATTAACCCATTGAGGCCTGAAAAGCCTGTAAAACCTCTGGGCGATTTTAAAATCAGCCCCTAAAACCTGAAGTTTTTCTGGAAATTCAACAGAAGTGTCAACTCTTCTACTAAATAATAGATTTTTCAGCCTCTGTAGCAGATAGAAATGAAATTCAAAGAGTATTTGAGAGCTTATACAAATACTACAAAACTGCATATCCGCTCTCCAGGCTTCAATGGGTTAAAGGAAAGAAAGATAGTTGATTGTTGAGTCTCATCGGCTGACCTTTCAATATGAACGCTTTGGGTTGGTAGTAGGGACAGAACACTAATAGGTAGGTAGGTAGGTAGGTAGGTAGATAGATAGATAGATAGATAGATAGATAGATAGATAGATAGATAGATAGGTAGCTAGGTAGCTAGGTAGCTAGATAGCTAGATAGATAGATAGATAGATAGATAGAACAACCTAGGCATACTTCAAGCAATAACATATAAAAATACAATAAAAAATAAAGTGTCTAAAGAAGGAGTATGTATTAAGGAGTAGAATTCCAGTGCAGAATAAATATGAATATACAGTATAAAAATGTTGGTGCCGTGAAATAAATAAGGTGCAATGAACAATGTGAATAAAAACACATAAAGTGCATAGCGACTGTATGTAATGAACCAGACTATTATTTGTTATTGTACAGTGTGATGGCATGTGGAAGGAAAGATTTTTTATATCTGGGTATTTGACAATATTTGAAGAATTGGGAATAAGCCACAGCAGCCTAAAGCGTCAGTAATTAACAGCCAAGGAAAAAGACTCAGGAATCCACCATCATGCTCCAGAATCGCATACTCCACCTTCAATGTAACCACTTTTAACATCCAGATTTTACAAAGGTAGACCAATTAACATGTCAATAATGCGCCAAAACCTAAATGATTAAGAATCAAGACTCTCATTATCATTCCTTATTCTATGAATCATATTTATTGTTACCTCAGGTGCAATCAGACAAGTTTGTACATTTTGTTACTTGGACACTATGTGTATATTTTTTAATAATAAAACAGCCCCAGAGGCATTGTGCTGTATTATATTAGCACGTAGGATTAATGTGGAATTTTATATATATATATATATATATATATATATATATATACACTACCGGTCAAAAGTTTTAGAACACCCCAATTTTTCCAGTTTTTTATTGAAATTCAAGCAGTTCAAGTCAAAAACAGCTCGAAAGGGTACAAAGGTAAGTGGTGAACTGCCAGAGGTAAATAAAAAAAGGTAAGCTTAACCAAAACTGGAAAATAATGTACAATTATGCATTTTTGAATTCTTTTCATGTGTCTTTTTTTGTTCATTTTGTGTTTTTTGGTGTCTTCTTTTAGTCATTTTGTGTCTTTTTTTAGTCCTTTAGTCCAACATAAAATGTGATTTTGAATCTTTTTTTACTTTCAAACACTATCATGCTCAATAAAGAATTTTAAATGTTGCAAATGTGCATTAATTTCAGAGTACACTGAGACATTAAACTGCATAATTTTCAATTAAATTCTGGAAAAGTTGGTGTGTTCTAAAACTTTTGACCAGTAGTGTATATTTAAAAAAAAAAAAAAAATTTTATGTAAAATAAACATTTTAGGTGCCTTTACTGGACAGTAAACAGTTCTGTAAAGTTTGTATAACATTTCAGTTGAAACTGATCAAAGTCACATCTTCAGTGTCAAGAGACTAATAACTCTTCTTGTAGTTTCTTTAATTTGCCTCAATCGAACCATCTAATGAATCATCTCTTTTCAATTTTTTCCGTTTCTGTTCTAGTGTCACCATAAATCAGGAGAGTCATCTAAAATGAAAAGAGTTGCTGAGTTGTTGAGCCAATTTCGGCAATTCAGCGTGTCTATCAATACATTTTGAGACTGCTTTGATGTGAAAGCGGCTCTTCCCAAACAGGCGCAGACGTGTTCTCACAGTTTCTGTTTACAGAGGCTGAGGAGGAAGAAGAGGACGAGGAGGATGAAGATGCAGAGGTTGTGTATAGGGAACGGGCGCCTTTAAAACGGCAAGACGAAGTTCACCGCAGTTCAAAGTCTCGCATGTCCTCAACATCATCTGGCTCCAGCGACACCAGCGGGGGAGGAGTCGACACACCTGTGATCCAGTCGGATGATGAAGAAGTTCACGCCGACACTCTGCTGCTGACCTCTGTCCCTCACGCCAGGGACGAAGAAACAGAAGAAGAAGACGAGGAGGAAAGATGCCTTGCAACTAAATCTCAATAAAGACTGAATTTTACTGTGTAGAGAGATATAGAGGTGGTGAAGAGTCTCTCTGTCTCTCTAAAACCCTGCATGGTTGACTTGGCTGTGATTTGCTGCGTCTTTTGAATGTTTCCCTGAGTACTTTGGATCTTTCTTTACAATGTAAAAATCTATTTTTCCTACCAAGTGTTAAGAACTATATTCAGTTGTTTGTTTAAATACTTGGCAATTGTGTCTCTATTGAATTGTTTGTTGAAACGTATTGGCAATGGTGTCTTAAGTTTCTTGACATTTGTATGCAAATAATCTCATGCACTAACGTGTTCTGGCTCATGTAAAGAAATTCGCAATTCCAGTTTTGCCCCCCTTATTGCCTGGGGGGAAACCTCCTCCTGCCCATCTTGTGTCATGTGAACTATGAAAGCACAGTTGCTGAACAACCACATGAAACAGGAACTGCGGTGTGTTTTTTCTTTCCAGACTTAGAGAGGTAAAAGAGGAGAGTAAAGTTGTGTGTGTGTGTCAAATACAGAAGAAGAGAAACCCAAGACAATTTGTCAAAAGCAGCGGTTGCTTTTAAAATTTACTACTCCTGAACTCTAACGACCCTGAGCTTTCCTCTTCTTTACTGGCATTTTTATTACAGTGCAGTAGAAAGCATCCGTCTAATAGGAGTTCCCAGACTTTACAGTGAGAATTAAAAACATAAAGACTGCATGGCCTAAAGAACGATCTGACTGGACGGAGTTCAAATGAGCAATGATGCAGTTCAATGAGTCTTCTAATTGTATTGTCGAGGCAGAAGTGAGCACAAAAAATGGAATTGATTTGACAACATCATCATGAATCTATTGCAAGGTGCATGTGCAAACTATTTACAGTGTCATGAATGGAACTGTGTTTGTAAATGCATGCCATTTTGGTCTTGTTAGTGACTACATAACATGTTTTGAGTGTTGCATACCTTTAATTAATAAGTTCACCACATGAGGTGTAGTTTGGGAGACGAGCGAGTTATTCATCTGACAAATATTTTGTTTGTTTCTGCACATATGTTTGTGTGGGTGTGTGAGTATGTGGATGTGTGTGCGTGTGTGTGTGAGGGTGTGGATGTTAAATATTACAAAACAACAGGTATTCACCTGATCGAGCCTATGGCTACATAAAAAAAATCAACCTTTGTACAGTGTTAATTATGATGTGTATCTCGTCCCAGCTTGAACTTCTTGGTATGAACTCAATAAAAATGAAAAAGAGGTTAAGCTGCTGAATTAGTGGTGTTGTTTGTCTTTCACTCACTTTCAGTTTCTCTTCTCGGAAGAATTTAAGTTTTCTGAAATGCTGCTAACTTAGTTTATTTAATTTTTTAAAAAAACAAGATGTTTTTGTGCAGATCCACATATAAATTCACTGTTTTATTTTTAACAGAACATGGACTCCCATTAGGGTGCATCAAAAAACACAATTCTTGAATTTTGATATGGCTGGGTGCTAAAAGTGTTCCAATATATGTAGAAACAACACATGCATGTGTGTCCAACATCCATCACTGCTGCACAAAATTCAGGGTAAGGCCATGTGAACATGTCCCATTGACCTCCATTCATTTCGTCTATTGGACAAATGAATGGAGAATCTTGAAAGTTGAATTCTGGGAAATGCCCTTGTTGCCCAAAGGGCAAACAAACAACTTTTACTTTGATAACCCTATAGAACATGTTAGTGTATAAAAGTTCACTGTACTCAACATTTCCAGGTCAACCTTTTGGCAATTAGACCAAAAATTGCACATTTTTCGAAATTTCACCAAAGTTCATGTGTTAGGTGGCACCCCTAAATCTCAATGGAATTCCTCAAAACTTTGCAAAAGTCATTTTTATGTCAAGTGGAACAAAATGCAATGCCAGTCAAATTGATATTTTGAAATTAAAAATTCCCATTCAAATTTGATGCACCCTAACTCCCATGGATTTTCATCACTTTCATTTAAATAACTTTAGACTCTCAAACTCTTTGTGTGTGTGAACAGGAGAGATCACTACAGCAAGCAGAACCTGTTTAAGTGTTTTGGAATCTGACGTTGTTTTAAGAGCATTAAACATGACTGTTAAAAGTGACATATGACAGGTAAACTATGCATTGCACATATGAAGAGCTGTTGAGCGTGCAACACTGACTTGGCATACATGCTCACTAACATAACACTATTATTTAAATATGACACTGTTCCAGATTCCCTTTGGATATTTTGAATGAGGCCTTTTTCCGAAAAGAGCATTTTTTGAAGAGTTGGGTTATGCCAGTATTATTTGGATTTTAAAAGCGTTTTGTGAATGTACTCTAGGGGGTACGTAGATTTTAAAACATACATTTAAAAAGTAGCATCCATGCAAAGATCCTTTAAAAATATTTAATATGTATATATATATTTTATTATTTTTTTAGGAAAATATAAGTATAACTTCATAAAATAAATTTTATATTCTGTAGGCTATTCAGTTTCATTCTCCTAAAAACCCAGAGTCTCCCCCCCCATAATAGGATGGTTCGACCCAACCTGTCAATCACCTGGCATCACCTGTCAATCACTTGAAAACTCAAAGATGGAGTCGTGGTTGAAGTGTAGCATTTGTAGTTTTAAATGGTGATAGGGTCACTGTTTTTACTACATCAGTTTGAATCACTACATTTTAGTGATAAGAAATATTTGCAATAAATTTAGTCATGGATTATTAACATTTAAAATGTTTGAAATAGTTGGGTTTTTTTTTTTCAAATGTTTGAATTTTGTATGTGTTTATCAGTTCCAAAGTTTATTAAATCAGACACTGATGGCACAGCGCTCTGTTTTTAAGTCTTTTTTGCCTTGCTTTGCCCTGGTTAGTGGGTACTTGAAAAAATATTTCACAGGGGGTACATCACTGAAAAAAGGCTGAGAACCACTGGTCTACAGCACATTTGGAATATTTGCCTTGATTGGGGTTTTTCCTGCAGTTTGCAGTCAGCTCTGTGCATCAATGCATGTCCAAATGACATGCTGCCGACATTTTTGGTCACAAGAGAAACTTGAAAAAGGATTGCAACAGTATTTTGAATATGCTCAAATATTGCAAAAACGAACAATTTTAACATAAAGGAGCGAAATGGCACAAGTCGTGCCCATAGTTTCCTGCATGTAAACAGGAATATCAGTGGAATATACATTTTCATTCGCCATGCAAGCAGCTAAACAGGACTATCTTCTGCATGTAACTGCCAGTGAGTGTCTGGTCTGGTTGCCAGCATTCAAATCAGAACAGAATGTTCCCACAGGAAAATTTTATGTCATATATCACAACTCATCATGTCATACTGCTGTTGTTGCTCGCCCCTCTGTGAATCAAGCTCACTGGTTCATCTTGTTTAACAAGTTTGCCAATACATTAACTACCGCCTGTCTCCAACTGCGTTTTCTTATACTGCTGCAGGTTTGTTTATGTGCCCTTTACAGCGAGGACTGCTGTTGCTTGGGGAAATGTTTAGCTGTGCCGCCCTTCTGCACTGTGCTCTACATGGTTTGATGTCTGTCACTAAGTTGATGACACAGAGCGTTTCTTCTCATTTTCTTCTCTGCAAAATGCATACATATAAGTCTCAGACCAGAGAGTCAAAGCCATCATAAACAGGGTGTTTCTACACTTTCTTAACTTAACCCTATAAATCCAAGTGTATCATATTTGATACACAAGTTTTTGAGACCTTAACATCATCAGTGTGATATTTTTTTCCTGAAAAACCTGATGTATACATGTGTTGAAGAAAAAAAAACTGAGCACCAAATTGCACAAAAATACAAGATATAGCAAAAATGATATGCAGATTCCACTGGTGGATCAGTCATTGCTGCGTGAAAACTTCATATCAGCAGATGTATGATGTTGTGTTATATGGAAAAAAATATTTTGCATGTTTGAGGAAAATGTTAAAAGAAAGTAAAGTCTTAAAAGGTTAAAAATGTTGGGTTTTATATGTTTTTGTTAGTTCAAGAAAAACAAACTGTGAGCAACAAATTGCACAAAAAGAACTGATGTATCAAATATGATACAAATTAAAATCATATATGCCTATTGTTTTTAGATTTTTTTTAAATGATCTGTCAGCAGGTTCAATAAACACTCCAGTTTAAAAAAAAAAAGAATTTTCTGGCAATTATTTAATGATTCAGGCTTTATAGGGTTTTAGGGTTAAAAGACACACAATTATCAAAACTCCCCAACACAATGGGAGACATACTGAGACCTTGGGCACGCCAAAACTTATGAAGAATGTTCTATTAAGCGTCTCTGGCTTCTTAAATGGGGCTGTAACTCTGGAGTGTCAAGTACAAATTCCTCCGACTACAACATCCGACAAGACAGAAATATGTACCATAATTTATTATATACATAGCTATTTATGTGGTATGCCACACTGATCATAAACCACTAAAGCTGTGGGGCAAGAGAGGCCATGGCTGATTAACTTTTAGAGTCTGAGCTCCATTTTTATGTAGAAAATGCTTTAATTGAACAAGTCAAACAATATTTTTCACTGTCACTCACTCTTATTGACCTGATAAAGATTGAAACTTCAACTACAAATAAACAAAAAAAACAAAATTAAATGTGGACTCTTAAACATCAGATTAGATATCAGATTGCAATGTTGACTTACTTTGTCTAACTGAAACCTGGCTGCATGATGAAGAATATGTCAGCCTAAATGAATCTACCCCTCCTAGTCATATTAATACTCATATCCCTCGTGGCACAGGCCGAGGAGGAGGAGTTGCAGCGATATATGAGTCAAACCTTCTAATTACCCCAAAACCGAAATTAAACTACAACTCATTTGAAAGCCTTGTTCTCAGTCTTTCACACCCAACCTGGAAAACCCAACAGCCAATCCTATTTGTCATAGTTTACCGGCCTCCTGGTCCATACTCTTTTTTTATCAAGCATAGTATTAATTACAGATAAGGTTATTATGGTAGGTGATTTTAATATTCATGTTGACGTTGATAATGATAGCCATAGTAATGCTTTTAAAATTAGATTCTGTCCCAAAAAGGATGCAGAAAAATTAGTTCAGGCTTTTATTACTTCAAGGTTAGATTACTGTAATTCCTTACTGTCAGGCTGCTCCAATAAATCCCTTAAAACTCTTCAGTTGGTCCAGAATGCTGCGGCCCGTGTCCTGACAAGAACCAAGAAAAGAGATCATATTTCTCCTGGTCTAGCTTCGCTGCACTGGCTTCCCGTAAAATCCAGAATTGAGTTTAAAATCCTTCTTCTTACTTACAAAGCTCTAAATGGTCAGGCACCATCACATCATAAAGACCTCATAATGCCGTATTACCCTTCTAGCGCACTACGTTCCCAAAATTCTAGGTTACTTGTGGTTCCTAAAGTCCTTAAAACTAGATTGGGATCCAGAGACTTCAGTTATCAAGCTCCTCTCTTGTGGAATCATCTCCCAGTCTCAGTACGGGAGGCAGACACCCTCTCTTTATTGAGGAGTAAACTTAAACTTGACTACTGTAATGCCCTCCTGACAGGCCTGCCAGCCTGCTCAGTAAAACCGCTTCAGATGATCCAGAACGCAGCGGCGCTCCTGGTCTACAACCAGCCACATGTCACTCCGCTGCACATGAGCTCCACTGGCTACCTGTTGCATCAAATTCAAATCTCTAATGCTGGCCTACAAAGTTGTCTCCGGTACTGCTCCTACCTACCTGAACGCCCTGATTCAGACATATGCTACCTCACGACCGCTGCGCTCTTCCAATGAACGGCGCCTGGCTCTGCCCCCCGTTGGTCCAAGGCAATCCAGACTCTTTGCACTTCTTGTTCCCCGCTGGTGGAACACACTACCAGTTCCTACCAGAGCAGGGGCGTCCCTCTCTACCTTTAAAAAACTCCTGAAGACCCAGCTCTTCAGAGAGCATCTTCTCTCCTAGACCACATGATAAGTCTACTCCTCAAAGAATTGTCACTAGCACTAATAGCTCTTATTGCACTATACCTTGATTGTTTGCTTTTACTTTTCCTGTAAGTCGCTTTGGATAAAAGCGTCTGCTAAATGACTAAATGTAAATGTAAATGTTAAGACTTTGCTCTTTGACAAAGCCTATAGTTAGGGCTGGGCTTCTGATGTTTTTGCTAACTTGTCATGTTTTAGCTAAGAATGCTGTGCGAAACCAACGGCGCCAGTGAGGCTCGACACAGCCTTAGTCGTTGGGGAGGGCCGCATGGTGCTTGTAGTGGCGGTGTCCCTAGGATTATGGCACAACAGATAGTATCATCTTGTCCTGTGTATTAACGTATGTACTCCTAGAGTACTTGCACTTTTCTCTGCTCTCTCTTTCACAGGGTGTCATGCTGTGGTCCTGCTCCATCACTCCTGCTGGTCTCACTGCTGTGGATCTGGTTCGGCCCCAGATGGGAACGCTCCTCTCCTGGTCCACTCTACTCTCACCATCACTACTGGACAATGGTGGCGCTTCATCACCTGCTGCTGTCTCCTCCCAGAACTCCTGCTCCTCTCTGTCTCTGTCTCTATCCTCTCTCCCTCTCCCCCTTCAACCTCTAACTACTGTATTCTACTCTGTTGATCTGCCCTGTACAACCACATCTATTGCACGTCTGTCCGTCCTGGGAGATGGATCCCTCCTCCGTCAATCTCCCTGAGGTTTCTTCCTTTTTCCCCTGCTAAAAGGGTTTTTTGAGGAGTTTTTCCCTGGCCGCTGTGAGGGTCTAAGGACAGAGGGTTAGGGTTAGACTTTAGTCTGTAAAGCCCTTTGAGGCAAATCTGTGATTTGTGATTTTTCGGCTATATAAATAAAATTGACTTGACTTGACTTATTGCGTGTGGGTGTGTGCTCAGCTGTGCACACCACGCCTGGATTAGTCTATTATTATTATGTTATATTTATATGTTATATAAGACAATTGTGATTCATGTGATAATAATGTTGATGGTGCTGATTTAGACTTGCAGCAGAATGTGTTTGATCGTGTCCTGAGTGTTTTTGGCTGATGCCAAACGACGCCAAACTGATGCCACACTGATGCCAAACTGATGTCAAACTGATGCCACATACTGTACATGGGAACTTGACAGAGTGAAGAGTGAGTGATTAATTGAGTGATCACTCTTTGTTCAAGGGACAGGACTGCTCGAGGTGCGCCTATTTTCAAACACATTGTTGTTGACCTCCTAGGGCAGTGCTTTTACAAAGGTATTTCATGCTGTGAACAGATATCTAGCTGTCCGTGAATAATAAGGGTGTTACAGTAAATTTACACAGTAAATGTTACAGTAATAGTTACTGACATTTACTATTCCTGTAAGATATTGCCCCCAAACACGGTCAGCCATACAGTATACTAGGTTTTGACCTTGTCTTGTTATTGGTTCATCTACGTGCTGTTATGCAACACATTTGGTTTGTTTAGTGTATTTCTATATGTGCATCTTCAATATGTATAGGTGTGGTGGTGTCAGACTAAAAAAGTGTTCTGTAACATTAGTCATAACTCATACATCAGAAGTATTGGCCTATGTTTGTGAACCGCTCCCCCCTTTTGAGCTCAAACCAGTTCCAGAGATCTGAAATAAAGAAATATTTTCTCCCTCATGTCAATCTTTTCTAAGTTCATTGGATCATTTGCCCAGACTCACAATCAGTTTTCCAAACTCTTTATCTTTAACCACAGTATTGCAACAACCCATGTTTGGTTTCCTGCCTTTCTAAAAAAAATCAACCACTAATTCAACCACCGCTGGCCCGAGCCTGAATTAACTGTCATTCCTGAATTTGTTAAAATCAACAAGGCAATGACTTACACAACATGAAGACGTTTGGGCTTACGGTCTTCAAGCTTGCATACCAGGAATACTCCAAAGTCTTTCAATAGACACAACCTTCACTTCAAAATTGTAAAAAAAAAAAGATAAATTAGTCCATTGAGCTCCTAAACCTACATGGCACAATTTAACTTGGTGTAATTAAACTGAATATGCAACAAGATTATAACAAGATTTCCAACCTAAACGACAGAATAGGTGGTGTGTCAGTACCACCAATAGTTACTGACATTTACTATTCCTGTAAGATATTGCCCCCAAACACGGTCAGCCATACAGTATACTAGGTTTTGACCTTGTCTTGTTATTGGTTCATCTACGTGCTGTTATGCAACACATTTGGTTTGTTTAGTGTATTTCTATATGTGCATCTTCAATATGCATATAGGTGTGGTGGTGTCAGACTAAAAAAGTGTTCTGTAACATTAGTCATAACTCATACATCAGAGTATTGGCCTATGTTTGTGAACCCCTCCCCCCTTTTGAGCTCAAACCAGTTCCAGAGATCTGAAATAAAGAAATATTTTCTCCTTCATGTCAATCTTTTCTAAGTTCATTGGATCATTTGCCCAGACTCACAATCAGTTTTCCAAACTCATTATCTTTAACCACAGTATTGCAACAACCCATGTTTGGTTTCCTGCTTTTCTAAAAAAAATCAACCACTAATTCAACCACCGCTGGCCCGAGCCTGAATTAACTGTCATTCCTGAATTTGTTAAAATCAACAAGGCAATGACTTACACAACATGAAGACGTTTGGGCTTATGGTCTTCAAGCTTGCATACCAGGAATACTCCAAAGTCTTTCAATAGACACAACCTTCACTTCAAAATTGTAAAAAAAAATAATAAATTAGTCCATTGAGCTCTTGAACCTAGAGTTAACAATAGTTAATCCCTTCTTTCCAGTTCTACGACTTTGCCACCCCTCATTTACTTTGCCACTCCCTTTCTCTTTCACTGAGGTCATCCAAAGTGAAACTGAGGACTTAATCTGCTTAATTAAACAACACTGTTATGGTTTTGGCCCTTAAAACTGCAACAACCAAGCACCAATATTAACCGGTTCCTTTTGAAGTATGGGATCCTGTAGGACTGAATAGAAACCCCCCTTCAGTAGTTTGGAAACCGCATGTTCAAACCTCTAACTAAACCTTCAACTCGTCTTCAGTTACTCCACAAAATTCCTTTTGTTAGAGAGCAACAACTTCAAAGTAATGACTCATAATAAAGCTGTTTTCTCAATCAAAATTATCAGCAATTATCTTAACAAAACCAAATAAACTTTTGCCTGCCGGCTTAACAAACACGATTGTCAGTGTGATGCCGTTGTAAGGTATGAGCTGTCCTATTCACCTTCTGCCAAGAGTTTGACTTCTCATCAAAAAGCTGTTGCCATGAGTAGAAATTAATTTTTATTACCTTCCCACGATGCCATGACACTGTTCCGCAGAGCAGGCTTTTCACATCTTTCTACTGAATTCAGATTTGATGGTCATATGTTTGGGATTTCTAGTTTTAAAAATTATGATACAATAATTTATTTCTGCATATGCACCTTATATCATAGATAGATAGATAGATAGATATACTTTATTTATCCCAAGCTGGGAAATTACAGCGTAGCAGCAGCATTACACACAGAGACAATAACAGCACAATTAAATAAAAAGAACAACCTAGGCATACTTCAAGCAATAAAATATAAAAATACAATAAAATACAATAAAAATAAAGTGTCTAAAGAAGAGTATGTTTTAAGGAGTGGAATAGAATTCCAGTGCAGAATAAATATGAATATACAGTATAAAAATGTTGGTGCTATGAAACAAATAAGGTGCAATGAACAGGGTGCATATCAATGTGTGAAGTTATGAGAATACAAATCATTTTAAACACAGCCAGCCTGTAAAACTGTCAAGCAGGACAGATCAGGAAAGGCCTGGTGGGTATGGAAAATAAACATGTGACAGCATGCTGGTTTCTACATGGCACAATTTAACTTGGTGTAATTAAACTGAATATGCAACAAGATTATAACAAGATTTCCAACCTAAACGACAGAATAGGTGGTGTGTCAGTACCATCCATTAGGACATGTATGTACGCACCGCGGGTCGCGGTAGAGCGGCACGTTACAAAATAGCACACACGTCATTATACATACACATATGCTTCGCCGTTGTAAAAAATGCTGCAACTTCTGTGAATTTATGCTGCAAAACCACTGACCTTGATTTAGGGCAAACAACTTCCTGGTAAGACGTTATGAAAGACAGTTTAAACAGTAAAAAAGAGAGTCATGTGACATCCAAAAACGTGATTCCCGTAACGTACGTAAACCACTTACCGTATTTTCCGCACTATAAGGCGCACCGGAGTATGAGCCGCAGCAGCTAAATTGAATGATGTGTACATATATAAGCCGCACTGGACTATAAGCCGCAGGTGTTTTAATGTTTAATTACCATATGTAAGGGTTGGTGCACAGAGGGGATTGTGGGGAAAGAGATGGCTGCTTGAGGAAGCTTCTTTTACAGCCAGATTGACTGTCTTTAAGTTGCATCATGTGCATTTCTACGTTTGTTTTCCATAATGAAGGTTTGTGCATGAAAACTTCCTTTGCACAAACTATCTCGCTCTCGTAATGTCGGTCTGTCTCTTGTTCTGTCTCTCGTACCACTCTCGGTTTCACTTTTACTTTTGCGCGCTACCGGTTTCACTCTTTTCCGGCGCCCTGCCAGATCGGCTCGGGGTCCTTCGTCTGCCGCTGATTATGGCATGGCGACTCCGACAAACTAAGTAGTTTTCGACACAAATACGCACAGACAAGTGAAAAATAGCTTAAAAGTATATGAAGGACCCCGAGCCGATCTGGTACGTACACCTGCCTCCAACTTTTCCTGCTGGAGTTGCCGCTCCTCGCGGACCGGTCATAGAGCCCATAGAGTTAAAGTTGGTGGACTGTAACCTGTAAAATCCATAGATTTAGGAGGTAACCTAGTGGCCGTTAGCGGTATAAATCCATAGCCGCACTGTTATATAAGCCGCAGAATGGAAAAATGGGGGAAAAGGCGCGGCTTATAGTCCGAAAATTACGGTACATTGAAAAAAAACACGGGACACGCTCTCCTTCGCTTGTTCAACCCATCTCCCACCCAATCACTACTACGTCAGCAAGTTGGTGGCGGACACATAACAGAGGACGATGTCATACATACAGTAAATAAAGGTCGTATTTCGCTGCCTGTACATGGTAAATGGACTGCACTTATTATATTATGTTCAGTATCTTTCTCGACATGTAGGATGCCATGGTCAGGGATCGAACCACCAACCTTCCAATCAACGGACAACTGATCTACCAACGGAGCCACATCTGCACATATGACCTATATTTCATTTTTGAGGGGAGAACAATCCGGAATAAAATGTGCAGCATTTGCATATTTAAGGAATCTTCCTTTGAAGCTCTGGATGTCACATGCTGCATGTTTGAGGCTTTGCTCAGACTTCATACCTGTGTTAGTCAGACTTTGGCATACTCACAAGACAAACAAGAAAAGATATAATTGCCTTCTCATTAAGAAGACATTATTCACATGAAATGGACAAAAGGCATCCACCCTAGCTAACAAAGTAAGTAAGTTGTTACACTTACAGAAGTAAAGGGACCAAAACAGAGGCAATCTAGAGGAAGGAAAAATAAAGCTTTATTGGCTCATAACAAGGCTGTAAGGGCATTACAAGTGGCTAGTTTTTTTTGCATTTAGCTCATGTTTTTTTTTCTAAATTCATTATTATTAATAACATATGTTTTCATTATTGACCTGCAACACATAAAACAGACAAAGTCAGTGGGATTTGGTTTCAAAAACCAAAACCTTCGTCATTTTGGAGATTTCTGTATTCTCTCTCTCTCTCTCTCTCTCTCTCTCTCTCTCTCTCTCTCTCTCTCTCTCTCTCTCTCTCTCTATTCAATTCAATTGGCTTTATTGGCATGACGTAACAATGTATATATTGCCAAAGCAAGCATCAGAAAAAAAGATAACAAGATAAGGAAAGCAATATTTACAATAAATTATTATAATTCTGTTATTCATTTTAAATGAAAAGAGAAACTAATAACAATAACTCTCTCTGTGGCACTAACTGATTTAGGGGAGAAGAAATTGGAAAAGAAATCGTGAATCCACTTTTGGGGCATCACTGAACAGCTAGCCTAATACGCCCCCACCTGCTAGCAAACATGAACCCTCACAGTCTACACAGACATGAACAGTCCTGCGACAAGCAACAGTTTTGACAATGATAGATTGATTTAGCGCAGAAACACATGATTATATACACTACTGGTCAAAAGTTTTAGAACACACCAACTTTTCCAGAATTGAATTGAAAATGATACATTTAAAATTCTTTATTGAGCATGATAGTGTTTTGAAAGTAAAAAAAAGATTCAAAATCACATTTTATGTTGGACTAAAGGACTAAAAAAAGACACAAAATGACCAAAAAAAGACACAAAATGACAAAAAAAGACACCAAAAGACACAAAATTACTAAAAAAAAGACACAAAATGACAAAAAAAAGACACAAAATGACTTACAAAGACATGAAAAGAATTAAAAATGGACAAAATAGCCCAAGACTCCATAGAGTTAAGTTGTTAACCCATTTCTTGTTCCCTGAAAAAGGCCTACTTGTATAATTCTGAAATGTACATTATCTTTCAGTTTTGGTTAAGCTTACCTTTTTTTATTTACCTCTGGCAGTTCACCACTTACCTTTGTACCCTTTCAAGCTGTTCATTTGACTTGAACTGCTTGAATTTCAATAAAAAACTGGGAAAATTGGGGTGTTCTAAAACTTTTGACCGGTAGTGTATATTCAATTATTATTATTTTAATTGTGGTGAAAACTGGGACATGGTATATTTATATCTTTATCTTTATTTATCCTCTTTAGCATTGCGATGTAAGCTCTGTTTTACAGTGATGTTAAAAAAAGCACAAGTTCTTTGGTTTGTTGTTTCCGGTTGGTTCCTACCAGAGCAGGGGCATCCATCCCTACCTTTAAACAACTCCTGAAGTTAGCTCTTCTCTCCTCACACCACATGAAAATTATACTAATTAAGAATCGTCACTAGCACTTATTGCTTCACTAACGCCTCTTATCGCACTGTACCTTGATTGTTTCCCTTTTCTGTAAGTCGCTTTGGATAAAAGCGTCTGCTAAATGACTAAATGTTAATGTATATTTGGTAGTGGATGCTGAAAGCAGGGACATTTTAGTGTTAGGCTATTGTTCTCAAATAAGTTCCCGCCCCATTGTATAGAGAATTGTAGGAACAGTAAATGCCAGAGTAACAAGTAAAAACTTGAAGGAATCATCGTAAATTGTTAACATCATGAGTCTACCACACACACAAGATAGAACAGGTGTGTTGTCTATGACAGGAAACAACAGAGCAATTCTCTGATTTCCAAAGAAATATTACTGCTTGCCAAAGTGTGACCTGACACTCTATTGACACTTCTGGGGAAATGTCCACAAATCAGTCCACAAAACAAAGGCTGATGTGTTTTAATGAAGAACACAGTGAAACAGTGGAGTATGATGGAAGGAGCATCATGATTTGGGGCTGCTTTAGCACCTCAGGGACTAGACCACTTGGTATCATTAACCTCCTGTGACCCTGCGTCCTCATATGTGGACATTACATTTTAGGTTTTAAGGACCTTATACTTAATTCTGCTTAACTATAACATGTTGTCCTCAGTAGTACACACTCTAGAAAAAGCACAATACATCAATTAGTGTAAAAACCAGATGGCAGCACCTTGCTAAAGTCAATCAACAGCTTATCCCCAGACAAAAGTGGACCAGGTACAAAATCTGATCAGATTTTATGGTTAAAACTTGTTTATTTGTGCTTAATAATGTATGTAGCGGGCTACACGGTGGTGTAGTGGTTAGCACTCTCGCCTCACAGCTAGAGGGTCGCCGGTTCGCCTCCCGCCTGCGGCTCTTCTGTGTGGAGTTTGCATGTTCTCCCCGTGTCAGCGTGGGTTCCCTCCGGGTACTCCGGCTTCCTCCCACAGTCCAAAAACATGCACTTAGGTTTAATTGGTGACTCTAAATTGCCCGTAGGTGTGAATGAGAGTGTGATTGTCTGTCTCTATGTGTCAGCCCTGCGATAGTCTGGCGTCCTGTCCAGGGTGTACCCCGCCTCTCGCCCAATGACAGCTGGGATAGGCTCCAGCCCCCGCGACCCGATTGCGGATAAGCGGTTAATGGTAATGAATGAATGAATGAATGAATGTATGTAGCTTGATATTCTGTGCAAGTTTGACTATTTTTAGCAATAGCAACAAGCTACGACTGCTAATCAGGAAGTACTCATTTGAGAACGAATAGACTTTTACTATCGTTCTTCCAAAGAGAGGGAGTAAATGTAAGGAAATAAAAGTTGTATACACTGGTGAATTAATTGTGTTATACAGTAAAATTAACCGATTTGTTTTTTTTCTTCAAAAACGACTTCCTGTTCAAAGACATTGCTTAGTTTTTGTACTTATCATGTCCTACAAATCCAACATATCAAATATCTAGGAGAAACTAACAATACATACCAAACAAAAGCTTGGGTCTCAGGAGGTTATGGGGAAAATTAATTCCCAATGTTATCAATGTATGTCAAAGTAAATCTACTTCGACTTCAAAAAAAGAAAAAATCCACCTTTTGGAGTGGCCCAGTCAGAGCCCAGACCTCAATCCAAAAGAGATGCTGTGACATGACCTCAAGAGAGCCGGTCACACCCAAGGTTATTATAGTTAACGAAAACTAACGAAATAACAAAAACTAGAATTGAAAAAACATTTTCGTTAACTGAAATAAAAATAAAAACTAGAGTTTTTAAAAAAACGATAACTTACTGAAACTGTATTGTGTGGTTACAAAACTAACTAAAACTAACTAAAATTAACTAACTAAAATTATAGTGAAAATGTCCTTAGTTTTTGTTTTTGTCAATTTTTTTCATTCATAATTCAGTGTTTCTATTTGAACATGCAACACATGGTGAATATGTTTACTGAGACTGGGATGTTTACACTAGAACCAAAATACAAAACAGTTAATAACCTTATTGGGGCTGAGATGATAAACCAAAGGAAATAAAGGCAAAATGTATTATGACCACTTTGAATCTGGCACCCAACACATAGCCCATTACAAAAAAACTAAAACTAACACTAAAACTAATAAAAACTAAACTAAAACTAAGCCAAACTGCCAAAGGAGGCTGGACCAGTTATTAAATCAAGGGTTCACTTAGTTTTTCCACCATCACTCTGCATGTTTAATGGATTTGTTCTATAAAAACATGACATATTATAATTATTTGTGTAGTATTAGGTTATCACATTGTGTCTGTCTATACTTGGAACAAAGATGCAGATCAGATCACATTTCATGACAAATTAATGCAGAAAACTAGGTAATTTTAAAGGGTTCATTTACTTTTTCTTGCAACTGTATCCATCAACACATCTGCCAAATATGGTGCTTTTATCACAAAAAGAACATTTTGTTATGATATATTAAACATCTTCTGAAAGCCCTTCATGATGCTGTGATTATCCTAGAGGTCACAGTAGCTCATTTTTATACAGTGAGGTCAAGATTCAAGAAATTCTCTCATGGGCTCCTATGGGGACTGACACCATCTGACATGAATTAAAGTAGGCTCATTGAAACCACAAGAGTCTCAGCTTTCCATTGATAGCTAATTTATGTAATTCAAAGTTTACAAATATTCAAAGACAGTGTGCAAAAATTAAAATGTTAACGCATGAGAAAAACATTGTGGTTTTTGCCTTTAACTGAATGTTATCAACATAAAGTAGGCCCCTCTATGTCTGTGAAGAGGAGACTTGTGGGAACCCATAGATCCCAGTTACATTTAGATATCATGATGTCAGCGGTCAAATGACCACTTTGAAAATCACCATGCCAAATCACCTAGCAATACGCTCACTTTGCACTATATTATGTCAACTTCCTGATATGATTTCCTGGCATGCTTTTTAACAATGGATTCCTTAGATCTTCTAGTTCCATAAGATAGATATGATGTGAGAATTAAGCCCACAGGAATGCCAATAGTCGAGTCGTAAATTCCCTGAACCCAGAAATGTTGAGTAGCCTAAAGTTTTATTGCAGAAATGTCATCTATAGTAGCCTGGCTAACACCAGACCAAATCTCATTGGAGATTAGGTCTGGACACCTGCTGTTCATTTCTCCGTAGAGGAGGTGTGGTTTACGATCCTCCGGAGCCGTTTATTGGACGCTTAGAATGTCTATCAAAGCGTCTGTAGGTAGCTCTTAGCCAATCAGATCAGTTATACCAGATGACGTAGTAGAGCAACAGAGATGGATGTTTGTTGTGTGTGTGTCTGTGAGAGAGTGTTTGCTGCTTTGCTTCTCCAGTTCTCGCTTTCTGCAAGATTATTTATTTTTACGCTTTATTCCCCCTCATGTCATTCAGCCACACACATCCACTGATTTTATGGGCAATAAACAAGCTGCTGCGGGCCTCTCGGCAGCTCGGCTGTCCGCGGTAGCGGGGCTATTAGCCACTAGCGACGCTAATAGCTATTAGCCACTAGCGACGCTAATAGCTATTAGCCGCTAGCGGCGCTAATAGCCGCTAGCAACGCTAATAGCCCCGCTACCATAACGCCGGTGATCTCAGCGGAGCCGCCGAGAGACCTTTCGCCTTTCAACTTTCGCTCTAAACTATTTAAAACACCATCTGCAGCTTTAGAGAGTTTCGCGTCTGCAGCAGCCATGTTGGATCCGGAAAACTACAAGCTTCCAAGTGCCGAGTAGTACGCGTCATCGTCTTGCCGTCCCTCCCCGCTCTGTGATTGGATCCCTAAAACAGGGCTAAGAAACTGGCTTGGTTGCCAGACCGTCTGGAGGTTCGAAATTAAATTTGAGCGCGCAAGGCAGTCTGGGTATACCGAGGCTACATCTATAGGCCTAATGGATGGAATTTAACTTGGTTGCTAAAAGCTGCACTTTGGGCAATTTGTATAATTAGCATAATAAGCCAATAAAGTCAAGACACCACAGGTGAATAGGGTAAAATAAATACATAAATAGATATCACCATGAAACTTGGAAAGGTCATTAAAAATTGATAAATATAAGACACCATTACACATCAAGACACTGCCCAGAGAAAGAGAAAGAAGGAAAGGGGGAAGAGGGGTCATGGGGTATTTCCCTAGACTGAAATGCTGTAAAGTCTGATGACTGTGGGGACTGTAGAATCTATCTCTAGGATTGGTTCACCGGTGGTTGAGCATCACCATGGTACATCGATAAGAATGTAGGAGGGACAACTAATGTTTCCGTTTAAGCCATTTATTGTCACTATGCACACATTGAGCAATAGGAGATGGTGAGGCTTGACGGTTATGGTTTTCTATAAATGATAAACAGAAAAACACACAAGAATTACAATACAGTTAACCAATATATAACATCACACTTAACAATTAGGTACCTATCAAACTATAACTATTAGTACTCTAACCAGGGGGGTTTGGGGTAGGCCTACCACTGCTGAAATTATAGAGTACTACATAACAAAGAAACATCCATTTAACAATTACATAACATAAGAAATTAAACATTCTAAATTAGGTTATAAGGATTCTTGCATTTCCTGAAGAGCTACAATTAATAAATCATGTGCACTGCGCACTTACACACAATATTATGTCTGTAGTCTCAAGGCAAACAAACAAGATGATGATTATAGCATTTACCAATCTATACTGGTCAAACATTTAATCACATCCCAATCTACAAATAACCATTAAAGTACATCAACATATGAAGAAGCAGTTAACTCACTTTATCACACACAACCATAGGTTTTGTATCTGAATCCCAGGGACAGAGGGCCCTCACATGCTGCTTCGTGTTGCTGCCAGCCAGAACAAAGGAAATGGGCGGTACATATAGAGTAGAGCATTGATTAGGAGTGAGTGAAGTCAGGTGAGAATGGGTGGAATCATGCCATGAATGTAGGTGGGGGGTTACTGGTTAGTATGGCTCTATTTTACAGGGACAAAGGATCCCCTGTTCCGCATACGCAGTGAAAGTAGCCTTATTGCCACTTATTGTTATGCTGGGCTTACACCAAACGATTTTCCCAGTCCCAGACTAAAAACTAAAAGTCTTTAGTAAATCTAGGAGTCTTACTGGAGTCACAGCGCTCCCGTCATCCTGATCGTTAAGTGTAAGGTAGTAATCTGCGCTGTTTCATATCAGTCTTTTCCTAGTCTTGGGTCTGCGATCAAGTCAAACGTGTTTGATATTATCGCAAGTCGCAGTGACGTAACACAATCAACAACCAATAGATGAGCGGTTCCAGACCGGCAGTAAAACCACTTATCATCACAGTATCATCACAATAATGTTAGTAAACTCAGTCCTTAATACAAATATAGAGATGTAATATATTTACGGCCACAAGCGGGATTTTGGGGGCGCTGTTTCTTAGTAAAGAGAACAGTAAGCAGATCCAGTTAAAATGTATACATAAATAAGTAATAAATAATTGATGATGAATGTGTGATTAACTAAATGAAAGTTGATAGAGCTGATAAGTATAATTATTCAATTAAACAAATTATAATTAAATAAGACATAAATGTATATATTAATTATTTTCTACAGTTTCCTTTCCTTTATTCTTCCTTATATCTATTTTTACTGTAAAATAGTCAACTTTTCAGAAAAACAGAAATCCTTTTTCAGCTTTGTGAGGGCGTCTTCTCTTCTTTTTTTTTTCTTTTTTTCAACACAAACCACTGCACACACAAAAATTGCATGGTAGGTAAAAAATGCTAAAGGAAATCTAGTTGTAGTCTTGTAAATAGTGACCCTGCAAGATTCACAGTCTTTGTAGAATCTCAGTCTGAGACTCGGCTGGGACTAAAAACTCTTAACACTTGTCTTTAGATGTGAGCAGGTGTGAGCTGATCGTTTTGCAGGAGTCTTTCCAAAGTCTTCTGGTGTATAGGTAGCATAAGTCGCTTTGGACAAAAGCGTCTGCTAAATGACATGTACTGTAATGTAATGTAATGTAGCCGTCCACTGCAGCTGCTCCACTGTCCATAATAGCATATAGCATAGTATGTTATAAATAATAAGTATTATAAAATATAGTTTATAACAAACTATACATCACTCCAACAAAGAGACAATGAAGAGGAAGAGTAGTGAGGGTGTGTGTGTGTGTGTGTGTGTGTGTGTGTTTGTTTCATAAACACTCAAGTACTACTCCCTATAGCTTTGTGCTGTGCTCTGATCTCTGGCATCAATGCTCACATTGAAAGATGAGCAAAAGTTAAAAAAAACAGAGAAATCTAGAGCCTAATGGCATCCACATCCAGCACGTATGAGGAAATACGGATGCAGAAAAAGAACAAAGTGTACCAAACGAAGATGTCACTTTATTTATAACTCAAAGACCTCTGAAACGGAGCTACATTTGCGTGAGATGTAGAGCAGACATTAATAAGACATGGTAACCTGAGCTATAGAGCTGGAGGGGTGTTCACCTGAGCCGAGCTCTGTTTCTCAGCACAGACAGAAAGTCCACATTCTCTAGTACCTAAAACTCTCTGTCATTCAAAAAAAAACAAACCCAAACATCTATACATGGAAGCCAATAAACAGGTAGCATACCACATGCATTCTATATGTACAAACTCAGCAATTATGAGATCATATTGCACATAACTGCATGCACGAACAAACAGCCTTTTGTGAACCACACAGTCAGCCAACCTGCTGCCTGCAGGCATTGTGGGCTGTCTTCTGCGCTCATATTATTCAAACTGACTTTGACTGTTTTGGAGTACTCGCACAACGGATGTAACACAGAGCGGGCCAAGATGAGGACCGTTCAAACGCTGCTTCTGTTGGTAGGCATGAAATCCTTTTATTATCTGTATTTAGAAAACAAGGCAAGGCATGATTAGATAGATAGATATACTTTATTTATCCCAAGCTGGGAAATTACAGAAGGTTATTATTAGGTTATAATTAAACAGCAAAGCAAATGTTTTCAGCACAAAATAATTGCTTTGAGAGAGTTTTAATTTGCTTGTGATTACTTGTAAACTTGTGAATAACAGCACAAAAAGGTCTACACACAAGTAGTTCTAATATTTGCAGCTGTTCTTTAAGTTTAAAAACTCTGCAGGCGAATAGAGGGGGATGTACTGTAGTCATCAAGTAAAACCAGTTTTGCGTATTATATAATGGAAATACACACTGTATACACAGTGACATGAACTCCTTAACAGTGCAGCACCAAGTTAAAACACAATTGAAACCCAGTATATGATTGAATCGGGGTATAATGTACATGCTCTACTGATATTATGTTAGTTGTAACTTTAATCTTGAACCTTGAGGTGTTTTTCTGACCTTCCCACTGCGGTCCTGCAGTTATGCTGCACCTGGAGATAAAAAATATTGTTAAATACTGACAGTAATTCACAGGGACAACTCAACACTTTGCTGCCAGTGTGTGAATGAATCAGCTATGACTTAAAGGTATGCAGGTGTTACACAACTCATACTTATTTTTATAGGCGCAGTAATGTTTGTCCTGGTTTTACGGTCATTTGAAACACCTGTTGATAGGAAGTATTTATCAGGAACAAGGAAATATTTGCTAAAACATTGATGCAGTATGAAGAAGTTAAAATAAAAAGATGCAGCTGTGACTGTACTATAACTATACTAACTATACTGTCAGCTACACTGTAAAAAAAACCCTGTCGTTTTTACGGTAAAAAACCAGCAGCTGTGGTTGCCAGAACTTTACCGTAATAAATACGGTGCAACTTTTTTCTAATATTACGGTAAAAAGATATTGACACTGTTGATTTCACGTTTAAGGTTGCATTTATTCCATTTTTTACCGTATAAATAAAAGGTTTTTCCATCAAAAGATTTGACATATAATTGACAAGAAAATACTTCATAAATGCTGCATAAATTAAAGATTTTACCATTAAATATTACAGTATATTTCTGTTAGATATATGGTGTTTAGTACATTTAACAGTGAGAAAAAGTATTTTTACAAAAAATAAATGCAAAAATTACAGTGATGCTTTTTGTTACAAACACGGTGCCAATGTATTTTACAGTAATAGAGTAATGTTGTAGTTGTTTTAATTTAAAACCTGTAAAAATACTGTTCTGGCTGATATATACATTTACAGTATTTAATTGTTACTGAAACTGAATTAACCCATTTATCATTTTACGGTCTTTTACTGTCATGGTTTAATAGTTTTCACCGTAAAATCTACAGACATTTTTTACAGTGTACCTAAAAAAAAGAAAAAGAGTAATTATAATAATAGAAATTCACCACCAATTTTAGTAATTTTTGTTATTACTGGGGCTTTAACCCTTTGATGCACAACATGGGTCAAAAATGACTCATTCATCCAAATTTGATTTAAAATTAAATGACCTAATACTATAATAATAGTAATTTGTTTCAAATAGTTACTTTACACACTCATATATTTAATATATTTAACGTGTTTATGTATCATTTTGTCACACATACAGTGTATCTGGAAGGTATTAACAGTGCTTCACTTTTTCCACATTTTTTTATGTTTCAGCCTGATTCCAAAATTGATTAAATTCATTTTTCCTTAAAATTATACACACAGTACCCCATAATGACATTTTTGTCCCATGCTGTGCATTGAGTAGTGATACAAAAAGGGTTTTTATTCAAAAAGTAAGAAATGAAAACAAAATATTAGGATGTATGATGATCAAAAACAAGTTGATTTAGGAAAACCTGGAATACTGAATGATGAAATTAATTTATTGTAAAGATATAGAAAATTAAAAACTCAGTCGGGTCACTTTAGACCCATGTTGTGCATCAAAGGGTTAAGAAGGCTGTGGGATGCACACCAAAAAATAGAAAAACAAGACGTACGTGATTCTAACATCAGTGTCACTAAAAATACAACCTGGATTCCAAATAACTAAGAATGTTTTAAATTCAGGATTCAGAGTGTATACTAACACAAAAGTTTGAACATTAAAGTCTTAAAACCCACCTGCCCAGGTAGGTTTAAGAGTAGTGTTACTTTTTTGGAACCCGTTTGTATGCAGTGACTGCACGCGGTTAGGAGTTATGAATATGAACCTTTATAGGTATATGTAGTGACTCGCATGCTTTTCCAGTGTAATTTATACAATAGCTTTAATAGGAAATTAATACATTTTCATTGTTTGGAAGGCTGAGAATAATCTAAATGTATTATTAAATTATTTTCTTTGTGCTATTATTTATCTAATTTTTTAGAGTTTTATTGTTTATATTGCTTCTACCCATTTATTTGCATTTTTGTGTTTGTGTATTCGGATTTTTATTTTTTTCTTTACTTTTTTTCTTTCGTACTTGTTCATTCCCCTGGTGTCTTCTATTCATTCTACCCTGATTTTGATTTGCCTTTTTGTTGTTACCTTGCCTTTTGCCTTTTTTTTTTTGTCTGTCAAAGCTCTTTGTAAATGCTTTTTTTAAAGGTGCTTTGAAAAATACACTACTGGTCAAAAGTTTTAGAACACCAACTTTTCCAGAATTTAATTGAAAATGATGCAGTTTAATGTCTCAGTGTACTCTGAAATTAATGCACATTTGCAACATTTAAAATTCTTTATTGAGCATGATAGTGTTTTGATAGTAAAAAAAAAGATTCAAAATCATATTTTATGTTGGACTAAAGGACTAAAAAAAGACACAAAATGACAAAAAAAAGACACAAAATGACAAAAAAAAAAGACACAAAATGACAAAAAAAGACACAAAATGACAAAAAAAAGACACAAAATGACCAAAAAAGACACAAATTGACAAAAAAAGACACAAAATGACTTACAAAGACATGAAAAGAAATCAAAAATGGACAAAATAGCCCAAGACTCCATAGAGTTAAGTTGTTAACCCATTTCTTGTTCCCTGAAAAAAAGGCCTACTTGTATAATTCTGAAATGTACATTATTTTCCAGTTTTGGTTAAGCTTACCTTTTTTTATTTACCTCTGGCAGTTCACCACTTACCTTTGGACCCTTTCAAGCTGTTCATTTGACTTGAACTGCTTGAATTAAAAAAAACTGGAAAAATCGGAGTGTTCTAAAACTTTTGACCGGTAGTGTATATTATTATTATTATTATTATTATTATAAATTGGTACCTCAGGTCTCCTCCCACACATACACATGAAGGCGTTTTGATGTGTGTATGCTCTCTGACAGGAAGGCAGCCTGACATGCCGTGTATCTTATCTCTTCCTCTCTGTTTCCTCTCAGGTTGCCTTGGCAGCCCTGGCAGAGTCTCTGAAAGGTTTCCGCAACAGGCGTGACAATCGGGTAACGGCTTTATGTTTGAAATTGCAAACTCCTGTCAAAATGTTTTGCTTCTAGCAGAAATGATGACACAGGAACATTGACTCACTCCCCCATTTCAAATCACAACTCAAAACACATCTGTTTAAAACTGCTTATTCCCTCTGATCACAATTACCCTGTCCAATCTATCTTTTGTATTGTATTGTTATTAATTCTGTGTATTTTATTGCTGAATCTTTTCTATCTTTTTGTACGGTGTCCTTTAGTGCCAAGAAAGGCGCCTCCAAAAAAAATGTATTATTATTATTATTACATATTGTGCAAAAGTCTTAGGCAAATATGCCTAGAAGAATTGATGCTGGTTTGAAGGAAAAGAGTGGTCACACCAAATATTGATTTGATTTAGATTTTTCTTGTGTTCACTCACTTTGCATTGTGTTATTTGATAAAAAAATAAATAATTAACAATTCTATTTTTGAAAGCATTCTTATCTTACTTTATATATTACTTTATTGTATTTTATTGCTGAATCTTTTCTATCTTTTTGTACAATGTCCTTTAGTGCCAAGAAAGGCGCCTCCAAATAAAATGTATTATTATTATTATTACATATTGTGCAAAAGTCTTAGGCAAATATGCCTAGAAGAATTGATGCTTTGAAGAAAAAGAGTGGTCACACCAAATATTGATTTGATTTAGATTTTTCTTGTGTTCACTCACTTTGCATTGTGTTAATTGATAAAAAAAAATAAAAAATTAAGATTTCTATTTTTGAAAGCATTCTTATCTTTCACCCCTGCCTAAAACTTTTGCACAGTGTTGTATGTTTAACCTACATTTTGGTTTCCACAGGACATTTTGGTGCGTTCCAAAAGAAGGTGGGTTTTGTCTACAATTGAAGTAGAAGAGGAAGGTAAAGGTCCATTCCCCGAAAAGGTTTCGATGGTGAGGACAACATTTTTTAAATTAAATTACCAATCAACGTGGCATAACATAATAATTTCCTGGCTTGGCCAAATATTCAAACAATCACAGCTCAATGGCTTGTGTCTTATCACCAGATGTTTAACGACAGGACGGCGAGAGAGGGGCAGATTTACAAATTAAGTGGAGAGGGTGTGACTGACAAGCCAGTGGGAGTATTCAGCATCAACGAGACCAGTGGACAAGTCTACGTCCACAGATCTCTGGACCGAGAGACAAAGGACCGCTATAAAGTGAGCTGATGCTGCATTACCTACACCTCTGATGATAAATACATTTTATGTAGGGCTGCACTATTCAGAAAAATATCTAATTTTGACAGATATTAAAAAAGATCAAGATATTGGACATATAGTATTCTAATTTTCATTGAAAATATTCAATATTTAATTTTTTTTGTCTGTGGAATTCAATTTGTAGACCAAGACACCTCTGCAGCACCATAATATATTATATTCAGAATAATATTTTGACACGTTATAACAAATATTTCACTTCCTGTGATTTGAATATTGCACTACACTGTAAAAAATGTTTGTAGAAATTACAGTAAAACACTGTCAAATTAAATCAGAAATAGGTCGTAAAATTGAACATTGTACATCACCGTAGTAGATACTTTTAATTACTGTAAATCAAAGAATAGCATAAAAATTTAAATTCTACTGTCATAAACTGTAGAAAACACACAGTTTTGCTGTAAAAATAAACAATTTTCATGTAAAGTGAATGGAGAAATACCATGATGACACAATTATCCTGAAAGTAATGGGATTATTCAGTATAAAATACAGTTTTTTTGCTGATATTTACATTTACATACGCTTACATTTACACTGTATTTCTTATGGTGAAGTTCTGGCAACCACAGCTGCCGGTATTTTACCGTAAATTAAACAGATTTTTTTTTTACAGTGTAGTCCATTATGCAGTTTTTAATACATTTTCAATGAACTGTGCAGCCCTCATTTTATGTACATTTTTAACCAATCCTTTTTTCACGATTACCTCTACCCACAGATCAAGTTCGACATCTTGAACAAAGACACCAAATTACCAATAGACAATTCATTAGCATTTGATATTGAAATAAAGGACATCAATGACAATGCACCACAGTTTTTTCAACCTCGAATGGAGGTCAAATTGCCAGAAAATACAAAAGAGGGTGAGTTTTGCACAAATGCTCATCATTCTAATTCAAACAAAAATAATTATATGTTCTTTTTTTGTTCTGCCTTTCTCACATTCCCCACTTCCTGCTCTTTTGTAACATATTCCTCATCTTCCTGCAGGGTTCTTGCCAGTGGAGATATCAATCACTGATGCAGATCAGAGGAACACCTCCAACTCTAAAATCACCTTGACTGTGCTGTCACAAAAGCCGCAAAAACCACCGATTACTTTCCAAAAGATTGACAGCAGATTGTCCAGACTGGTGCTGCAAGGATGTTTTAACTACGATGTGAGTGACTTATTTTACCTACACTACCGGTCAAAAGTTTTAGAACACCCCAATTTTTCCAGTTTTTTATTGAAATTCAAGCAGTTCAAGTCAAATGAACAGCTTGAAAGGGTACAAAGGTAAGTGGTGAACTGCCAGAGGTAAATAAAAAAAGGTAAGGTTAACCAAAACTGGAAAATAATGTACATTTCAGAATTATACAAGTAGGCCTTTTTCAGGGAACAAGAAATGGGTTAACAACTTAACTCTATGGAGTCTTGGGCTATTTTGTCCATTTTTGAATTCTTTTCATGTGTTTGTAAGTCATTTTGTGTCTTTTTAGTCATTTTGTGTCTTTTTTTAGTCATTTTGTGTCTTTTTTTTGGTCATTTTGTTTCTTTTTTTAGTCATTTTGTGTCTTTTTTTAGTCATTTTGTGTCTTTTGGTGGCTTTTTTAGTCATTTTGTGTCTTTTTTTTGGTCATTTTGTTTCTTTTTTTAGTCATTTTGTGTCTTTTTTTAGTCATTTTGTGTCTTTTGGTGTCTTTTTTCGTCATTTTGTGTCTTTTTTTGGTCATTTTGTTTCTTTTTTTTAGTCATTTTGTTTCTTTTTTTAGTCATTTTGTGTCTTTTTTTGGTCATTTTGTTTCTTTTTTTAGTCATTTTGTGTCTTTTTTTAGTCATTTTTAGTCATTTTGTTTCTTTTTTTAGTCATTTTGTGTCTTTTTTTAGTCCTTTAGTCCAACATAAAATGTGATTTTGAATCTTTTTTTTACTTTCAAAACACTATCATACTCAATAAAGAATTTTAAATGTTGCAAATGTGCATTCATTTCATAGAACACTGAGACATTAAACTGCATAATTTTCAATTAAATTCTGGAAAAGTTGGTGTGTTCTAAAACTTTTGACCAGTAGTGTACATCAGATGCACATGCGTGTACATACACACATACTCATTTGTTGATCTAATGACTAAAATATCATCTTTCTGCTTCAGAAAGTAAAGAAGTACGAGATTGTCCTTCAAGCAAAAGATCATGGAAAGGTGTCCCTTACCTCCACTGCTGTTGTTATTCTTAACATTGGTGACGCCAACTCTCACCTACCGACGTTCAAGGCGAAGAATGTACGGATCTTTTATTCCTATCATTATTAAAAACTTGCTTTGTAGAGTTATGTTATGATGTTAAAGATGAAACTGCTCTGCCTGTCCAGTACAACGGCGAAGTGTTGGAATCTACCACCAAAAACGATCTTCTGAGAGTTGCAGTGGATGACAAAGATACTCCAAAAACTCCTGGCTGGAAAGCTGTATATGAAATCATCGAAGGGAATAAAGATGGCAACTACGAAATTAAAACTGACCCCAAGACCAATGAGGGTATCCTGAGTGTCATAAAGGTAATTCTGCTTTTTTCACGCTAATATAATCTTGTATTCCTTTACAACAGGGGTGTCAAACTCAAATGCACAATGGGCCAAAATTTAAAACTTGAATAAAATCGCGGGCCAACATTGAAAAAATAAACCTTTTAACCCTATAAAGCCAAGTGTATCATATTTGATACACAAGTTTTTGAGACCTAAACATCATCAGTGTGATATTTTTTTCCTGAAAAACCTGACATATACATGTGTTGAAGAAAAAAAAACTGAGCACCAAATTGCACAAAAATACAAGATATAGCAAAAATGATATGCAGATTCCACTGGTGGATCAGTCATTGCTGCGTGAAAACTTCATATCAGCAGATGTATGATGTTGTGTTATATGGAAAAAAATATTTTGCATGTTTGAGGAAAATGTAAGAAAGTAAAGCCTTAAAAGGTTAAAAATGTTGGGTTTTATATGTTTTTGTTAGTTCAAGAAAAACAAACTGTGAGCAACAAATTGCACGAAAAGAACTGATGTATCAAATATGATACAAATTAAAATCATATATGCCTATTGTTTTTAGATTTTTTTTAAATGATCCGTCAGCAGGTTCAATAAACACACATGTTTTGCTTTAACATTAAATATGGAACCAGCAACGCTTATAAACATACAATATGTAACTAAATAGTGCAGACATGCAAAATCTAATTTCAAATGAAAAACGCATCAATGTCATTAATTTATTAAATAAAAATTAAATAAAAATCGTATGCCCCTTTTCTATTTGCATCCTTCTGATTTAAATATCAAAATAAACTTTTTCAACAGGTTAATACATTTAAAAATAAAATAACAATAATAAATCTAGTATTAGCGGTAAATGTGCCGTATAATACCGGCGGGTCAGCTTTTATATTACAATAATTATATAATAATTTGATATTGGCTCGCGGGCCAAATAAAATTACACTGCGGGCCAAATTTGGCCCGCGGGCCAGAGTTTGACACCCCTGCTGCTGCACCAGAACTAACCGAAACTTGTGTGTTTCTTCCAGGGCAAAGACTTTGAGAGGACTAAGATGGTGAACCTGCTGGTCAACGTGAAGAATGAGCAGCCCTTATTTATTTGTGATGATAAATTTGTTCCTGTCACAGACCAAACTCCAGTTTATGATGTAGCCAACATCACAATAAAAGTGATTGACATCAATGACCCGCCTTACTATAAGAAAAAACACTTTGACGTGTACGCCAAAGAGGAGCAGAACCCAGGAAAGGTGCTGTTCACTCCAGAGGTTTACGATGACGACAATGACATAAAGGACATCAGGTTGGTGGCGACCACTTCTCTTCGTTTCCTCTTTTAAAACCGTTAACCGTTCTTAACTAATTTATTAGACCACGGGTTTATGCCACAGCTGTCCAAAATCAAAAGCATTAGTAATTACCAAAATCTTTTTTTTAATGTTTCTGTAATGGTTAATACACCAGTATGTACACTGTTAAAAACGTCTGTAGATTTTACGGTGAAAAAACTGTTGAACCGTGATAGTAAAAGACCATAAAATGATAAATGGGTTAATTCAGTTTCAGTAACAATAAAACACCCTAAATGTATATATCAGCCAAAACACTATTTTTTCCTTCTTTTTTTTTTTTGAAAAATACATTACTTTACTGCAAAATACACTGGCACAGTGAATATAAAAAATATACTAACATATTTACAAGCCATCACTGTAATTTTTAGCATTTATTTTTTGTAAAAATACATTTTCTTACTGTTAAATGTACGAAACACCATATCTCTAACAAAAATATACTGTAATATTTAATGGTAAAATCTTTAATCTATGCAGCATTTATAAAGTATTTTCTTGTCAATCATATCTGCCATATGACAAACAGCGTTTCTTTTGATGGAAAAACGTCTTATTTTTTACGGTAAAATATGGAATAAAATGGCAATCTTAAATGCAAAATCAACAGTGTTAATATCATTTTACCGTAATATTAGAAAAAGTTGCACCGTATTTATTACGGTAAAATTCTGGCAACCACAGCTGCTGGTATTTTACCGTAAAAACAACAGTTTTTTTTACAGTGTAGAAGCTTTTACAAAAAAAGTAAAGCACATTAATATTTCTGCATTAAGATGTCAAATTATTCCAGTTTGTTATTTGCCAAATAAATAACAACAACATTTTAGTTTTAAACAAGCTTTTGAAACATTTTTTAAATATCTCTGTTTTCCTGTTTTATGACGGGTGGTCTGATAAATTTGTTTATCACTGTACATCAGCGTGATCAGAACTACCTTAAAAGACAGAAATCATATTTGAGAAAAGTTGTTTTCATTTGGCCCGTGTCCGATGAGGGGGCTGGATTTATTAATTAAATTAAAATAAATTCAATTGGCTTTATTGGCATGACATAACAATGTATATATTGCCAAAGCAAGCATCAGAAAAAAAGATAACAAGCAATATTTACAATAAATTATTAGAATTCTGTTATTCATTTTAAAAGAAAAGAAAAACTAATAACAATAAAAAAAAGCAATATTTACAATCATTGAATTACAATCAACATATAATTTATACAATCTAACTGTACCAACAAAAAAAAAGAAGAAAAAATAAAATTAAAATAAAAACAAAACAACCAACAGCTGTGTGGATTTATTACCTTTATTGACTTCCCTTATGGGACATTGTCATGTCATCCATCTTTTACATATGGTCTAAATACTGCATGACTGTGTTGTTGTTCTATCTTGAGCTACTTTTATATATTCTATTTGTTGTGGGTTTTTTTCTATCTATACATTTCTGTCTTCTACTGTTGATATGTATATTTACTGTGTCTCTCTGTGTATATTTACTGTTATTCTTTCTACTTTACTGAGCATTTCTCTCTCTCCAGCCATCCATCCTTCTTTCTAGTGGACAAATTCTGGACAAAAAACTTATATCAACCTTTATTTATATAGTACCACTAGCATTTTGACTGTTGCACACACTGTAAAAAAAAAATCAGTTTAATTCACGGTAAAATACCGGCCGCTGTGGTTGCCAGAACATCACCGTAAAAAATACAGTGAGCGTATGTAAATGTAAATATCAGCAAAAACTGTAATTTATACTGAATAATCTCATTACTTTTAGGATAATTGTTTCATCATGGTATTTCTCCATTAACTTTACATGAAAAATGTATATTTTTACAGCAAAACTGTGTGTTTTCTACAATTTATGGCAGTAGAATTTAAAGTTTTTTACTACTCTTTGATTTACAGTAATTAAAAGTATCTACTACGGTGATGTACAATGTTGAATTTTACGACCTATTTCTGATGCAATTTGACAGTTTTTTTACTGTTTTTTCCACAAACATTTTTTACAGTGCACAACAAAGCCCCAAATTCGGTTTGCAGTAGCTGTAATTAAAATTTTCTAGTTATAATATGTGTCTGCTGTCCTTTGATTAGGCATGTGCTGTTAGAAGATCCAGCTGAGTGGGTGACCATTGATGAGAAAACAGGAGCGATCACTGCAGCTAAGAAGATGGACCGGGAGTCACCCTTTGTTAATGATGACAGCATTTACAAAGTTGTCATCGGTTCAATAGATAATGGTATGGGAGAGCTCTACTGTGTATCCTTATAAGTCATACGTTTCATAATGTTTTACTCTGGTCAATTAAATACGAACCTGGTCTCACAGAAATCAGTGGAATAGCCACGGATTCGCTTAACTCAAAATCCGTGGAATAGCCACGGAATCGCTCAAATTTCCGTGAAACTGACACGGATTTCGCTACAATGCAAGTTAATGGCAGTCATATCCCGTGGCTACTCCAACATACAAAGTGATTATGTACATTCACTGAGTGAAGATTTAGAAAATAAAACATATATTTCTCGCTAGAAATGTGATCAAAATCCATTTTTATGCAGAAACTAAGTCAAAATATTGATTTTTTTTTTCACTAAAAATGGACACAAACCAATAGGAAGTTCCAAAAAAGTGGAACTGGATCCTTCATTCTCATAATTCAACGTGCAGCATATTTCCTTAAGTTTCCCCCCAAAAAAGATACAAAATGACCAAAAAAAGACACCAAATGACTAAAAAAAGACACAAAATGACCAAAAAAGACACAGAATGACCAGAAAAGACACAAAAATACAAAAAAAGACACAAAATTACCAAAAAAGACAAAAAATGACTAAACAATCCCAAAAAATTATCAAAAAAGACACAGAATGACCAGAAGACACAAAATTGACACGGACACAGATTTTGCTACAATGCAAGTTAATGACAGTCATATCCCGTGGCTATTCCAACATACAAAGTGATTATGTACATTCACTGAGTGAATATTTAGAAAATAAAACATATATTTCTCGCTAGAAATGTGATCAAAATAAATTTTTATGCAGAAACAAAGACAAAATATTGATTTTTTTTCACTAAAATGAGAGAACTGTCCGCCATGTTTTTTGTTCTGACCGCCGGGACCTTGAAAGTCACGTGACTTGGAACAAACCACACTGTAAAATAAAATCTGTTTAATTTACGGTAAAATACCGGCAGCTGTGGTTGCCAGAACATCACCGTAAAAAATGCAGTGAGCGTATGTAAATGTAAATATCAGCAAAAACTGTAATTTATACAAAATAATCCCATTACTTTTAGGATAATTGTGTCATCATGGTATTCCTCCATTAACTTTGCATGAAAATTTTATATTTTTACAGCAAAACTGTGTGTTTTCTACAGTTTATGGCGGTAGAATTTAAAGTTTTTTACTATTCTTTGATTTACAGTAATTAAAAGTATCTACTACGGTGATGTACAATGTTCAATTTTGCAACCTATTTCTGATGCAATTTGACAGTTTTTTACTGTAATTTCTACAAACATGACTGTCATTAACTTGCATTGTAGCGAAATCCGTGTCAGTTTCACGGAAATTTGAGCGATTCCGTGGCTATTCCACGGATTTTGAGTTAAGCGAAATCCGTGGCTATTTCACGGATTCCTGTGAGACCATGTTGTTAAATACCTACAATAATTAAGTGTGTTTTTTTGTTTTTTTTGCCTTTCTTTGCTGTGTTTACCAAGGTGAGCCTCCAGCCACAGGAACGTGCACTGTCCTGGTCCACCTGGGTGATTTGAATGACAACAGCCCTCAACTGTTGAGCAATGGTGTCATTTTGTGTGGAAACAAGGAAACAAAGGTGATGATTCCTGCTCAGGACGCCGACATCCCTCCTTTCGCTGGGCCCTTTGCCTTCGCCCTGGGTGATAATGATCAGAAGAAGCTTTGGAAACTAGACCCTGCCAATGGTTAGTACATATCTGTCTGTCTATCCCTCTTCAAATATATATATACACTACCGGTCAAAAGTTTTAGAACACCCCAATTTATCCAGTTTTTTATTGAAATTCAAGCAGTACAAGTCAAATGAACAGCTTGAAAGGGTACAAAGGTAAGTGGTGAACTGCCAGAGGTAAATAAAAAAAGGTAAGGTTAACCAAAACTGAAAAATAATGTACATTTCAGAATTATACAAGTAGGCCTTTTTCAGGGAACAAGAAATGGGTTAACAACTTAACTCTATGGAGTCTTGGGCTATTTTGTCCATTTTTGAATTCTTTTCATGTGTTTGTAAGTCATTTTGTGTCTTTTTTTGGTCATTTTGTGTCTTTTTTGGTCTTTTTTGTTTCTTTTTTTAGTCATTTTGTGTCTTTTTTTGGTCATTTTGTGTCTTTTTTTTGTCATTTTGTGTCTTTTTTTTGTCATTTTGTGTCTTTTTTTAGTCCTTTAGTTCAACATAAAATGTGATTTTTAATCTTTTTTTTATTTTCAAAACACTATCATGCTCAATAAAGAGTTTTAAATGTTGCAAATGTGCATTAATGTCAGAGTACACTGAGACATTAAACTGCATCATTTTCAATCAAATTCTGGAAAAGTTGGTGTGTTCTAAAACTTTTGACCAGTAGTGTATATATATGTATATATATATACATATATATATATATATATATATATATATATATATATATATATATATATATATATATATATATATATATATATATACACTACTGGTCAAAAGTTTTAGAACACACCAACTTTTCCAGATTTAATTGAAAATGATGCAGTTTAATGTCTCAGTGTACTCTGAAATTAATGCACATTTGCAACATTTAAAATTCTTTATTGAGCATGATAGTGTTTTGAAAGTAAAAAAAAGATTCAAAATCACATTTTATGTTGGACTAAGGACTAAAAAAAGACACAAAATGACCAAAAAAAGACACCAAAAGACACAAAATGACTAAAAAAAGAAACAAAATGACTAAAAAGACACAAAATGACCAAAAAAGACACCAAAAGACACAAAATGACCAAAAAAAAGACACAAAATGACAAAAAATACACCAAAAGACACAAAATGACTAAAAAAAGACACAAAATGACCAAAAAAAAGACACAAAATGACTTACAAAGATATAAAAAGAATTCAAAAATGGACAAAATAGCCCAAGACTCCATAGAGTTAAGTTGTTAACCCATTTCTTGTTCCCTGAAAAAGGCCTACTTGTATAATTCTGAAATGTACATTATTTTCCAGTTTTGGTTAAGCTTACCTTTTTTTATTTACCTCTGGCAGTTCACCACTTACCTTTGGACCCTTTCAAGCTGTTCATTTGACTTGAACTGCTTGAATTTCAATAAAAAACTGGAAAAATTGGGGTGTTCTAAAACTTTTGACCGGTAGTGTATATATATATTGTATATACTCTCTTTTCTTCACCAGGTGAAGCAGCTGGGCTTGTTTGCCTGAGGGAACTTGCTTATGACAACTACTCAGTGCCCCTGGTGATTCAGGACCAACAGGGTGCGGTTACCAGTGACAAAGTGGAAGTGATGGTGTGTGACTGTGGAGACGGAGAGTCTTGCCTTCCCAAAGCGCCGCCATCAACCAGCCTTGGACCAGCAGGCATTGGATTGATCTTTCTCGGACTCCTCTCATTTTTGTGTAAGCATGGCAATCCCTGACAACATTAACCCTCTATGGTACATACCCATTATTGGCCTGTCAAATTTCTACAATGCATCTTTTTGAGTGATGGGATACTTTAAAAAAGAGGGAAGAGTCTAGGGAACCAATAACAATGCTTTAATTTGTCACATGACCTCCAGAAGGCCATACTGACCCTATTTTGCAGACTTTTCCAAAGTAAACAGCTTTGCCATTTTGCGCCACAAAAAAATCACTCAAATCATTATTTCGTGGCCCTTTTACATCTGGAAAAAATATGATAGATAGATAGATAGATAGATATACTTTATTTATCCCAAGCTGGGAAATTACAGTGTAGCAGCAGCATTACACACATAGACAATAACAACACAATTAAGTAAAAAGAACAACCTAGGCATACTTCAAGCAATAAAATATAAAAATACAATAAAAATACAATAAAATATAAAGTGTCTAAAGAAGGAGTAGAATAGAATTCCAGTGCAGAATAAATATGAATATACAGTATAAAAATGTTGGTGCTATGAAACAAATGAGGTGCAATGAACAAAATTATTATATATTATATATTATATATATTATATTATTATATATTCCCACTGATAGGTGAGTAAACCTTCATTTTTGATAGTTTCATACACTTCATTTCAATGGATCATTGGTTCAATGGTAGAATGTTTCCTACAGGCAAAATTTAGACAGGAAACCGGTTAAAAAAGTTCCTTTTATAATGTTTTTAAATTTAAATGTTTTGTATTGTACCCGGTTGAAGCTACTGAATCTTTTACATGTTTATTAAAAAACATGTAATTATTATTAAAAATTGTATTAAATGTTTATTAAACTCTTTTTTTTCACTTGTGCACCGTTACGGTACAATGGTACCCCAAAAACTTCTGAATTTGTTTTGCAGATTATGTTTATTTAGTCTTTTTTAAGACAAAAAACACTCCAAACATTTTTTTCCTAACTGGCATCATAATGTGTACAACAGAGGGTTAAGTCATACTCGAACAAAGATAAGCCATTCATTTAAGTAGAGGAGGGGTGAAGAGCATAAGGATGGATTATTTAAAACAAACAAATCAAGTAGCTAAGTTTAAATATAAAGACATTGATTCTGATAATTCGAATCAAAGTCATTCTGTTCACACGATTTCCAATGGTTGAACCAAATTTGTGGATTGCAGTTGGTGTGCAGGCGTTAAACTTTCATTCATCCATTCATACATTATCCGGCGACACTCCTTCCATTAAATTTATGCTAGCCTATGCATGTACTGCACCCTTGAATATATCGCCAATTATGTTAAGCTCTTAATTATAAAAAAAAAACCTTTCAGGGTATGAGGGAAGCTTCACTGAAAAAAAAGCTCTTGGTAAAGCTCTTGGTTTTTAGAAAGTCACACACTGCAAAAAAAAAGAAAAGATGGGTGAACTCAAAATTTCAAGGCAACAAACTTCGATAAAATTTTAAGTTGGACAATTAAACTAAATATTTTAAGTTTTGTTTTTGAGTTTGCTCAACTCTGAATTTCTCTGGCACGATTGTAACGCCGCTATGAATGTCAGCTAATGTTGTCACCACAATTTTGAGTTAGCATTGATACGCTAATGGCTACTCTTGTAGCTGTAACATCCGTTAGCCGCTAGCATCAGTTAGCCGCTAGCTTTCGCTAATGACTGAATTTCCCAACAAAGAAATAAGAGTTATCAGAACTATTGTCCCTTGTTGTGAACCCCAACTTAAAGATATAAGTAACAACAACTCACCAACTTGTTTTTGAGCAGACAACTGGCTTCCTTTGTTGTGCTAACTTACATTATTGCCCTAAATGTCAGTAATTTATATTTCCAAGTTTTACCAAATTAAATCACTTTTTTAGGCCAAAAAATACAAGTTGCCTTTTTTGCAGTGCAGTTACAATTGGCCACAAACTAGTTTCACTGGAGCTGTTGGGTTGTTAAAGGGAAAGTTTGGATTAACTGACTAAGAGGTACTTATCCATAGTCAGAGTATTACCTTCAGTTTAAAGTGATGTACATTGGGAATATTTTCATGAATGAAGCTGTTATCTCTGCTCTCATCAAAGCCTCCAGACTCCTTTGACAGTAAAAAAACAGTAATTTTACCTGACAGGACATGCAAGTTGCCGTTCAACTGCTGCCTAAATAGGTCTTTTTTTTTTCTTTTTTTTATGTATGACTTTGGGAAACCCAAAGTATGATTTTAAAACACCAAAGCTACACAAACAAACACACAAATCGAGGCAGCTGGTGACCTGAAACTCCTGTGTTCTGAGAGGTAAAATAACTGTTTTTGTCTCTGGAGTCTGATGGCTTAAAAAAGAACAATGACAGTATAAATTTCACCAGTGAAAACGTTTTTGTTTTTTGTTTTTTGTTTTGTTTTTGTTCTTTGTATTTTGTGGTTACAAAACTAACTAAAACTTAGTAGAATTGTAGTGAAAATGTCCTTAGTTTTCGTTTTTGTCAACTTTTTTCATTCATAATTCAGTGTTTCTATTTGAACATGCAACACATGGTGAATATGTTTACTGAGACTGGGAACTAGAACCAAAATTCAAAACACCTGGAACTGTAAGAGTTAATAACCTTATTGGGGCTGAGATGAATAAACCAAAGGAAATAAAGGCAAAATTTATTATGATCTATTTGGATCTGGCACCCAACACATAGCCCATTACAAAAAAACTAAAACTAATAAAAACTAAACTAAAACTAAGCATTTTCAAAAACTAAAAACTAAACCAAAACTAGAAAACTCACTCTAAAAACTAACTAAAACTAACTGAATTTGAAAACAAAAATTCACAACGAAATTAAAACTAAAACTAATGAAAAATCCAAAACTATTATAACCTTGCTCTGTAGATACAGTCACTAATATAAGCCAATCCTTTAAGTGCCTATAGCTCATAAGCATTTTAATGTTAGTCATTCAGGAGGAGCAAAAGCGGCTCTTTTACAGTCCCCACCCAGCTTATTCCCTCTGGTTAATTTAGGCTACTATTGCCCATGGCAGTTGAGTGGCAGTTAAGTGGTGAAAACATGTTTCAACAGTGGTGTTTTGATGTATCTCTGCAGTACTGCTCCTCATCTTTATGTGTCAGTGTGGGAAAAAGGAGTTCCAGCACTTGCCCATGGTGCAGGATGAAGGCAACCAGACCCTCATCAAATACAACCAGGAAGGAGGAGGCTCCGAGTGCAAGGTAAGGGATTAGAGGGAGTAAAAGAGTACGCTATATTACTCTTTTGTGGTGTAAATTTACCATCTCTCTGAGAGAGAAAAGCGAATTAAAGACCAAGTCGAAGTTCCTTTTAGTTTTCTTTATTATCAAACGTCAGAATACACTCAAAAAAATGATTCAAGCCCTTCTTAGATGTGACACATTAATGTATTGTTTATCCAATGAAAATATATCAATTAAAATCAAATCAAAAGTAGTTTAAGAAGTGTAACCTAAAATGTATTAATTTACTCCCCCTGTCCTTCCCTTCAACCCAAAAAGAATGACTTTCAGTTTTCCAATTCTATGTTTTTAGGTTGAACGAACACAATTTCTTTATTTTAGCTCTCCTCGACATAAATGAGTTGAGGTAACTCAATTTAAATACAATACATACATGTTTTTAATTTGAGTTCGACCAAATGAAAAAAAAAGTGAGCTACATTAACTCAAATACATTATATTGCATCGATGCACTTGTTTTGAGTTTGGGCTACATATATTTGTTGGATGGAAATTCTGCCCACAATTTAATTGAGTTCATCCAATGAGTTATTTTTTTGAGTGTACACTGCCTAGGTACAGCGGAGGAGAACTTTGTCAATTTCAAGGCTGCTGAAAAAAGGTGTCCCTCCAATGGAGCCCTCAGTTCTCTCTGGCTTTTCTGTCTGTGTTAAGATCATTTAATTCGAATGTTCCAGCCCATATGCAGCGCATGGGCACAAGCACACTGCCAAGTCTACTTTTTAACCTTAAAAGGATACAATCTATACTTGTATATATTCAAAAAATTCCAACGCCTCTATGTCTGACAACTCCCAGATATTAATGTTCATTATTCTGGTTTGAACCAGTTGTTACATGGAGACTCTGGCTGTTACATGATCTAGAGGTCATGCTGAGGCCTTTTAGTAAAGCAAACTCTTATATTACAAGTAACATAAATTATACCATTTGTAGCATAAAATATACTACACTATCAATTACACCAATTTCTTTTAAAATGGATGGACAACTAACCTATTTATTTAATGTGTTTTTTCTCTCTTCTCTGCCAGTCTGAGCCCACTCTCCGGACCCCGACAGAGAACATCAATGTGACAGATGGCGTGAAAATGGGCACCATGAAGGTACCAGCACCAGCCTCAATGCCCTGTTCACTGTAGATGTTTTTAGATATGCCGCCTTAAGGTGTGTGAGTGTGCACATTTTGAGGGTGTGTCAAAAAGGCAAGAGTCTAAAAGTCTACAGAAAGAAGTTACATAAAGAAACTAAATTATAGGGGTTATGCAGGATTAGGCAACAAGTAGCTAAAGGTTGAACAGGACCAGAGAGTCTACAAACACGTAGAACACTAGTAGCTTTTGACTGTGAGATAAATATTGGTGGTACACTAGTGCAGCTATTCTCAACCTTGGGGTCGGGACCCCAATTGGGGTCGCAAGATGATTTCTGGGGGTCGCCAAATCATTTTGGAAGTCAGCTCTGTCTCCACTGTGTTAAAGTGTTCATGTGTTTTAGTCTTTTTGGTCACTTAATGTCTTTTTTTTTTGGTAACTTTGTGTGTTTTTTGTCATTTTGTGTATATTTTTGATCATTTTCTGGTCAATTTGTGTCTTTTTTGGTCATTTTGTTTACTTTTTTGGTCATTTTGCTACTTTTTTTTAGTCATTTTGTGTCTTTTTTTGGTAATTTTTTTTCTTTTTTGGGTCATTTAGTGTTTTTTTAGGGTCATTTTGTGTCTTTTTTGGGTAATTTTGAGTCCTTTTTGGTCATTTTGTGTCTTTTTTGGGTCATTTTGTGGCTTTTTTGGGTCATTTTGTGGCTTTTTAGGGTCATTTTTTGTCTTTTTTGGGTAATTTTGAGTCCTTTTTGGTCATTTTGTGTCTTTTTTTTGGTCATTTTGTGGCTTTTTTGGTCATTTTGTGGTCAATTTGTGTCTTTTTTGGTCATTTTGTTTCTTTTTTGGGTGATCTGAACTGTGCGTGTGAGATTGTGTTCAGTGAGCGGGGGTCGCAGACAACATGCATGTTAAATTGGGGGTTGCGACTCAAAAAAGGTTGAGAACTACTGCACTAGTGGACATATTAGTTTAATCCACGTACTGATGAAACTTTAGTTATTAAGAGTCACTGTGGGATTCATGATACATTTGGTACAATGTTTGTAAAATGCCATAGGCCAAATAAGAATGTAATTTCAACTTGTCACTGCTTGAAAAACTAATATTCTTATTATTAACTAGATGGTTCAGGCAGCGCCAGCAATGGCCCCGGAGAGGGAGACGTACACCTCCGGTTTCACCATGGTGAGTAACTGCTCTATAAATAGCCTCCATTGTGTGTTTGTTTTTTTACGAGACAAATAATCATCATGATTTAGACTAATGTTTTCTCAAATGTGTCACAATGAATGTCATGGCCTGTTGCTGCCTTCTACTAAACTCCTCCACCCTGATTAACCTCTCTAAATGATCTTTACTCAACTAAAATGCTGTTATTATCAACTAGTTCAACCAGGAAATGGACACGTACAACAGCTCAGCTTTCAACATGGTGAGTCAGCTTCTGCAGTGTGTTTACAAGACAAATAATTATGATGATTTTTTTGGGGATTCCCAAAGTGTGGTGCGTGCATTTTTACATGTATTTGTGGTCAATTTGTGTCTATTTTGATAATTTTGTGTCATCTTTGGTCATTTTTGCGTCTATTTTTGGTTGTTTGGTAATTTTTACATGTATTTGTGGTCAATTTGTGTCTATTTTGATAATTTTGTGTCATCTTTGGTCATTTTTGCATCTATTTTTGGTTGTTTTTGATCTTATAATGAAGCGTAGAAGAAGTTATCTTCTTGTTCTTGTATCATTTTTCCAACCTGTGTTATGATGACGGGGTTGTGTTCACTCCACGCTCATTTAAATTTGCTACAATTTTTGTTCAACGCAGCTCAAAATATTATAACATTTTCCCAACTGATCTTCTTTCTGCCTCTGATCCTGAGCCTGTCATCATCCTCCACCTTTAATATGGCTATAAAAAATCTTATTTGCATTTTTTTTTTTTTTGAAGGTGTGGGGGATTGGGGGGTGCGTCAACCCGGTTGGGACCAAGGTTATAATAGTTTTGGATTTTTCATTAGTTTTAGTTTTAATTTCGTTGTGAATTTTTGTTTTCAAATTCAGTTAGTTTTAGTTTTGTGAGTTTTCTAGTTTTGGTTTAGTTTTTATTTTTTGAAAATGCTTAGTTTTAGTTTAGTTTTTATTAGTTTTAGTGTTAGTTTTAGTTTTTTTGTAATGGGCTATATGTTGGCTGCCAGATTCAAAGAGGTCATAATAAATTTTGCCTTTATTTCCTTTGGTTTATTTATTTCAGCCCCAATAAGGTTATTAACTCTTACAGTTCCAGGTGTTTTGAATTTTGGTTCTAGTTCCCAGTCTCAGTAAACATATTCACCATGTGTTGCATTTTCAAATAGAAACACTGAATTATGAATGAAAAAAGTTGATAAAAACGAAAACTAAGGACATTTTCACAATAATTTTAGTTAGTTTTGTAACCACACAATACAGTTTCAGTTAGTTATCGTTTTTTTAAAAACTCTAGTTTTTATTTTTATTTCAGTTAACGAAAATGTTTCTTCAATTCTAGTTTTCGTTATTTCGTTAGTTTTCGTTAACTATAATAACCTTGGTTGGGACATAGAAGGGGGTGCACGGCTAAAAAAGTTTGGGAACCGCTGATTTAGAGTAATGTCTACCTAAATCTGTAGCTATAAAAAGCATGGGCTGTTGCTGCCCTCTATTATGCTATTCCACCCTGATTAACCTCACTGTATATTCCCTACAGAACCACTCTAACATGACCTCGCAGCGCCGAAGAGACCGTATCCAAAGTGAGGGAGGGGCGAACACGGTGAGTGACTACAAACAGCTGCCCTTTTTGCTGTTTGCTTCCTGTTTTATAGGTTGCATCTCATTGCTCTGACAGGTGTGTGTTTGTAGACTCTGAACAATGCCTCCTTAAATCCACAAGGGGGCGCTACCACCTGTGTTTTAATGCTACATGAGCAATGGCTGTTATCTGCAGACTGTCTTGCACAGACATGAAAAGTATAAGAATTCTACAAACTGCTGTGAGGGAATTTTTTTTACTGTTTTGCTGATTTGTGTATCTCCCGTGTGTTACTTTAATGCAGTAGTTCTCAACCTTTTTGAGTCGTGACCCCCAATTTAACACGCATGTTGTCCGTGACCCCCGCTCACTGAACACAATCTCACATGCACAGTTCAGATCACCCAAAAAAGAAACAAAATGACCAAAAAAAGGAAACAAAATGACCAAAAAAGACACAAAATGACCACAAAATGATCAAAAACAGACACAAAATGACCAAAAAAGATACAAAATGACCTAAAAAGACACAAAATGACCAAAAAAAGGAAACCAAATTACCAAAAAAGACACAAATTGACCACAAAATGATCAAAAAAGACACAAAATGACCAGAAAAGATACAAAATTACCAAAAAAAGACACAAAATTACCAAAAAAAAGACACAATTACCAAAAAAGAAACAAAATTACCAAAAAAAGACACAAAATGACTAAAAAAAGACACAAAAGACAAAAAAAAAGGAAACCAAATTACCAAAAAAGACACAAAATAACCACAAAATGACCTAAAAAGACACAAAATGAACAAAAAAAGACATTAAGTGACCAAAAAGACTAAAACAAATGATTTGGCGACCCCCAGAAATCATCTCGTGACCCCAATTGGGGTCCTGACCCCAAGGTTGAGAATAGCTGCTTTAATGTAAACTATAATTCAAATGAAAATGAAAATGTGAAATTGTATTTAATGTGAAGCTGATTGTGCTTCCGTCTTCCGACCAAAACTCCCTGGAAGAAGAGATCTTGTATCTCAATGGAAACTCCCTGGCTAAATAAAGCAGAAATAAATACATCTTCGTTTCCTCTTTTAAAACATACAGTTCTCAACAAATTTATTCGAACACAGGTTTATGCCACAGCTGTCCTAAATTAACAGCATTAGTAATTACCAAAATAATTTTTTTATGTTTCTGTAATGGTTAAAACACCAGTATGTAGAGGCTTTTTAACCAAAATGATATTTTTTAATGCTAAAATATACTAATTATTATCCATGAATTTTCATGTTGAAAAAACTGTAAAAATAAATACAATATGAGCCAGCTCAAATTTGGGTATAAAAAGGTGTATTCCGCTTGTTATTTGCCAAATAAATAACAATAAAACAACATTTTAGATTTCTAAAATATTTATGTTTTCTCGTTTTTATGAAAGGTGGTCTTATAAATTTGTTAAGCACTGTACATGAATAAATAAGGGGGAGGACGTTTTTTGAGCTATACAAAAAAATATAGCACACGTCTAATCATGTCCATGTATTTTTTAATTTGTTTATTCCTTTGATTTCAGTACATGTCGCACAGGATGAACTCCTACCAGGTAAATTGTGCTCTTGTTGAATCAGTATTTTTTAATACGTAGCTAAATATAACCTTTCTGAAAGGACTGTATACAATTTCAAATGCACATACAGTATATTTTGCCTATAAGAGCTAACAATACTGTCACCTAACAGGGAGGCTCATCAAGGTACAACCGCTCTTTCAGCCTGAGGTCGAACCAAATCATGGCAGATCACATCGACAGGGTAAGAGATGGTCTTACAGCCACACACTGTAAAAAATGTTTGTAAAAATTACAGTAAAACACTATCAAATCGCATCAGAAATAGGGCGTAAAATTAAAAATGTAATATCACCGTAGTAGATGCTTGTAATTACCATAAATCAAGGAATAATGCAAAACTTTTAGACTGTACACTGTAAAAAATGTTTGTAGAAATTACAGTAAAACAATGTCAAATTACATCAGAAATAGGGCGTGAAATTAAAAATGTAATATCACCGTAGTAGACACTTTTAATTACCGTAAATCAAAGAATAGCACAAAACTTTTACTTTTTTCTGTCATAAACTTTAGAAAACACAGTTTTGCTGTAAAAAATATTAGATTTTTCATTTAAAATGAATGGAGAAATACCATAACGTCACAAGGACATAACTACCCTAAAAATAATAGCAGACCAAAGGACCTAACAAAGGACCTAAAATGACCAAAAGAGTCACAAAACGACCAAAAAAAAGACAGAAAACGACCAAAAGAGACACAAAACCATCAAAAAAAGACACAAAATGACCAAAAGAGACACAAAACTATCTAAAAAGACACAAAATGACAAAAAAAAAGACAGAAAACGACCAAAAGAGACATGAAATTTTCAAAAAAAGACACAAAATGACCCAAAAAATACGTAAAATTATCAAATGACAGACAAAATTACCAAAAAGAGACACAATAGGGATAAAATGGCAAGTGATTTTTCAGTCTAAATGACAGATTTTGCTGATATTTACATTTAAATTTACAGTAGAAAACCCACTCACTGTATTTTTTACGGTAAAGTTCTGGCAACCACAGCTGCCGGTATTTTACCGTAAATTAAACAGAATATTTTTTACAGTGTAGAAAACACACAGTTTTTTCATGTAAAATGAATGGAGAAATACCATAATGTCACAAGGACACAATCACCCTAAAAATAAAGGCACTACTCAGTCTAAATTACAATTTTTGCTGATTTTTACATTTAAATTTACAGTAGAAAACTCCCTGTATTTTTAACGGTGAAATTCTGGCAACCACAGCTGCCGGTATTTTACCGTAAATTAAACAGATTTTTTTTTACAGTGCATGTAGTGTCACTGGACACAGCCAACAACTGTGATGTAGTTAACCCTCTGGAGTCTCCAAAAGCGCCAAAACATGGCTTCTACATCACATCCAAACGTAAAAACAAAGCAGACCAAAAAAAGACACAAAAAGACACAAAATGCCAAAAAAAGACACAAAATAACTAAAAAAAGACACAACAGACACAAAATTACCAAAAAAGACACAAAAAGACACAAAATGCCAAAAAAAGACACAAAATAATTAAAAAAGACACAACAGACACAAAATTACCAAAAAAGACACAAAAAGACACAAATGACCAAAAAAGACACAACATGACTTACAAAGACACGAAAATACATGAAAAGGATTAAAAAATGGACAAAATAGCCCAAGACTCCATGGAGTTAATGAGATTAAATCAAACTTCGAATATGAAAACAAATAATAATGAAATAAAAAAAGAGTCAGACAAAACATTTAACATGACAGAATGCATATTCAAAAAGGAGTGAGAAGAAGTAAAACTTATAAACTCCCACCCCCTCTCCTTAAATATGACAAGTTAACATCCTTGTCTAAACATGTCTTGTATTACATAAATATAATTTACCTATACAGCGAAATTATACATACATACACGCGCCCACATTTGGATACATACCCAAACACACGCACACATACATATGAAAGGAGAAGAAACAACAACACAAGGAAAAGAAACAACAACACAAAATATTTATATTTATTTGGGCAATGAAAGAAGTGCCTTTAACATTACACTTCCAGGATGAATGTCTTCATATACGTATATGTATCTTATATATCTGTTCACATTGATTTTGTGATCCAAAAAAATCTTTCTATTTCCCTAAATTTCACAGAGAATGTACATGGTTGAGGAAAAGCAGGTGGACCACCCGGTCTACAGACCCTACCAGTATGCCTATGAGGGGCAGGGCAGCAGAAGCCAGTCACTGGATCAGCTGTCGCTAAGCAACCTGGGAGATGATTTGATGTTTCTCAACGACTTGGGACCAAAGTTCAAGACCTTGGCAGGCATCTGTAACCAGAAAGATCAAGATAAAAACATACAGCTTTAAAAGGCACTGCTGGACTGGGACTTTTGTTGCTCTTCAGTGTCAGATTGTGATTATTAAAGACTGATCTGACTGGATGTTTGAAGAAATAGTGGACACCAATGGTTGACTTTTGTACTTGTACATGGACTTAAATATCTCACAAATGTAGAGCCATATATTGTAGTGTGGCCACTTTCCACAAACCAAGGATTGCGTAGTAGAGGTTGGTTTTTGCTTGCTTGAAGATGGGATTATTGCACTGCATGAAACTGTCATGCTCTGGTGATTTTGAAATGTTATGTTTTGACAGTGAAAGGGTGTGCCTGCTTGTTTTTTTTTACTTTGCTACTTTAGGGCTTTCAGCAGCACATTATGTTTAGCTCTAGAGGCTTTTTCAGGACAGTATTTTTTCATGTTTAAAACTATAAATGTATTTGTGGAAAATGGAATATTTCATAGTATATACACTACCGGTCAAAAGTTTTAGAACACACCAACTTTTCCAGAATTGAATTGAAAATGATGCAGTTTAATGTCTCAGTGTACTCTGAAATGAATGCACATTTGCAACATTTAAAATTCTTTATTGAGCATGATAGTGTTTTGAAAGTTAAAAAAAAGATTCAAAATCACATTTTATGTTGGACTAAAGGACTTAAAAAGACACAAAATGACTAAAAAAAGACACAAAATGACCAAAAAAAGACACAAAAAGACACAAAATGACCCGAAAAAGACACAAAATGACTAAAAAAAGATACAAAATGACTAAAAAAGACACAAAATGACTAAAAAAAGATACAAAATGACTAAAAAAGACACAAAATGACTAAAAAAAGACACAAAATGACCAAAAAAAGACACAAAATGACTAAAAAAAGACACAAAATGACCAAAAAAAGACACAAAATGACTTACAAAGACATGAAAAGAATTCAAAAATGGACAAAATAGCCCAAGACTCCATAGAGTTAAGTTGTTAACCCATTTCTTGTTCCCTGAAAAAGGCCTACCGTACTTGTATAATTCTGAAATGTACATTATTTTTCAGTTTTGGTTAAGCTTACCTTTTTTTATTTCCCTCTGGCAGTTCACCACTTACCTTTGGACCCTTTCAAGCTGTTCATTTGACTTGAACTGCTTGAATTTCAATAAAAAATTTGAAAAATTGGGGTGTTCTAAAACTTTTGACCGGTAGTGTAAGTTTTATATAAGATTAACACATACGTACACTTTTGTAAAAGATCCTTGATACTGACCAGCAGAAATCTGACTGGTTGAAATAACTCTACTGTAGTGTTTTCACTACTAAATTGGGGTGCTTTTTGTAACTTTTGTAAATAATGTTGTGGTCTGTTCAGTGATCTGGTTATACAATGGTGTGGAATTAGCACTGTGTGTCTTGCAACAATACATAGTTCATTCCTTTATTTGTTTTCTTGTGTGTATTTTTCCATCTGCCCTCCTTCTTTAAAGCTGAGGTAGGCAGTTTTATTTTGGCAGGGGGCAAAAAAAATTCCCATACAATCCTTTCAGCATTTGTAAATCAAGTAGTCTGAGAGAAAACTAGATTTCTGCACCTCTGCTTGGCTGTTTTCAGACTTTGGTAATTTCAGAGAGAATGTGTTTCTATTGGCTGTTCCACAAATGCAGCTAATAAAGCACATACTTTCAGACAAAAAACCTAATTCAAGATCCTACAGAAAAAAAAAACTTTCCCTCCATTTCTCTAATAATTTAGATAGATTAGAAATTAGGTAGATTAGACTTTATTTCCCCAAAGGGAGGTTTGTTTTCACAGCCTTCTGCTAACTGTAGCAAACTGCTAACTTAGCAGTTTGCAGCTGTTTGTAGTAGTGTAGTATGTCATCTCAAAGGGCTTCACAGTCCGACAAGTGTGCAAAGAAAACAGGATAGTGATTCTCATAGAGCTCACGCAATATAACAGCATCGGGAACCCAAACATGTTCAGGATGATTAAAAGGTTATAAGTGCTTGCATATGCCCGTGCTTGTCAGGTGAGAGAGGCTTTGAACAAGGCCAGTGCTTTATTTTCATTCTTTTTTTTTCTTGAGAACTGCATTCTGTCACTTTAAACATGCATTCTTAAAAAAAAGCAAGTTGAAATAAATGTAATATTTGGGAAGGCATTAGCATTTGCCATCATTAAAGTCCGGGTAGAGCAAAATCAGAGATTTGTATGAAATCATGTTTTAGAAGGTACAAAATAATAACTAGAAAATTTCCTCTGGGGAAATTCTGAAAGGGCCACGGGGGCTACTGCCGGTGTGTGTACACTATGATGAGATTCTTCAGAGATTTCAAACAATTAATACTAATAATGTTATGATACTATATTATATACAAGGAGCACATCTACAACAAGCATTCATTTTCAAGTATTTATTTATACAGCAACATATGCCCTTTAACCTTAAAATGTATGTGTGTGTGTGGGAAATTAACAGCTGGGGAATCTCCCACCACAGTGACAGCAGCCAGAGGTGGACAGACTGGAATTTCTGGCCTCGAACAGAAAGCATTTTTGGCAAAACCATAATACCTATCATTGATCCGACTTCACTTTGAGCGTCCTGAGTTCTTCCTGAACGTCTACATATGTTTTTTGTGAAGAAAAATGAAGAAATAGCTTTGTAAGAGCGATCTGAAAAACAGTCAAATATGCTTTTCTACAGAAATCTTCCTGCGTTTTTAATACGCAGGACCAGTGTTGGTGGATCATCTGTGCGTCCTACGCCCAAACTATAACTCTGACAGCTTTACCAGAGGATTGTGAGGGAGAAGACTAATTTTCCTACGTTTCTATGTATAAATTATTTCTGTAGAGTGGAATTTGCGGCCTGGGGCGCAGTTTTCAAATTTATTTTTGACAATTTTTTCTCTCTCTAGTCTACACACCATGCAATACACACCCATTATAATCTCAGAATTTCTCCAAAAATGATCATGGTCATTGAACAGGGATTGATAAAAAAACTATATGACCTATCGAAACGTGGATTAATACACCGATACACAAGACTTGTGTCTACTGTTTAAAGTTTAAATGGAGTCTCTAGGTGAAATTATGCCGGAGAAGTAGACGTTTGAAAATCTCTAAATATTGTTCTTTTTCGCTCATTTTTTTCCGGTTGTCCCATTCCCTTGAATGCAAATTTTGCGCAGTTTTTCACGACTTATGTCGCGAAAAGTTCGTCTTCCGTAGAGAAAAGTAATAGCACACCGATCCCGATCAAACCGCACGTTTTGATATATAATTTAGGACGAGTAGCGGGACGTAATTGTGTCCGGAAGAGGAAGAAGAGCACTGGCCCCTACAGCTATTGCATAGCCCTAATAAAAAAGACTATGGCTGAATTTTTGACCATTGAACACTTTTTCCCCATTTCTCACAGAGACCCGACATGAGAGCAGATCACCTGAACAGAAGCACAAGATTGGCACAGACCAGTGTTGGCACAAGATTCTCGGTAGTTTGTTTGGCATGAAAATTTGGAAAGAGACAGAGAACCAGTGTGACAGCATGTAGAAAGTCACGGCAGAAGTCAGATATCAGATATCGGATATCAGGTTTCAGAGCAGAGAATACTGCTCCTGTTTTCACTTTTTTACAACCAAACTTTTTACACTTCATGATTTCTTTTCTGAATCAATGTTCGATGTGCTAGTAGCAAACTTTGTAGTAAAAAAAAAAAGGAAGGGGGGTGTAATTATTTTTTATTGACCTATTAAAATAAATTTGTACCAAACAACATATAGCTTTACTAAATCATGTATACTACAATTTAAAGGATTCATTTCTACAACTATAATTACTCAAATCGTTTACAGTTCCATGTTAAATGATGAAAGAGGCTGTCAGTGAGGGAGTGGTGGCATTATGTGCAACATGTAACCAACTTGAGCCAATTTCTGTTCACAGTTTTTTTAAGCCAATGACAGCAGCTTTCTACAGTGTTGATACAGTATTAAAAAAATACCACACAATGGTTGTCCCCATGTTAGACGTGTCGCAGCAAAAATCTATCTGATGTGATCTTATTTGACTTTTAGTTGGAGTGTTCCCTCTGTAAAGTGCACAAAGTTACATTAGATGTCCTTCAGTCTGTCAGCAGATGTGGCAGAACTTGTTTTATGATTTATGTATGTGCCAAGTACAGACGCCAGGTGCAGTTAAGAAAGATGTGTGGGAAATATGCATTAGTAAAGCTGAACTCATTTGATCCCCACGCATGACTGAGAAAAGAACTGAATATGAAGAGAATTTTTTTGAGACAAGGCAACATAAAAAACACAAAAACATCAAAATCAAAACACAATGAAACAACAAAAGAAGTTTAAAGTTTTGGTACTTCACAGTGGGAAGTAAAATGAAGCGCCAAGCAACAAAATGCATTATGAAGACTGAAGTAAATCAAGACTCTTGAAGTATTTTTTCTCATTGATATGACTCTCCCATGAGTCTCCCACACAGGATGTTGTTCAATAACAGTTCTTGGGAAGAGATTTCACTGAAGCTGTTGGTAAGGATAATGACTGATGTGTATTTTCCACAGCGGCAGGTAAAAGAAAGGCACAGCATTTTCAAAACATGACTCATTCCAACACTCCTGAGGGAGCAACGTTGAGATGTGTGAGCCAGTTTCTTCTCAGTAGATTTATGTTCACATGTTAAAGAAGTATTTACCTTAGCCTGTGCCAATTCTACTGTCCTCAGGTGATCTACAATTAGTGATTAGCAGACTGTTATCAAAGGCCCCGATCAGAAAGGCAATTTTGGAAGACAATCAGACAGGGCGTGGGCTTACTGCGTCTTTAATTAAAATGAATGGAAACATCAAATGACCTGACTTTTAGCCTAACTGTTGTTTTGTAAACTCACAGATCTATGGCCCCGTTCACACCAGGACGCTCGCAGGTAAAAACGACAAAATATTTTATCGGAATATTTTCGTTTTAGACGGTGACGGCGTTTTGGGGGCTTAAAGACGCAAAAATCTGAAGCCACCTTCCAAAGTGGAAAAGTGTAATCCTCTCCTCCGTAGCGTGTCGTCTACACTGACAAGACACAAAACTCTGATCTGATCTGCTCACATCACGTATGTGTTTACGTCACATACATGCTCCAGTACAGGAAATAAACAAACGTGGGATTATTTCCATGCGTCGGACCTTCAAGCTGCTCTGGCAGCTCTAATGAACTTACAGGAGTCTTTCCACCAAATGTACAGGATATGTACAGATAGTATTAGTGAACAGAGAAGGATCTGGAATTACCTCCATCACATTCTGGATGCAGCAATTGGTGGGAGGAGCCAGACGGCTGTGAACGAGACCTGGGAGATCTAGTGATGGTGGAGAACTTTGTGGAAGGAGTAGCTGATGGAAATGTGTGGCGTGAAAACTTCTGCATGCCCAAAGATGCTCTTATGGCTTTAAGTGATGCCGCCTGGCTGCATACAATCCAATTTCACACACTTTTGCGTCACCGTATGCAGCAGATTTCCTCCTGAAAATGCTTGTCTAAACGAGGAATAAAACCCAACATGAGAGCAGATCACCTGAACAGAAGCACAAGATTGGCACAGACCAGTGTTGGCACAAGATTCTCGGTAGTTTGTTTGGCATGAAAATTTAGAAAGAGACAGAGAACCAGTGTGACAGCATGTAGAAAGTCACGGCAGAAGTCAGATATCAGATATCAGATATCAGGTTTCAGAGCAGAGAATACTGCTCCTGTTTTCACTTTTAGAACCAAACTTTTTACACTTCATGATTTCTTTTCTGAATCAATGTTCGATGTGCTAGTAGCAAACTTTGTAGTAAAAAAAAAGGAAGGGGGGTGTAATTATTTTTTATTGACCTATTAAAATAAATTTGTACCGAACAACATATAGCTTTACTAAATCATGTATACTACAATTTCAAGGATTCATTTCTACAACTATAATTACTCAAATCGTTTACAGCTGCATGTTAAATGATGAAAGAGGCTGTCAGTGAGGGAGTGGTGGCATTATGTGCAATATGTAACCAACTTGAGCCAAAAAATGGAATAACTGACGGGAACGTGTCCTCCTCCTCAACACTGGGTGGTGATATGCGGGTTAATATGCCCCCCTTTCCTGTTGCCCTACTATGTCATAATAAACAAGTGGAGAAAGGCGAGAAAACGGCATTTTCGGTCAACAAGAACAAGATGGAGGTGATTTTGAGCGGCAGACAAGAACACCGGATGCTGTTAGAGGGTTTCAACAGTATTCGTAGTCTTTGGTTCGACAGTTTGTGCCGCCGCTACTGACCGGCTACTGCGACCGGCTTTCTTGGATGTTTTTGTTCCGGGGTCATACGCCAGCGTGGGGGTGGAGCATGCAGAGCTTCTCTTGTAATACATGCCTGCAAAAGTCCTATTGCAATCGCATTATCTGGGTGTCTTAACCCATAAGAACCCACGGTGACACGCATGTAACAAACACTTTAAATGTTCTATAATCTCCCATATTCACCTTTATGCTTCACCAACTCATTAAATCCCTCAGCAAGACTGTTTGACTGTGTGACTGTGACAAGAAGTGACTTCTCCAAAATATGGGTGTGACTGGAAACAGAAATGTGAAAAAGTAGCTAATTTCAAAAAGCTTATTTTTTGTTACTAGGCTAAGTTTAAACCCATTTAACAATTCTAATCTGTTAATGTCCTGTATTGCATTTAACCTGTTTTGACCATATTTCCTGAACAAATTAATATAAAACAAGTAACAGAAATATAGCTGTGAGGTATACATCAGAAAAAGGCAAATTTGTGCTTCTGTAAGCAGAAAAGGTGTCTAGTTTATTTATTTTAAAATAAGAAATATCATAAACATAAATTCCATAAACTCCCAATGTAACGTTTATGTCACATCACAGATCTTTGACATTTAGGGTTTTTTTTTTTCTTTTCTTCAAACCATCATAAATGTGTTCTATGTGATCCACTTGGTCTGTTATATATCCCCCATAATTTTCCTTCAAGGATAAATAGGTCCGGGCTCTTATGGGTTAATCGGAGTTGGAGAACATTAGTCGCACTAACACAACTTCAGTTGTGCAGTTATAGTCGGATTAAGGCAATAATACGTTTTTTTTTCAAGTGTTCAAGTCCAGATTTGCCTGGATGCTGGTGGATTAGGGTGAGTCAGTGACAGTTTCCCCTTTCAAATCAACCGATTAGGGTTGGGACAATGTCTGCAGTGAAACATCCAACAGGATCTCCAACCTAAATGACAGAATGGACTGTTTGTCAATACCACCCATAAGGACCCATATGAGCGTTTTGTGGCTCACGGTACAGAGCGGAGCGGAGCACACACATGATTATACCAACCTGGTCTCACAGAAATCCGTGAAACTGACACGGATTTCGCTACAATGCAAGTTAATGACAGTCATATCCCGTGGCTATTCCAACATACAAAGTGATTATGTACATTCACTGAGTGAATATTTAGAAAATAAAGCATATATTTCTCGCTAGAAATGTGATCAAAATCCATTTTTATGCAGAAATTAAGACAAAATATAGATTTTTCACTAAAAATGAGAGAACTGTCCGCCATGTTTTTTGTTCTGACCGCTGGGACCTTGAAAGTCATGTGACTTGGAACAAACCAATAGCCACGGGATATGACTGTCATTAACTTGCATTGTAGCGAAATCCGTGTCAGTTTCACGGAAATTTGAGCGATTCAAATTTCAAATTGATTCAAAGCGACTCAACTCTGAATTCAGATTTTTGTCAACTCAACTGTAAATTGTACTAACTTATAATTTTACATTGTAATAACTTTTAATCCTTACTTCTGCAATGTGCTGAATTGGCACGATTGTAACGCCGCTATGAAATGTCAGCTAATGTTGCGACCACAATGTTGAGTTAGCATTGATACGCTAATGGCTACTCTTGTAGCTGTAACAAGCAGCGCCGCTAGCATCAGTTAGCCGCTAGCATCAGTTAGCCGCTAGCTTTCGCTAATGACCGAATTTCACAACAAAGAAATAAGAGTTATCAGAACTATTGTCCCTTGTTGTGAACCCCAACTTAAAGATATAAGTAACAACAACTCACCAACTTGTTTTTGAGCAGACAACTGGCTTCCTTTGTTGTGCTAACTTACATTATTGCCCTAAATGTCAGTAATTTATATTTCCAAGTTTTACCAACTTAAATCACAGTTTTAGGCCAAAAAACACAAGTTGGCTTTTTTGCAGTGCATCTGATCAGACAATGGTGCTTTATGTTGGCACTTTTCAGCTCTGAGGTGAAGTTTTTTCAACTTGAGGCATTTGGGGTGATCAGCCACGCAAAAGCAGCAAGCAAACTGCTACACTCTCATTGAAAGCAAGTAGAGAAAGCTGCACCAGGCTGTTATCTGGCACTTAATGTATAATTTGTCTCTTAAAAAATTCTACTAACATATGAGATTTTTACAGTTTAATTAAAGTTTCTGCTGTGAATTGATAAACATAGTAATGGAGCCTGACAGAAGTGAAGTGAAATATTTACTCTGTATGGCCCAAAACAGCCAGGACTGAACTAACAGATGCTTTATTGTGCAGCATAAAGCAAATGGAACTCACAGAATGAGGGCCTGTTGTCAGTCAGCATATTTCAAATGTTATCACAACAGCTACAGACAACAAACAGCACACTCAAAAGGGAGGAGGTGCACAATGAATTTGATTGTGTTGATGAACTGGAAATGTGAACGGTATGCAAAGCACAGTATTTGGAACGTGAAAAGAACCATAAAATACCTGGTAACTCAGAGTCAACTGCCTACAGTAACAAAGCTTTAGTTGAATCTTTATGAATGCAGCGAAGCGAGAATAAAGGTCTGTAACACTTGACTGCTGCAATGACATAATTCCACCCACCAAAAAATAACTTCAAGCTTCTTACTTTGTCTTGTTAAAAAAACAATACACCAAACTGATTTCATTTCCAACAGGTGGAACTAACTTTGCTTATCGGTTTCTACCAAAATCTTTTTTTTAAAAACAGCTTAAATACTTCCACAAATTCATCAAAAAAGAAAGAAAGACAGGCCGTTATATAAAACTAGTTGCCAATTTTGTTCGGATAACTGCCCAAAACAATTTGTATGTGGTTTGTCTACAATTACATGTTTGAAAGGAGACACAAAGTAAAAATGAAAAGTCCTCACACCTTGCAATCCTGCCAGACAAGACTGGTCAAGTTTATTAAGGAAACAAGAGAACTGTGGTTCCTAAACAAACACAGGCACTCAGTAGTAGGAGCAAGCAGTAGCTTGACTTGGAAGATTAAAAAAACATACTTCAGTTCTTCCATTTTTAGGTTTTATTTTTTATTTTTTAGGTTTTATTTTATTTGCACAGTTAGAACGACATAAAATGACAAAGATAACATATAATGTAAAGTGCAGGGAGAGGCAGAAAACCTAAAATTTCATTAGAAAGTAATAAACTGATAATTGAAAAAACAAATGTATAACATCAACAAGTTATAATGACAATAACAAAAACAATTAAAAACAAAAATGAACATGTTAAAAAAGTATATTTGTGTGTGAACTAGAATTTCAAAACAGCAGTTAAATGAGCTTTTAGACATCTTTTGAAGCATTTTACAGAGATGGAGTCCTTTGCCAGATGGGAAAAGGTATTTATCCATAATTTATTCCCTAAATTGAACAAAAAATTGCCCTCTGCATGTCAGAAATCTTGGAGGATGAAGATCTAAAGATTGACGTGTTGAATAAGAGTGAATCTGAGAATTAAATTTGAAATAAGTCTTTGGGGTTGTGGAGCCCCAAGGTGTTCAGTATCAAACACATTCACACATAATGAAATCATCTGGTCAAAGCTGATATTAATATTGTTATTTAATTGTGAATAAAAATCATCCCACATCATCCAAATTCTTTTTACAATGACAAAGGTGCCGTTCATTGAAACCAAAGTCTTAAAGTCAATAATTTAACTTTGTCTTGAATGACAAAGACTCTGTGATGAAGGCTGGCATTTGAAATAAAATATATAACATTATATACAATACATTGTCATACTATATGTTGTATTTTATAATACATTTTGTCCATGTTCATTCATAGAAATATTAATTTCATAATATTTTATCTATTTATTCAAAGCTACGAGGAGTTGTTTTTTTTAATGTTTATGAAACAGAATACTGATGCCTCTATGTGACCCACATAAGAGACCATTGGCTGCTAATATAGCTACTTAATGTCTGATTTCCAACTTAAATTTCACAGTGAATAGTAGGTTAGCCAGTTAAAAGGAGGCAGGAAGAGGTTTTTTTTTATTTTATTTTTGAGAATTAATTATTATTATTTATTTTTTTTATTAACGAAGAAACAAAGAAAAGAACAGTGGATTACTTATTAGGAGCCACAATATGAAAACAAAACACTAAAACACAATTCTAGACAACAAAGACTCAGGAACATTTATTTACAAATTAGACAATGTACACACAAATAACATACAAAGAATAATATAAAGGATAACCACAACAACAAAAAATGAAAACAACGATACACCAGTACAAAGCCACATGGCAAAAAAAAAAAAAACATACAACAACATAAATTTAGCCCAAACAGAAATATAGAGAGACTGGTACTATACACAGATTCCAGGATAAAAAGAGAATCACATGAATAACATTTTTGAGGTTATATTATTTTGGTTCTGGCTGATACTGGAGCAGCATCAGACAAAGAAATTAACTTGCCGGGGAACTAAAAAAAAAGCTAAAAAAGGATCAGTGATAGAACAAAAACATGTGTCAACCTTGGTCCATTATTCAGCATCCAGTCCATGGAGAGACAGGCTGGTGGATGATCTTACTGTAAAACAGCTGGCTTATGATATCATGTTGGCCTTGTTGCTGAGATATATGTTGCCGTGGGCTACTAATTATAAGACATACCATTACTTACATTACTGAAGAAATGCATGCTTGCCAGAACAAGATCTATACAACTTGAGGCGGTGACGCTCCAAAAAACACTACCACTTTTGTCCACATGGAGCCATAAAAATTAACACAAACAATCAAATGAATGTTTCTTTCATATCAAACTGTCTAGTAACTGTAGTGGCTCACAAGCTAACTGCTTTTAAAGCACTTTTGAAAATCAAATGAATTGTTTAAAATGAGATTTTTGTGATCCTTTGTGGTTTCATGTTGTTTTGCTTTTACATAATTCATCATCCATCGTTTTAATTTCTTTAGTGTTTGGCACCGTGGTGAACTTTGTATCATGGTTTGGAAAAGAGATAAATAATAAAGACCAAAGTTATAATATAGTTATAATATAAGCTATAATAATGATCAAAGTTATATTGTTTAACTTGAAGGTTTAACTTCACAATATTTCTGACAGAAATTGTTACAAAGACACCAAACATACTGAATATTATACAAGTTTACACACACAAAGACACAGTAATTTGTACACACCCATTTGTTTTTTGAAGTTTCTTCCAGGAAGAACCTATAGGGTTGATGTCAGGTTAGTATTATTATGACATACAAGACCCTCCCACTCACAGGCATAACCTGCAGGTAGAACCTGCATCGGCATGCAGTTCAACTTGCATTCAGGTGCAGAGGTTTTATCAGGACAGCAACAAAGGATTTGAATACGCTATGGGGACTATACGCCTCAGTCTTTTCCTAATGCTGGTAAGGATTTATCTTTGATGACGGTCTTTCTGGAGATAAGGGTTAGAGATATCTCAAGCGACACTTTTTTTTCTGCCATTTTTTTTTCCTCTATACTTCCGCCTTAAATTCCAACATGATTGATTGCTTTTTGGGCACTAAATGAAAATGAAAATAAAACCAAATGCATGGTGATTGGTGGAATCAGGGCCACCTTGGACATAAAACTGAAATTAAATGGTGAAATAATTGATATAATTAAGTTTTCGGGTGTGAATATACACGCCCATAAAGTTGGAATAATTTTGTTTTCAGACACAATCAAGACATTGATTAATGAAGTTATGCACTTTATCTGTCAATAATAAAACATTGTCACAATAATTTCATGGAAGAGGTAAAAAAGTATTTTATTCCAACTTTATGGACGACCGTGTAGATCATAAACTTTGTTGGAAGCAGAATATAGAATACATTAAACAGAAATGAACTAAATTCTTATGAAACAATTAACTAATTAACTAAGAACTGCCTTAATTACATTGCACTGTTCATTTGTAATGCCGAAAACTTCACACTGTGCTGAAATCTGAGGAAATGCATATAAAACCAATATGGACCCTATAATTAAACTTCAGAAAATAACTATTGGAATAATAAATGAATAAAGCTGGATATCATGAATCCACTAATCATTTTTTTCATAGGATCCTGCACAGAAACATTTCCAGACATTGTTTGTATAAAAAACACATTTCAAAAAAACATTTTCAAACAATTCTTTAAATTAAGAGAAGGACATTTTTAGTTTTGGGAGTCAACCTGCAGAATGGACTTAATGATGAGGTTTAGAAGAACTTTGCTGATTGGAGTCTCTAGAGTTATATGCAGGTTCAATCAATGATTGTCATTAAGATAAGATAAGATAAGATAAAACTTTATTGATCCCTTGGGATGGCTCCCTCAGGGAAAATGAGTTTCCAGCAGCAAACAGGTTAAAAAGGACACAGTATCAAAAGTAAGAAAAAAAAAAAAAAGTAAAAGAACAATTTATATACAATTAATAAATATGATGCCAATTCCTGACCAATAAATAGTGTGTAATAATATCATAACTGATATCTAGGTCTTCATTAAACAACCCTGATTCCAAAGAAATTGGGATCTTGCCTAAATCGTTTTGCTAATGCTTTGTGATATACATTAAATTGAAAACTGTACAAAGACAATTAATTTAATAGTCAAACTAATAAACATTACCTTTTTGTAAATATAAACTCTGAATTCTGATTTGATGCATTTGGGTTTTTTTTTTTTTTAAAGCGTCCCAACATTTATTGGAATTTTTGGGGAAAATAAATTGTGAGTACTTTATGTGATGTAATGTTGTTTTTCCAGTGTTTAGGATTTCACAGGTCATCTACAAAACTTCTGAAACGACAAAAAAGAAACTGGATCATTGATTCCTTTGCTATCAACGAAGGCTACGGAGGACCGTTCCCATACAACCTGGGCAAAGTGAGAATCCACACAATGCATGCATATGAATAGTACAGTCATGGAAAAATTATTAGACCACCCTTTTTCTTCAATTTCTATTTCATTTTAATGGCTGGTACAACTAAAGCAGGGATGGGCCACTGGAGGCACTACATGCATTTGAGCATGAAATCTTAAAAGCGCAGTGTAAAAATGCACAAAATTACTTCTTGCAATTAATGTCAGTCTGCTGTTCTTGCACTGAAAAAAAGAAATCACAACACAGGAAAACACTTTTTTTTCATACAGCCGAAAATGCAGAAAGGCTTAATATAATCTGGGTTAAATAGTTGCAGCCACGACGCAAACAACCTATAAAAAATGCAAATGATCTCCAAAATACAATATCCTCATTTAACAGTATAATTAAGCACAACTAATTGTGGATTTTTGTGCTTTTGATGATGCTACCCACCAAAAGAATTGTACATTTGTCAGTGGTTATTTTTTATTTGCTTCAAACCTTTTGTATTCTTTTTTTTTATACTGTTATACGTGCATTTGAGCATGAAACATGTTAAGTTACTGCACTGTAAACATATTTAAGTGCACGGTCCTATATGTGGTCCTGTGGTAGTCTCGGTGAAAAATTGTGGCCCCCTCCAGCGTTTAAGTTGCCCATCCCTGAACTACAGGTGCATTTGTTTGGACAAATATAATGATAACAACAAAATAGCTCATGAGAGTTTAATTAAAGAGCTGATTCTTGATAATAACCAAAATCATTATTAACCCTATAAAGCCAAGTGTATCATATTAGATACAGTTATTTTTGAGACCTCTACATCATCAAAAACCTGATGTATACATGTGTTGAAGATAAACAAACTGAGCAACAAATTGCACAAAAATACCAGATGTAGCAAAAATGATATGCAGATTCCACGAATGGATCAGTCATTGCTGCATTAAAAAACTTCATATCAGCAGATGTATGACGTTGTGTTATATGGAAAAAAAATATGTATTTTGCATGTTTGAGGAAAAAGGAAAAGTCAAAGTCTTAATAGGTTAAATATGTTAGGGTTTATATGTTTTTGTTAGTTTGAGAAAAACAAACTGTGAGCAACAAATTGCACAAAAAGACCTGATGTATCAAATATGATACAAATTAGAATTCATATATGCAATTTATTTATTTCTTAAAATTCGTCAGCAGGTTAATAAGCACTCAGTTTTTACAAAAATTGAATTTTCTGGCAATTATTTCATGGTTCAGGCTTTAACCATGGAAAATGGCTAGATATCAGCTCTTAAATATTCAAAAAAAAATTTCATGGCCCATACATGTGCCAGTACATATGCCCAGATGCAGGAAGTGTATAATAAAATTCCCTGCTTTTGTGTTTTTACTTCCTTCAGATTGAAATTGAGAAGAATTACACTTTCTTCGAGATACATGGTGAAGGTGTTGAAAAGGAGCCCATAGGCTTGTTAAAAATCGACTCAAGCAGTGGAATGATAACCGTCAACGGCCCAGTCGACCATGAGAAATACAAAGTTTTAAAGGTGAGAAGGAATTTGTGTGTGCACGCATTTATGCAGTGAAGGGTTTCATTTATTTATTTATTTTTACAATTCTTGTATTTGCATTACAGCTGGCGTTTCAGGCCCGTAATAAAGAAAGTCTTGTTATAGACACTAGGCTCGGCATTGAGATAACTATTGAAGACGCAAACGACAACCCTCCAGTGTTTACACTCAATAAATATGAGGTCAGCATAAAGGAGGCAACAGTACAAGGTAACTTCTTCTTTTTATCTCTTGTAACTTTGCTGCTGGTATAAGAACATTGCATTGTACACTGTAAAAAAGAAACTGTTGTTTTCACGGTAAAATACTAGCAGCTGTGGTTTCCAGAACTTAACTTAACATAATAAATATGGTGCAACTTTTTGTAACATTACGGTAAAATGATATTAACACTGTTGATTTCACGTTTAAAATTGCCATTTTATTCCATTTTTTACCATAAATCAAAAAATAAATCAAAAGAAACGGTGTTCTGCCATATGATTGACAAGAAAATACTTTATAAATGCTGCATAAATTAAAGATAAAGATATTACTATTAAATATCAGTATATTTTTGCTAGAGATATGGTGTTTAGTACATTTAACAATGAGAAAAAGTATTTTTGCAAAAAATAAATGCAAAAGTTACAGTGATGCTTGTATATATATATTACAGTATATATTTGTTACAAACATGGTGCCAGTGTATTTTACAGTGGAGTAATGTTTTGTCTTTGTTTTAATTTAAAAAAAATACTGTTTAGGCTGATATATACATTTACGTTGTTTCATTGTTACTGAAACTGAATTAACTAATTTATAATTTTACAGTCTTTTACTGTCATGGTTTAGCAGTTTTTCACCGTAAAATCTACAGACATTTTTTACAGTGTAAGATGAAACACCAACTCCTTTCTTCTAATTCTGACAGGCACTGAACTGACCACAGTTATGGCAAGCGATAAGGATAGTACTTTGGCCTTTAGAACTTTTGATTTTACACTAAAGCAAGTCACTCCAAAGGAAGATGGGCTGAAGTTCTACTTAGAACAGAGCGGAAATACTGCAAGTATTTCATTTTACGGCTGCCTGGACCACGAGGTGAGATGATTCATTACTTGATAGCATGAATCAAAAATATCAAATCTGTTTATTTTGGAACTTCACTCCTTAAATGTGAAAATTATATATCAAATATAATAAATATAAATAATATAATTTGGTATACATATACACTACTGGTCAAAAGTTTTAGAACACACCAACTTTTCCAGAATTTAATTGAAAATGATGCAGTTTAATGTCTCAGTGTACTCTGAAATTAATGCACATTTGCAACATTTAAAATTCTTTATTGAGCATGATAGTGTTTTGAAAGTAAAAAAAAGATTCAAAATCACATTTTATGTTGGACTAAAGGACTAAAAAAAGACACAAAATGACCAAAAAAAGACACAAAATGACCAAAAAAAGACACAAAATGACAATAAAAGACACCAAAAGACACAAAATTACTAAAAAAAGACACAAAATGACCAAAAAAAGACACAAAATGACTTACAAAGACATGAAAATAATTAAAAAATGGACAAAATAGTCCAAGACTCCATAGAGTTAAGTTGTTAACCCATTTCTTGTTCCCTGAAAAAGGCCTACTTGTATAATTCTGAAATGTACATTATCTTTCAGTTTTGGTTAAGCTTACCTTTTTTTATTTACCTCTGGCAGTTCACCACTTACCTTTGGACCCTTTCAAGCTGTTCATTTGACTTGAACTGCTTGAATTTCAATTAAAAAAATGGAAAAATTGGGGTGTTCTAAAACTTTTGACCGGTAGTGTATACCAAATTATATATGTTCGACAAAAATATTTTGAAAGCTGTTCTTTTAAACCAATCAGAGTGCAGAGAAATACGCCCTTATAGTGGAGGCCAAAGACAAAGGAACACCCAACCAGCTCTCCAGCTCCAGCACCATCATCATCAACATAGAAGACGGAAATAACCACTTACCTAAAATCACTGGACAAACAGTAAGTAATTACTTCTTTTACTCTCAGTGACAGTTGAATAAAATCTCATAATAAAAGTTGCATTTGTGTTTTACCCCAGGGTCCTGGGAAAGTGAAAGAAGGAGTGGATAAAGTTGAAGTTGCACGTATACAAGTTACAGACACAGACCAGAAAGATACAGATGCCTGGAGAGCCAAATATTCCATCCAAGGAGACACAGACAACAACTTCATAATCACTACTGATCCTAAAACCAACGAGGGAATACTGTATGTGGAAAAGGTATGTTGTCAGTTATCATCTAGACCAGGGGTGTCAAACTCAAAGTCAAAATTTGGCCCGCAGTGTAATTTTATTTGGCCCGCGAGGCAATACCAAATTATTATATAATTATTGTACAATAAAAGCTGACCCGCCGGTATTATACGGCGCATTTACCGCTAATACTTGATTTATTATTGTTATTTTATCTTTAAATGTATTAACCTGTTGAAAAACTGTATTTTGATATTTAAATCAGAAGGATGCAAATAGAAAAGAGGCATACGATTTTTATTTAATTTTTAATAAATAAATTAATGACATTGATGTGTTTTTTATTTGAAATTTGATTTTGCATGTCTGCACTATTTAGTTATATATTGTATGTTTATAAGCGTTGCTGGTTCCATATTTAATGTTAAAGCAAAACATGTTTGGTATATATTAAAAGGTTAATTTGTTCAATGTTGGCCCACGATTTTATTCAAGTTTTACATTTTGGCCCATTGTGTATTTGAGTTTGACACCCCTGACATAGACTGTATATTGGTCTCTTTAAAGGAACACTCCACCGTTTTTTCATATTAAAACATGTTATTCGGTCAAGTAAGACGAGTTGATACAGACCTCTTGCGTCTCAATGCGTGCACTCAATCGCCCTGGCGCGCGGCGCCACTTGGCTAGCACTTAGCTTAGCCCAGTTCATTCATTAGGATCCAAACAGATGGACAGTTAGAAGAGACCAAACTCCTCCACGTTTTCCCTATTTAAATACACTTACTCGGCGCAGTAATATCATCACTCCTGAGGGGAGAAGATTTTTCAGGAGTGATGATATTACTGCGCCGAGTCGAAGTGCTCCCAAGTGCTATTCCGCCATACATTATAGTTCTCCTTTTTATCCGCTTAGAAAAGCGCCACGTTTTATTTTGTGTGGCCATACTTGGTCGTTTAACTACTCGTGTAGCTGTATTTAAATAGGGAAAACGTGGAGGAGTTTGGTCGCTTCTAACTGTCCATCTGTTTGGATCCTAATGAATGAACTGGGCTAAGCTAAGTGCTAGCCAAGTGGCGCCGCACGCCAGGGTGATTGAGTGCACGCATTGAGACGCAAGAGGTCTGTATCAACTCGTCTTACTTGACCGAATAACATGTTTTAATATGAAAAAACGGTGGAGTGTTCCTCTAAGCTGCAGTAATTATTTGGTACAAATAAATCAAACACTGACACCACTTTTTTTGTTTTTTTTAAAGGAACTGGACTATGAAAAGACTAACATGAAGGACCTTATAATCAGTGTAGAAAATCTGATCGCCTATTCCTCATGTGAAGTAGAGAGTCGCAGCAGCACTGGTCTTTGGAAAGTGGTCACTAGTGGTGGTGCAGCAGCTGGGACAGGGATAAAACAGAAGCAGTCCACCCGCAAAGTCACAGTGATGGTGGAGGATGTCAATGAGTCTCCATTCTTCGACACAAACAACTATTACGTTCATCTGATTGAGAATACCGTGGTGGGAAAGTATCTGAAGACAGTGACAGCTAAAGACCCTGACACTGCCACCACCAGCAAAATTGCGTGAGTCATGAACATGATAGCTACAAGTCCACACTGTAAAAAAAAAAACAACTGTTGTTTTTACGGTAAAAAACCGGCAGCTGTGGTTGCCAGAACTTTACCGTAATAAATACGGTGCAACTTTTTCCAATATTACGGTAAAAGGATATTAGCACTGTTGATTTCACATTAAAGATTGCCATTTTATTGCATATTTTACCGTAAAAAATAAAGAGTTTTTCCATCAAAAGAAACGCTGTTTTGCAATATGATTGACAAGAAAATCTTTATAAATTCGGTCATTAGCGAAAGCTAGCGGCTAACTAATGCTAGTGGCTAACTGATGCTAGCGGCTAACAGATGCTAGCGGCGCTGTTTGTTACAGCTACACAAGTAGCCATTAGCGTATCAATGCTAACTCAAAATTGTGGTCGCAACATTAGCTGACAAGAAAATCTTTATAAATGCTTCATAAATTAAAGATATTATCATTAAATATTACAGTATATTTCTGTTAGAGATATGGTGTTTAGTTAATTTAACAGTGACAAAAAGTATTTATACAAATAATAAATGCAAAAATGATGGCTTGTATATATATTACAGTATATTTTTGCTACAATCACAGTGCAGTGTATTTTACAGTGAAGTAATGTATTTTAAAAAACAGTAAAAAAAAAATACTGTTTTGGCTGATATATACATTCACGATGTTTCATTGTTACTTAAACTGAATTAACTCATTTATCATTTTACGGTCTTTTACTGTCATGGTTTAGCAGTTTTTCACTGTAAAATCTACAGTCTATCTGTGCATGTCACAGAACGGCAATATTCTATATTAGTATATTAATATGTCAAACATAACATTTGTGTTTCAGATACGCAATGGGAGACGATCCAGCCAGTTGGGTGACAGTGGACTCCAAGACTGGAAAAATAACCACAAAAGACATCATAGACCGAGAGTCATCCTTTGTCAAAAAAGGACTCTACAATGTCACAATACTTGCTGTTGACAATGGTATGACCTACAGGAGCATTTCTATACGCGCAGTGTTGGGGAGTAGTCAACTACTTATAATTAAACTACACTATAAAAAAAAAAAAATCTGTTTAATTTACACAGTAAAAAATGTTTGTAGAAATAACAGTAAAACACTGTCAATTTGCATCAGAAATAGGTCGTAAAATTAAACATTGTACATCACCGTAGCAGATACTTTTAATTACTGTCAATCAAAGAATAGTAAAAAACTTTAAATTCTAGTGTAGAAAACACACAGTTTTGCTGTAAAAATATAAATTTTTCATGTAAAGTTAATGGAGAAATTCCACGATGACACAATTATCCTAAAAGTAATGGGATTATTCTGTATAAATTACAGTTTTTGCTGATATTTACATTTACATATGCTCACTGTATTTTTTACGGTGATGTTCTGGCAACCACAGCTGCCGGTATTTTACCGTAAATTAAACAGATTTTTTTTTACAGTGTACGGTAAAATACCGGCAGCTGTGGTTGCCAGAACTACACCGTAAAAAATACAGAGTGGCTTTTCTACTGTAAATTTAAGTGTAAATATCAGCAAAAACTGTAATTCATTTTTTAACTATGGAAACTACTAAAAAATTGGGGCATATAAGGAAAGATCTTTTATCTATATTTTACCATTGCTTCTTCACTTTTTGGGTTAAGTTTATTACATTTTTTGTAATAAACTTAACCCATTGAAGCCTGGAAAGCGTTTACGTCGTTTTGTAGTATTTGTATAAGCTCTCAAATACTTTTTGAATTTCATTTCTATCTGCTACAGAGGCTGGAAAATACATTATTTAGTAGAAGAGTTGACACTTCTGTTGAATTTCCAGAAAAACTTCAGGTTTTACAGGCAGTTTTAGTCGTCAATGGGTTAATTGAGTGACCTTTTTTTGCAGGCATGTGACTTTTTGTATTATATTTTGTTATAATTTTATTTCACATATACTCTCAATTTGATTGTATAAAGTAGTTAACCAAAGTAGTTGTTCCACAGGGTAGCTTTGCTGCACTTCAACTTCTTCCACACTGCAAAAAAGCCAACTTGTATTTTTTGGCCTAAAACAGTGATTTAAGTTGGTAAAACTTGGAAATATAAATTATTGACATTTAGGGCAATAATGTAAGTTAGCACAACAAAGGAAGCCAGTTGTCTGCTCAAAAACAAGTTGGTGAGTTGTTGTTACTTATATCTTTAAGTTGGGGTTCACAACAAGGGACAATAGTTCTGATAACTCTTATTTCTTTGTTGGGAAATGCGCGAAAGCGGTGAAATTCGGTCGAAATTAGCGAAAGCTAGCGGCTAACTAATGCTAGCGACTAACTGATGCTAGTGGCTAACTGATGCTAGTGGCTAACTGATGCTAGAAGCTAAATGATGCTAGCGGCGCTGCTTGTTACAGCTACAAGAGTAGCCATTAGCGTATCAATGCTAACTCAAAATTGTGGTTGCAACATTTCATAGCAGCGTTACAATCATGCCAATTCAGCACATTGCAGAAGTTAGCAGAAGTAAGAATTAAAAGTTATTACAATGTAAAATTAAAAGTTCAAAAATCTGAATTCAGAGTTGAGCAAACTCAAAAGCAAAACTTAAAATATTTAGTTTAATTGTCCAACTTAAAATTTTATCGAAGTTTGTTGCCTTGAAATTTTGAGTTCACCCAACTTTTCTTTTTTTGCAGTGCAGTCATTCAATCTTCCAGTATTTGACAGCTTCCCCAACACTGCATACTGTATATGTTATGAATCACATTACTGACAACATGTGTGTGTGTTTTTGGTCACTAGGAAAACCTGCAATGACAGGCACCACAACCGTGGTCATCCGTGTTGGCGATGAGAACGACAATGTTCCGTCCCTGCCTGAGAACATAATTGACATTTGCGATACTGATGGACAGTCAATGACCAACATCACGGCTGTAGACCCGGATGAAGAACCTTACGGTGGACCTTTCACCTTCAAGCTGGATGAAAAACATGAGGGCAAGTGGAAGCTTGACCCTACAGAAGGTGAGCAAACATCACCACTATTACAGGAAACTCTGAGGCCCCGTTCACACGAGGACGCTCGCGGGTAAAATTGACAAAATATTTTATCGGAAGTGCCTTTCGTTTAGACGGTGACGGCGTTTTGGGGGCTTAAAGACGCAAAAATCTGAAAACCACCTTCCAAAGTGGAAAAGTTGAATCCGCTCCTCCGTAGCGTGTCGTCTACAGCAGTAGTTCTCAACCTTTTTGAGTCGCGACCCCCAATTTAACATGCATGTTGTCCGCGACCCCCGCTCACTGAACACAATCTCACATGCACAGTTCAGATCATACAAAAAAGGAACAAAATGACCTAAAAAAGGAAACAAAATGACCAAAAAAGACACAAATTGACCAAAAAAGACACAAATTGACCACAAAATGATCAAAAAGACACAAAATGATAAAAAAAGACACCAAATGACAAAAAAAAACACCAAATGACAAAAAAAAACACATAAAATTACCAAAAAAAAGACATTAAGTGACCAAAAAGACTTAAACATATGAACACATGAACACAGTGGAGACAGAGCTGACTTCCAAAATGATTTGGCGACCCCCAGAAATCATCTCGCGACCCCAATTGGGGTCCCGACCCCAAGGTTGAGAATAGCTGGTCTACACTGACAAGACACAAAACTCTGATCTGATCTGCTCACGTCACGTATGTGTTTACGTCACATACATGCTCCAGTACAGGAAATAAACAAACGTGGGATTATTTCCATGGTGGGACCTTCAAGCTGCTCTGGCAGCTCTAAGAAACTTACAGGAGTCTTTCCACCAAATGTCCAGGATATGTACAGATAGTATTAGTGAACAGAGAAGGATCTGGAATTACCTCCATCACATTCTGGATGCAGCAATTGGTGGGAGGAGCCAGACGGCTGTGAACGAGACCTGGGAGATCTAGTGATGGTGGAGAACTTTGTGGAAGGAGTAGCTGATGAAAATGTGTGGCGTGAAAACTTCTGCATGCCCAAAGATGCTCTTATGGCTTTAAGTGATGCCGCCTGGCTGCAGACAATCCAATTTCACACACTTTTGCGTCACCGTATGCAGCAGATTTCCTCCTGAAAACGCTCGTCTAAACGAGGAATAAAAAGTGAAGACGCGACGCCACTTTTGCGTCTTCTGTTCAGACCGTCCTCGTGTGAACGGGGCCTAGGTCTACTATACAGAATGTCACCATGAACCTTGACAACATGACATTTTTTCTTTTACAGGGTTTTCAGTCGACCTGGTGAGAGAGCCGATCGTTCACTCCGGAGATTATGAGTTGACACTGGAAATTTCTGACCTTCAGGGCAAAAAATCTGTACAAACCCTGTTAGTTACTGTGTGTAAATGCTTAAACCCAGCGAGGCCCAGCTGTCGCATCCGTGCAGTCAAAGGCTCCTCAGTAGGACCAGGAGGGCTTGGGATCATTTTTTTTGGCCTACTACTGCTTGCAGGTAGGACACACCGTGAATATTATCTTGTTTTTTAGTTTAAATGTTGAAAAAAATGTCCCAGTCAAACATAATCTTCTTAATTAACCCATTGAGGCCTGAAAAATTGCTGGGCGATTTTAAAATAAGCCTCTAATTTTCTGGAAATTCTGGAAAATTCTGGAAAAAAAAGTGTCAACTATTCTACTAAATAATAGATTTTTCAGCCTCTGTAGCAGATAGAAATGAAATTCAAAAATTTGAAAAAAATTCAAGTATTTGAGAACTTATACAAATACTACAAAATGACGTATCCGCTTTCCAGGCTTCAATGGGTTAAACTAAATAATAATAAAATAAATAAATCAAATAATCAATAATCTAATCTGTTCTTATCCTTTGTTTAGCTGTTTGTATCCTTTAACCTATTTAATCATTTTTATAAATAGACTGTAATGCTTTTGTAGCACTTTGATATTTCCTGAAATGTAAAGTGCATAATTATTATTATTATTATTATTATTATTATTATTATTATTAAAATGGTAGCATCATTTAGGACATAAAACTGTATGATTTGATTTGTTTGTGTCCTATCTGTTTCCCAGGTGTGCTACTTTTGGCTTTTCTGCTGTCATGTGAGAAAAAGCACTGTCCAATCCCAAGTGACGAGTCAGTACAAAATCTGATGACCAGTAACATCGAGAAACGGGGAACAGATTGCAGAGTAAATTGTTGTTTTTAAAAGTACAATAATAGTTTAAAAAGCAAGAGTTGTTCATCCTGCAGCAGTTGTATTGTACACACTATAATAACAGAAATATACTGACTTTTTCCTGTGAAAACATATGAGACTATATTGAAATTCTGCACAGGTTGAGTCGTTCAACAGAGGACAAATTCAGAGTGAGGAAGTCAGAAAGACGTCTAGTGCTGCCAACGTGAAGAAAGTGAGTGATTAAAAATACATTCAAATATACTTTCTTATAAAGCACACCTTTCCAATCATAATAAATAGGCACTAATTCATTTTTAGTGTGGTCCTGACTGACTCTTTGACTGTTTTTTGCAGACAAACTCAGCAGCAGCAGCAGCAGCGGTGATGTCAATGAAGCACATTTCAATGCCACATAATGGCATGACTACAACTGAATTCCATCAAAGGGACTCTTGGGTAGAGAAATGATCATTTATTATTATTTTATTATTTTATTATTGTTTAAATTGTCAAAACATTATAGTCCCCTGTATATTTTTAACTCTTGACTAATGTTTGCTGAAAACATTCCAGTTTTTTTTTTTATTCTGGCTTTTTAAAAAAATTTTTTTAAGTATTTATTCATGAAAGTGTTACTTGTTATATATATATATATATATATATATATATATATATATATATATATAATGTATTTGCCTTTTCAACAGGAACTAATAAGCTTTGGGCTTAAAGTACACAAATTAAAGCACTGCTTTTTCTGCCTTTTTCATAAGATTTGTTAACTTCTAAAAACAATAGAATATGTATAGTGTAATACAAATGGACACAAATAAAAAATTTGGTAACGCTTTACAAAAACCAACTAAGTAATGTTTATAGATGGTTTATAGGCCAATTATTAACCATTTACAAAGTGCTATACATATTTAATCGTTAAATGTTTTCAACCAATTTATTAAAGGTGAATATGAATAATTTCAAAATCATTAACACACTCAATATGGTGTTAAAATGGTATAATGAGTGCAACTAAAACTATTAATAAACTATTAATTATAATTTAATTATTTGTTGATGGTAAATTAACTATAAACTTACATTAATATACCATCTATTAGCTTTTTATGAATGATATGATGAATGATGAATGATGATAAATGATGTATTTACCATTCTAAAAGGCCTATATACGGTTTATAAATGATGATTAAACATTAATAAACTATCTGTTTACCATTTATAAATGATGGTTATTGTAAAGTGTTACCAAAAATGTAATTATATATTTAAAAAGTTAAGTGTTTTCATGGCTTGACATGCTTTTTTATTTTCCCCCAGATGGGCCAGTCAACAATGGAACAAAGCATGGCATTTGGGAACTCTATGAATCAGGTAATGAAATTGATAATATAGTTATTGTTTTTGTTGTTGTTTTTTATTATGATTACTGAATCACTGAAGTAATGCCCAAATTTTAAGAGGTAAATGTCTAGAATTTTACAGGCTAATGGCATGTTGCAGTTCATTAAAATTTGACCATATTTCTAAAGTTACTCTAATGTATAGTGCAGTATTAACCACTAAAATGCTTGATTTTCCAGTCAATGGGTGCAGCATCAATGACAAATAACAGGCTCAGGAACTCAATGCGTGGGGTAAGTCAATCTACACCTCTATGAACACTTTTTCTTAGAAATGTTCCAATATTCATTTAGTATATCCAAACAGTTCAAAGGGAGAGTTCACCACAAAACAAAAAATACATACACTACTGGTCAAAAGTTTTAGAAAACACCAACTTTTCCAGAATTTAATTGGAAATGATGCAGTTTAATGTCTCAGTGTACTCTGAAATTAATGCACATTTGCAACATTTTAAATTCTTTATTGAGCATGATAGTGTTTTGAAAGTAAAAAAAAAGATTCAAAATCACATTTTATGTTGAACTAAAGGACTAAAAAAAGACACAAAATGACCAAAAAAAGACACAAAATGACAAAAAAAAGACACAAAATGACTTACAAAGACATGAAAAGAATTCAAAAATGGACCAAATAGCCCAAGACTCCATAGAGTTAAGTTGTTAACCCATTTATTGTTCCCTGAAAAAGGCCTACTTGTATAATTCTAAAATGTACATTATCTTTCAGTTTTGGTTAAGCTTACCTTTTTTTATTTACCTCTGGCAGTTCACCACTTACCTTTGTACCCTTTCAAGCTGTTCATTTGACTTGAATTTCAATAAAAAACTGGAAAAATTGGGGTGTTCTAAAACTTTTGACCGGTAGTGTATTTTTCTAGTAACCTGTACTACTATTTACAAAACAAACATAATGTAAAGGCAGGACCTATGGCAGAAAGAAAATAGTTTCATAGTCTGATATATCCAACACTCAGCACTTTCATGCAAAGAAACAATTTAGACTGATAAATAGCACCACAGTTAAGTGAAATAATGTGTGTTTTTGATTTGGGGTTGAAGTGTCCCTTTAACTATGAAATTGTATGTTGGACTTCTGATGTTCTTTAACCCTTTGATGCACAACATGGGTATAAAGTGACCCGACTAAGTTTTTATAATTTATATCTTTGCAATAAATTAATTTCATCATTCAGTATTCCAGGTTTTTCCTGTTTTCTTTTCTTACTTTTTGAATAAAAACCCTTTTTGTATCACTGCTCTTCCAATGCACAAGGTCATTTTTGACCCATGTGTGTAAACTTGATGTAAAAATACAAAAAGTATTTTTCATCATAAAATAGGAAAGGAAAAATGGATATAATGATCTGTTGTAATAAAAAAAAAGATATTCAAACACACAGCCAGCATGAAATAACATGGGGAATGAATGCAAGTCATTTTTGACCCATGTTGTGCATTAGAAGGTGTTTATATGTTGTGCATCAAAGGGTTAAAATAACTGAAATCCTGTTTTTACCTGCTACTGATTTCCCAGACCTGGGGGGGACACAGTCAGTATTCTTCAAACCGGAACAGATTCCAGGATTCATATGCTGCAGATTCAGAGGATGTTGAAATCCAACGTTCAACCGTGCTCAACGCACTTAATCGGGTAATTATGAGAATTTAATCAATCTACCAAAGCAACCTGGTCTCACAGAAATCCGTGGAATAGCCACGGAATCGCTCAAATTTCCGTGAAACTGACAAGGATTTCGCTACAATGCAAGTTAATGACAGTCATATGTCGTGGCTATTGGTTTGTTCCAAGTCACGTGACTTTCAAGGTCCCGGCGGTCAGAACAAAAAACATGGCGGACAGTTCTCTCATTTTTAGTGAAAAAAATCAATATTTTGACTTAGTTTCTGCATAAAAATGGATTTTGATCACATTTCTAGCGAGAAATATATGTTTTATTTTCTAAATATTCACTCAGTGAATGTACATAATCACTTTGTATGTTGGAATAGCCACGGAATCACTCAAATTTCCGTGAAACTGACACGGATTTCGCTACAATGCAAGTTAATGCCAGTCATATCCCGTGGCTATTCCAACATACAAAGTGATTATGTACATTCACTGAGTGAATATTTAGAAAATAAAACATATATTTCTGGCTAGAAATGTGATCAAAATCCATTTTTATGCAGAAACTAAGTCAAAATATTGATTTTTCACTAAAAATGAGAGAACTGTCCGCCATGTTTTTTGTTCTGACCGCTGTGTCAGTTTCACGGAAATTTGAGCGATTCTGTGGCTATTTCACGGATTTCTGTGAAACCATGTTGGATACAAAAGCTAGGCTAATTCTATTTATTTTTAAAACATTTATTTTCCTTTTCTTTGTACTGTAGATGCTGTACAGACTGCAGGCACCAGAAGAGGAGCTGGGTGATTATGCTCCTCATGAGTATGCTGAGGAGGGAGACACTAGGACCAGGTTTGAGCTGGACGCCATCTCCATCGCTGATGATTCCTTTGACCCGGCCAAGGACCTGGACCTGGACGATAAGTTCCACACTCTGGCCTCAGTCTGCATGCAGAATACAAGCAGTGGCTACAGTACCACGTCCTATACTCAAGTGTCAAACATTGTCAACTACTCGGATTTACATGCAAGTCCTACAATGGACACTCCACTCATGTTTGCTCAAGCTTTTAACCCTGAATTACAGTATTAGCTGGTTGGACCATGAGTTTTTTAGGGGATTTTTTTCAGGGATCGCAGCAACTTTTTTTTTAAACATTTTTGCTACATTTGTTTTTGGAATTAGCCAGTAGTACTTGAATTTTGGTAAAATATGTTTTGCATGTTTCTATTGTGATAAGCGGTTAAGGATGATGAATGAATGAATGTTTCTATACACAGCAAAATCTGTAGTGTTGTTTTTTTTGCAGAGTTAATAATTTTGAGTTGTTCGGTGTTGATTTTGGAGTTTTTTATTTTTTGTTTTTTGTTGATTTGTTTTAGATTTTGTGACTTGTATGTTCGGCTAAAGACAGAATGCACTTTTAATGTATCGTAAAACCAAACAATAAATGTTAATTATCACATTAGTGAAAGAAAATAACATGATTTTAGGGTTAAAAATACACTTTAATGAGTCAAAGTAACACAATGTATGTTAAAAATTAACACTCGCAGTGAAAGGGAATAACATGATTTTAGTGTTGAAAATACACTGGTAACACTTTACAATAACCATCATTTATAAATGGTAAACAGATAGTTTATTAATGTTTAATCATCATTTATAAACCGTATATAGACCATTTAGAATGGTAAATAGATCATTTATTAATGTTTAACTAACTAAATAATTTATAAATGGCAAATAGATGGTATATTAATGTAAGTTTGTAGTTAATTTTCCATTAAGAAACAATTAAATTATAATTTTTAGTTTATTAATAGTTTAAGTTGCACTCATTATAACATTTTTAACACCATATTAAGCATGTTAATGATTTAGAAAAGATTCATATACATTTAAGAAATTGGTTGAAAACATATAAAGATTGAATATGTAGTAAATGGTTAATAATTGGTTTATAAACCATCTATAAACACAACTTAGTTGGTTATTGTAAAGTGTTACCAATACACTTTGTGTCATAAAATAACACAATGTGTGTTAAAAAATTAACAGTGTAAAGGAATAACACAATTTGGAGTTAAAAGTGCACTTATGTGGTGTCATAAAACAACACCAAGGGTGTCAAATATTTAACACTGTTAAAGAGTTAAAATATTAACACTTCTCAAAGTGTAATTTTAACTCAGAATCTGTGAGAACTATATAAACTCAGAAAAAGTGTTAAATTTAACACAGTGAGCTGGCTACCTTTACTTTACTAAGACTATTTTTGGGATGTGCAGTAGATATGTTTATTATTTTATCTCACAAGCAAGCAATACTGATGGTGAATAGGAAAATAGCTAAAACATTAGCCCCTTTTACACAGCTTGGTAATGGCAGGAACAGTGGGCCTTTATTCCACCTCGCTCTATATGTACACAGCAAAATCTGTAGTGTTGTTTTTTCAGTGTTAATAATTTTGAGTTGGTGAGTGTTGATTTTGGAGTTGTTTTAATACTTGTAGTGATCAAAAGTTAGATTCACTTCAGTTGGAGTTGATTTTCAGATTTTGTGACTTGTATGTTCGGCTAAAGACAGAATGCACTTTTAATGTATCGTAAAACCAAACTACGAATGTTAATTATCACATTAATGAAAGGAAATAACATGATTTTAGTGTTGAAAAAACACTTAAATGTGTCATAAAATAACACAATGTATGTTAAAATGAATATTTGACACCCTTGGTGTTGTTTTATGACACCACATAAGTGCACTTTTAACTCAAAATTGTGTTATTCCTTTTCACTTTGAGTGTTCAACACTATTAAAGAGTTAAAATATTAACACTTTTCAAAGTGTAATTGTAACTCAGAATCCGTGAGAACTATATAAACTCAAAAAAAGTGTTAAATTTAACACTGTGAGTTGAATTAACACTCCCGATTTTGCTGTGTAAAAGTCCCAAAGATGAAATTGGGGTACAGAGTTTTTCTGCTTCTGAGTCAGCAGCGCTCTCTCACACACACACACACACACACACACACACAGACACACACATTCTTGTACTTCTATCTTTGTGAGGACCCTCATTGTAACAGTGAATTCCCCTGCAAGGTTATAATAGTTTTGGATTTTTCATTAGTTTTATTTTTAATTTTGTTGTGAATTTTTGTTTTCAAATTTAGTTTGTTTTAATGAGTTTTTAGAGTGAGTTAGCTAGTTTTAGTTTAGTTTTTATTAGTTTTAGTTTTTTAGTAATGGGGTATGTGTTGGGTGGGAGATTAAAAGAGGCCACAGTAAATTTTGCCTTTATTTCCTTTGTCTGATCCATCTTCATTATGTATGAAAAAAGTTGACAAAGATGAAAACGAAGGACATTTTCACTATAATTTTAGTTAGTTTTGTAACCACACAATACAGTTTCAGTTAATTATCATTATCATGTAACCTTTAACCCTTAAAACAAAGTCTGAAATCTAAAAAAAAAGCCTTTAAAGAAGTGAGGACCGGCCGAAATGTCCTCACTTTGCAAAAATGTCCTCACTCTGTTGGTTAAAAACGTGTTCTGGTCCTCACTATGTAGGAAATACAAGAACACACACACACACACACACACACTATTGTCTCTGCTGCCATCAACCATAAAGTTTCCGACGGTTAATTAATCAATATTTTTGCGGGTTGGGTGGTGCAGGTTGACTCACACACTAGACGCTAACAATCCTCCAAACAGTTCAAAGGGAGAGTTCACCACAAAACAAAAAATACATACACTACTGGTCAAAAGTTTTAGAACACACCAACTTTTCCAGAATTTAATTGGAAATGATGCAGTTTAATGTCTCAGTGTACTCTGAAATTAACGCACATTTGCAACATTTTAAATTCTTTATTGAGCATGATAGTGTTTTGAAAGTAAAAAAAAGATTCAAAATCACATTTTATGTTGGACTAAAGGACTAAAAAAAGACACAAAATGACCAAAAAAAAACACACAAAATGACTTACAAAGACATGAAAAGAATTCAAAAATGGACAAAATAGCCCAAGACTCCATAGAGTTAAGTTGTTAACCCATTTCTTGTTCCCTGAAAAAGGCCTACTTGTATAATTCTGAAATGTACATTATTTTTTTTGTGATTCAAAATCACATTTTATGTTGGACTTAAAGATTAAAAAAAAGACACAAAATGACCAAAAAAAGACACAAAATGACAAAAAAAGACACCAAAAGACACAAAATTACTAAAAAAAGACACAAAATGACCAAAAAAAGACACAAAATTACTAAAAAAAAGAAACAAAATGACCAAAAAAAAGACACAAAATGACAAAAAAAATCTCAAAAAAGCCTTTAAAGAAGTGAGGACCGGCCGAAATGTCCTCACTTTGCAAAAATGTCCTCACTCTGTTGGTTAAAAACGTGTTCCGGTCCTCACTATGTAGGAAGTACAAGAACACACACACACACACACACACACACACACACACTATTGTCTCTGCTGCCATAAACCATAAAGTTTCCGACGGTTAATAAATCAATATTTTTGCGGGTTGGGTGGTGCAGGTTGACTCACACACTAGACGCTAACAATCCTGTTTTCTTACACGTGATTTGGAATGAATGATAACGTGGTATTAAAAATCACATGCGGGGTGGTATTCATTTATTGGTGACAGTGTTAAAATGCAACACTGATGTAATATGGTGGACTTTCATACAGAAACTGTGTAAAAGAGGCTACTTGTACTTAAAGACTGTCATATTGAAATAGAGGAATAGTAAAGAAAGCATGAATTGTTATAAAGCAACTTGAATTCTTGAAATAAAAAGGAAAAATTAAAAAAAAATGAATGACCAGATTTTCATTCATGGCTTTTTGAGAATCATTCTGTGTTTAAATCAGATTCTGAGGTGAGGATAGTGTCCTGACAGGGTTCATCCGCCATTATAAAACAAAGCATTATATTATATAATATACTATAAGAGGCCACAAAGAGTTAAGAAAACTCACTCAGAAAGCTGAATACGAATGTTGATGAAAAAATGATATAAACAGTGGTGGAATGTAACTAAGTACATTTATACTTGAGTACAATTTTGAGATATTTGTACTTTACTTGAGTATTTCCATTTTATGTTACTTTATACTTCTACTTCACTACATTTTGAGGCAAATATTGTACTTTTTACTCCACTATATTTAGCTGACAGCTTTAGTTTCTTTTCAGTTCAAGATTTAACATAAAAACATAATTAATATGAAATGTTTGCTAACATGTTAACATGTTTTAAATTGAACATCATAAGAGTATATTAAGTAGTAAAAATGAGCCCTACCTTGGGAAAATTAAAGCGGTCCGTACATAAATGCATCAAAAATAATAATCCAACAATATGTTTTTAGAATATATAAAACAATCCAAGTGGGTCCATTCTGCATAAGAAGTACTTTTACTTTTGATACTTTAAGTACATTTTGATGCTGATACTTTTGTACTTTTACTTCAGTAAGTTTTGAATGCAGGACTTTTACTTGTAGTGGAGTAATTTCACAGTGTTGTATCAGTACTTTTACTTAAGTAAGGGATCTGAATACTTTTTCCACCGCTGGTAATAAATAGAAATAGGCACGCAGAGTTAAAGAAAGGAGACAATATGTGCATGCAACCTGATGAGAAAAATCTATCACATTTTTCTTACCAACGAAACCTTTTGACCATGCACGACTTAACTAGAATGTTACTCAACTTGTTTTTAATAATTTTGTAATCAGTTTCCTGGTGTTGGACAATGTTCTCATCCATGCAACAAGAGATGACAAATGTGATATGAAGATCAAATCAGCGAATGAAATCTAATACACTTTCTACTCTGAAAGCATATGTGTTCAACCACAGCCCTGTCTCTTTAACCCATAAGAACCCAGACCCAGTAATCCTTAAAGGAAAATAATGGGGGATATACCACAGAGAACACATTTATGATGTTTTTAAAAAAAAAAGAAAATCTACCCCTAAATGTCAAAGATCTGTGATGTGACATAAACGTTACATTGGGCGTTTATGGTGTTTGTGTTCATAATATTTCTTGTTTTAAAATAAATTAACTAGACGTTCTCTGCTTACAGAAACACAAATTTGACTTTGCCCTCCACAACATATATTAAAATTGAGGCATTAATAATGCTGTTTAACACCAAATTATCACAAATTTTCAGATTTGTTTTTAAGTAACAAATTAATAATAAATAAAAAACAAAAAACCATTGGCCTTTTTGTTTGCATCTCCTTAACATATATCAAAATTGAGGCATTAATAATGCTGTTTAACATCAAATTATCACAAATTTTCAGATTTGTTTTTAAGTAACAAACTAATAATAAATAAAAAACAAATAACCATTGGCCTTTTTGTTTGCATCTCCTTAACATATATCAAAATTGTATCTGTAACTGTTGTTATCTGGACAACAGTAAAATGCTACTTATATAAATGCATCAATACAAATAATCTTATAATATATTTAGAACACATAAAACAATCTGAGTGGGTCCACTCTGCAAAACGAGTACTTTTACTTTTGATACTTTAATTACATTTTGGTGCTGATACTTTTGTACTTTTACTTCAGTATGTTTTGAATGCAGGACTTTTACTTGTAGTGGAGTAATTTCACAGTGTTTTATTAGTACTTTTACTTAAGTAAAGGATCCTAATACTTCTTCCACCACTGACCTTTCCTCTGCCAACGTTAAATTTACACTAAAGATACACTTTCTATTCCTTAGCATGAGGCTTTTTGATGCACAGCAGGCCACACAGAGCGACGGTAAAGCAGTTTTGTGTGTGTGAGGCAAGGTTATGGTATCAAAAGATAGAATCTCATTTACGATGAAGACTTGTGAATGGGAAAAGCAAAAACCTTTAAAAGTGTAAATATGTTTCATTTCTGTTTCGTATATTTCACAACATATTAGGAGAGTTTTTTCATGCATTATTTAGCATCTTTTGTAAAGTTGTAATTACTCTGTTAGCCAGGCTTTTTTTGGAATACTGACAACTTTTTATAGTGCAAACTTAAATGGCACGTTGTCTGTGAATGTCGTAAATGTGCAGGTGTGTCAATGTGTAAATAAAGAACTTCCAAGGAAAGATGATTACTGCTGATGGCAACTGATGCATCATAGTTCCAGAGAACCCTCGCCGACTTGTCTAGCTGGTTTTGTGTGTTTGCCTTCGGGGGTGTGTGTATGTGTGTGTGTGTGTGTGTGTGTGTGTGTGTGTGTATGCAAAAAGCCTGTGCGGGTTCATATCTGCATCTCTCTGAAGCAGAACTTGACCCACAGCCATGTACTGTGCACATTTCAAGATTTACATTCCCACAAACATATGTCTACCTTTATGTCAGATGCCATGAATTACTCCAGCATGAGGCAAAACTTTTTCAAAATAAAAAATATTTATTTTATCAATCTATTTCCTATAAAATACTGACTCCTTGTGGTTAAACAGGGATAATGACACAACCTGTGTGCATAGTGTTTTGTGTGATTCTTTTAACCTAAATGTAATCTAATTTAGAAGTAAAAATATAACTGCATGCGAGTCTCATCAAAACACCAGTTTAATAACTGAATGCACTCTTTGCACCAGTTAAGTGTGTTGTTTACTTGGTACTTGCTGACTTGCAGAATGCTGCGTGGGAGCTGCTGTTGCACCTGGAAGCCTTTACGAGATTAGTCCCAAATTGTTTTCCACCACACCTAAACAACATGACAAACCAAACAACAAGAACACGTGCATGAAATAGCAAACAACAGCTTAGAGCAGTAGTTCTCAACCTTTTTGAGTCGCGACCCCCAATTTAATATGCATGTTGTCCGTGACCCCCGCTCACTGAACACAATCTCACATGCACAGTTCAGATCACCCAAAAAAGAAACAAAATGACCAAAAAAAGGAAACAAAATGACCAAAAAAGACACAAAATGATCAAAAAAGACACAAATTGACCACTAAATGATCAAAAAAAGACACAAATTGACCAAAAAAGACACAAAATGACCTAAAAAGACACAAAATGACCAAAAAAAGGAAACCAAATTACCAAAAAAGACACGAATTGACCACAAAATGATCAAAAAAGACACAAAATGACCAGAAAAGATACAAAATGACCAAAAAAAGACACAAAATGACCAAAAAAAGACACAAAATGACCAAAAAAGACACAAAATTACCAAAAAAAGACACAAAATGACTAAAAAAAGACACAAAATTACCAAAAAAGACACAAAATTACCAAAAAAAGACACAAAATGACCTAAAAAGACACAAAATTAACAAAAAAAAGACACAAAATGACTAAAAAAAGACATTAAGTGACCAAAAAGACTAAAACAAATGATTTGGCGACCCCCAGAAATCATCTCGCGACCCCAATTGGGCCCCGACCCCAAGGTTGAGAATAGCTGGCTTAGAGGGGTCCGTTTTGATCACAGCCAGTGATAAGACTGCTGTAGTACCATGCATCATCACCCTGCAGGCTTTGGTAGACATTGAAGACACAATAAATATTGATTAAAAACACGTCAAAAGTATTTCTGAAGCTGAGATTATTTATCATAACCAAGAAAGAGGTTCGGTGTATACCATGTGCTCATATTCTTCTGCTCTCTGGGTCATAAAAAAAATGCTACAGCACTTATTTATGGGCACAGCGAGAGAGATCTCACCTCTCTGAAAGCACTCTGTGGGGAAAACGAGTCAGATGCAAACAAGATGTTCCATCTGGGAGCAACATCCAGACAAACACATCAGCCTCTCATCTGGTCTCCATACTACAAGTGTAACATGTACAGCTCATCACGCACTTAAATATAGTTTCTAAAGAAAGACAGAGAGACAGAAAGACAGAAAGACAGACAGAACAGTGTCTCTTTTTTTTGGGATGAGTCATGTAGTCATGATGAGATATGTTATGATATGTTACTTTGGCAGTTTTTTTGTGTATTGATGTTCGTTTGTTTTCCTGTTAAGTTGGGTGGCTGTTGTCAACTAACTTAGGCAATAAATTTTGAGGTTTATGGCATTAATCCATGCCACAAAGAAAGAAAGAAAGAAAGAAAGAAAGAAAGAAAGAAAGAAAGAAAGAAAGAAAGAAAGAAAGAAAGAAAGAAAGAAAGAAAGCTCACGTTGACTTGTAGTCTACACTGTAAAAAAAAATCTGTTTAATTTACGGTAAAATACCGGCAGCCGTGGTTGCCAGAACTTCACCATAAGAAATACAGTGAGCATATGTAAATGTAAATATCAGCAAAAACTGTAATTTATACTGAATAATCCCATTACTTTTAGGATAATTGTGTCATCATGGTATTTCTCCATTCATTTTACATGAAAATTGTTTATTTTTACAGCACAACTGTGTGTTTTCTACAGTTTATGACAGTAGAATTTAAAGTTTTATGCTATTCTTTGATTTACAGTAATTAAAAGTATCTACTACGGTGATGTACAATGTTTAATTTTACGACCTATTTCTGATGCAATTTGACAGTGTTTTACTGTAATTTAAACAAACATTTTTTACAGTGTACTTGCCCAGGGTCCAAGTGAAAACCAATACTATAATAATATACTATACTATACAATAATATAGTCCATATACTTCTAAGAAGAGCAGCCTGCAGGTCATAACATCTGATGAGAAAAATCATGCATCTTGCAGGACTATTTTAATCACTGTAAATAATTTAATTATATATTGGCATCACATCCAGTAAATACATCAGAGAAACCCTTCCCTTGTGTTAACTCAGCTACTAGCAGTTCACTTTGAAGCTCTAACTTACAGAGCGTTTAGCATTATTAATAATGAAATTATTATTATTATTATTATTATTATTATATTAACTGCACATTTACGGACAAGTCTCGATTTACAACAGGAGCTAATTTAAGCTATGTACCTAGCATAAAAACCAGAAAAACAAAGTTAGTAAATACCTCGCTAGTAGCATTCATGCTGGCCAGCAAGTTGGTGGGGGAAAGCTTAAATAATAACAAGCAAAACATCGTATTATTTTTTTCCTTTGATTAATAAACAGTTGATAAAGCTGATCTGGAGTTCATCTGCCCCCTGGTGGCCAATATGTGATCATGTCTCTATAAATACCAGTGTATGAAACACATATTTTTTAATTTATTTAAATTATGCACTGTCTGATAACTGATAAAAGTATTATTAGGGTTGATAATGGCATATTTTATACAGCGTATACAAATTAGTACACAAATATCTCATGTCACATGACAGCCCACAGTTTTTCCAGACGGAGAGAGGCTCCCAGAGGGTTCAGGCCCATTTCTCACTTTCCATATTCATTCCTCTCACATGCTGAGCTGTGGCGAGAGGGGGGGACAGACTTCATAATCACACCACCAAAATAAGATCAACAGAATTATAAACATGATGCCAGATCAGACATTAAATTGGGTGTCTGTTACGTGCCAGAGAACTGTTTGTGTGTGTTTCTGCCTCTCCTCCTCCCCCCCTCCTTTCTGTGTCAATTCAGGTGCTAACCAGCTGATTGGATCCACCTGGAGAGCTGATTTCCACCTGTGGAGCTGGCCAATCAGAGGAGGTGTGTTCAGCCTGAAAAAGGAGCGTTCTGAGGATCACTGGAGGCCATCTTGTTCTTGTGGTGTCTCTGTCTGTGAGACTTGTTTTGTGTGCTTTGACATTTAAAATTCGACTTGTTAGTGCTGTTTGTTGTGGTGAGGTTGGGACTAGGTAAGTTTGGGGGTACCCTGTACATTTTTGCATCACGTAGAATAATTTCTGTTACTCCATTAGGTTATTGGTTGTGCCACCCCTGTATTGTTCTGAAAGCCTTTTTGTAGATAAATTAGTTAGGCCTTTTGTTTGTTTGTTTTACTTCACAGCTGGTTTAGATCGGCCTTGTTTTGTTATATTTGTTTCACCTTTCTTTTGGCACAATCACTTGTCCCATCCTCCCCCACCTTAGTGTGTCTTTGTTTGGTTATTGTAAAATAATTCATTTGTTCACATCACTTTTGACTTTGTTTAATTTTCTGATTGTTATGTTATTGTCTGCTGACCGGGTTAAGTCAGAGGACGTAACAGTGTCCATTTACATTACATGTTAAATTACGTGTAAAGAAAGCAGTCATGTAAGGTCCACTGACGTAAAGTATGTGATGCTGCACCCTAAGAACAACATCGGAGGAGGAGGAGGAGGAGGAGGAGGAGGAGGAGGAGGAGGAGGAGGAGGAGGAGGAGGAGGAGGAGGAGGAGGAGGAGGAGGAGGAGGAGGAGGAGGAGGAGGAGGAGGAGGAGGAGGAGGAGGAGGAGGAGGAGGAGGAGGAGGAGGAGGAGGAGGAGGAGGAGGAGGAGGAGGAGGAGGAGGAGGAGGAGGCTGACATAGGCCATTATTAACAAGACCAATAGACCACAACAGTGGTTTGTTTTCCACTGAAGCTTTTACCTCTTAAATGTAACTGTACCACAATTAAGGCCATTTATTCGGTGACCTTCCTATTTATTAACCTTTCAAACCGCTTCCCTTTTATGTCCCAGCTCCTCCATCCACTCTAACAAATGAACCATCTCTTCTTTCAATTCTTTAACCAGAATGCATTACAAAGCGATTGTTATTTATATTATTTGCCGACTGGGGGAAATGTTTCCTCCTCTTCACACAGTCGTGCATCTGAGCGCAGGATTACTGCATAGCAGCTTTGGTCCCTTTTTTAGAACAATTTGAGGTTTTGCTGAGAACTAGCAAAAAGGCTCAATTCCAGGTTCATTCACTTTTTGAGTGGTCAAATTCAAGCACTTTTCAAGGACTTTCAAGGTCCATTTTCAAGCTTTTCCAGGACCTTATAACGGTTGTAAGTTGCATGTTTTCGATGAGTACTTCCATACTAAAAAGGGGGGAGATTTCACTTAACCATACCAACAGCGATGATATTACACTTTTAGGAGGAACGCTCTTCATTTCAGATAGGCTACTCATTATTATTTACATTGAACATGTGATTATCTATAGTCTATAGCAGGAGTTCTCAACCTTTTTGAGTCGCGACCCCCCAATTTAACATGCATGTTGTCCGTGACCCCCCGCTCACTGAACACAATCTCACAGTTCAGATCACACAAACTCAGTTGATAGGACGTATTTTGGACAAATAATGAAGCAGACAACAACTAAAACATCTCTCTGTCTGTGCATTTATATATATTTTTTGGTACCAGTCAGCTTCAAGCCAGAGACTCTTTGGAAAGTAATTTGCTAATTTGGGATTTGTCAGAAAAGACACAAAATTACCCCCAAAAAAGAATAAAATTGACCAAAAAAATTACATAAAATTAAGCAAAAAAAAGGACTCAAATTGACCACAAAATGACCAGAAAAAGACACAAAATAACCAAAAAGACACACATTGACCACAAAATGACCAAAAAAAATAAAAAAAAAAACACACAATGGGCAAAAAAAAGACACAAAATGACCAGAAAAAGACAAAATTACCAAAAATGACACAAAATTACAGAAAAAAAAACCCCAAAATGGACAGAAAAAGACATTAAATGACCAAAAAGACTAAAACACATGAACACTTTAACACAGTGGAGACAGAGCTGACTTCCAGAATGATTTGACGACCCCCCAGAAATCATCTCGCGACCCCAATTGGGGTCCCGATCCCAAGGTTGAGAATCGCTGGTCTATAGATGGATAAAGTCAGATTGCAAGAGAAATACAGTAAGAATTTCAAGCATTTTATCCAAAATCCAAGCACTTTTTAAACCTTGAAAATACATTTAAATTCAAGCATTTTCAAGGATTTCAAGAACCCGTACGAACCCTGTCAATTAAAAATGTAATTTATTTAAAACTGTGAGGCAATGCCCTCTGCAAGTTCATTTAGAAATTGGATTTACTGACAATACCAAGCTACAGCTGTGGTACTAACACGAGAGAATGTTTATCTTTTATTCATCTGCTTTGTCAGTGTTTTAGTTCTGAGAAAACTACCAAATTGTCTAAATCAGTAGTTCTCAACCTTTTTGAGTCGCGACCCCCAATTTAACATGCATGTTGTCCGTGACCCCCGCTCACTGAACACAATCTCACATGCACAGTTCAGATCACCCAAAAAAGAAAAAATGACCAAAAAAAGGAAACAAAATGACCAAAAAAGACACAAATTGACCACAAAATGATCAAAAAAGACACAAAATGACCAAAAAAGACACAAATTGACCACAAAATGATTAAAAAAGACACAAAATGACCTAAAAAGACACAAAATGACCAAAAAAAGGAAACCAAATTACCAAAAAAGACACAAATTGACCACAAAATGATCAAAAAAGACACAAAATCACCAGAAAAGATATAAAATGACCAAAAAAAGACACAAAATGACCAAAAAAAAAGACACAATTACCAAAAAAGACACAAAATTACCAAAAAAAGACACAAAAGACCAAAAAAAAGGAAACCAAATTACCAAAAAAGACACAAAATGACCACAAAATGATTAAAAAAAAGACACAAAATGACCTAAAAAGACACAAAATTAACAAAAAAAGACATTAAGTGACCAAAAAGACTAAAACAAATGATTCGGCGACTCCCAGAAATCATCTCGCGACCCCAATTGGGGTCCCGACCCCAAGGTTGAAAATAACTGGTCTAAATGACACCGCATTTCCTCAAGCAACCCCACAGTTTTTGGCCTTTTCTCATAATGTACTTTATGCACACTAATATCTAACTACAGTCTGAATTTTGAGTATGCATTTGTCTCAACAGGCTGACTCAGCCAGGCAGTTGTTAAACCTAACATTTGAAAGTTTATTTATTCCCTTACCATGTTATGCGTCACCGTTGTTGTGCAGCAAAAACGCTGTATTGGTATATTAAAGGTTTCAAGAAACTCTAAAGAATATTTCAGTCTATTGAGAAAATGTTGAAAGTCAAAAATAAACACAAATGTTGAATTTTTTGGTTCATATATTTATTAATCAATGTAAAAGCATTCTATATAGCCCAGTATAAACATATACACTACCAGTCAAAAGTTTTAGAACACCCCAATTTTTCCAGTTTTTTATTGAAATTCAAGCAGTTCAAGTCAAATGAACAGCTTGAAAGGGTACAAAGGTAAGTGGTGAACTGCCAGAGGTAAATAAAAAAAGGTAAGCTTAACCAAAACTGAAAAATAATGTACATTCAGAATTATACAAGTAGGCCTTTTTCAGGGAACAAGAAATGGGTTAACAACTTAACTCTATGGAGTCTTGGGCTATTTTGTCCATTTTTTAATTCTTTTCATGTCTTTGTAAGTCATTTTGTGTCTTTTTTCAGTCATTTTGTGTCTTTTTTTAGTCATTTTGTGTCTTTTTTTGATCATTTTGTGTCTTTTTTTGATCATTTTGTGTCTTTTTTTGATCATTTTGTGTCTTTTTTTGGTCATTTTGTGTCTTTTTTTAGTTTTAGAAATGGGTTAACAACTTAACTCTATGGAGTCTTGGGCTATTTTGTCCATTTTTTAATTCTTTTCATGTGTTTGTAAGTCATTTTGTGTCTTTTTTTAGTCATTTTGTGTCTTTTTTTAGTCATTTTGTGTCTTTTGGTGTCTTTTTTTGTAATTTTGTGTCTTTTTTTTGTAATTTTGTGTCTTTTTTTGTAATTTTGTGTCTTTTTTTGGTCATTTTGTGTCTTTTTTTGGTGATTTTGTGTCTTTTTTTAGTCATTTTGTGTCTTTTGGTGTCTTTTTTTGTCATTTTGTGTCTTTTTTTGGTCATTTTGTGTCTTTTTTTGGTCATTTTGTGTCTTTTTTTAGTCATTTTGTGTCCTTTGGTGTCTTTTTTTTAATCCTTAAGTCCAACATAAAATGTGATTTTGAATCTTTTTTTTTACTTTCAAAACACTATCATGCTCAAAGAATTTTAAATGTTGCAAATGTGCATTAATTTCAGAGTACACTGAGACATTAAACTGCATCATTTTCAATTAAATTCTGGAAAAGTTGGTGTGTTCTAAAACTTTTGACCAGTAGTGTACATCATAGAAAACATATAATTAGAGCTAGAGGAAATTTTTTTTTACTACCACCTGGTGGGTTTGCCTTCCTCACTACCTTCTCCTTGCAGGTAGCCATCATACATCTCTCTGAGGTGGAGAATGAGCTCCTCTGTGTTGTGTCCTGTGAGAGCCGACACAGGGATGACCCGCTGGGTGACGTGGCTCTTTAGAGTCTCGAGCTTCTCCCGGGCCTCGGGCAGGTCCATTTTGTTGGCTATGATGGCCTGAGGCCGCAGGGACAGACCAGGCTCATACTGGTCCAGTTCATAACGCAAGTGCTGGAGCTGGGTCCAGGGCTCCGGAGCCGACAGGTCCAGAACATAGAGGAGGAAACGACAGCGCTCGATATGACGCAGAAAAGAGATGCCAAGGCCTCGGTTAAGATGGGCTCCTCGAATGATGCCGGGGATGTCAGCAACTACACACAGCAAGGGTAAAAGTGGAGAACATGTATTATATTGGGGGGAAAAAAGCTGCATTTTCCTATTAACCCTCTGAAATCTTCTGCTATTATGTCTGTTAAAAAATCTTCACCATGCCATGTTGGTATCAGCTTTTTCAGCGTTACCTCACCTACACTACCGGTCAAAAGTTTTAGAACACCCCAATTTTTCCCGTTTTTTATTGAAATTCAAGCAGTTCAAGTCAAATGAACAGCTTGAAAGGGTACAAAGGTAAGTGGTGAACTGCCAGAGGTAAATAAAAAAAGGTAAGCTTAACCAAAACTGAAAAATAATGTACATTTCAGAATTATACAAGTAGGCCTTTTTCAGGGAACAAGAAATGGGTTAACAACTTAACTCTATGGAGTCTTGGGCTATTTTCTTTCTTTTTTTTAGTCATTTTGTGTCGCGACCCCCAATTTAACATGCATGTTGTCCGTGACCCCCGCTCACTGAACACAATCTCACATGCACAGTTCAGATCACCCAAAAAAGAAACAAAATGACCAAAAAAAGGAAACAAAATGACCAAAAAAGACACAAAATGATCAAAAAAGTGACAAATTGACCACAAAATGATCAAAAAAGACACAAAATGACCAAAAAAGACACAAAATGACCAAAAAAAGGAAACCAAATTACCAAAAAAGACACAAATTGACCACAAAATGATCAAAAAAGACACAAAATGACCAGAAAAGATACAAAATGACCAAAAAAAGACACAAAATTACCAAAGAAAGACAAAATTACCAAAAAAAGACACAAAATTACTAAAAAAAGACACAAAATTACTAAAAAAAGACACAAAAGACCAAAAAAAAGGAAACCAAATTACCAAAAAAGACACAAAATGACCACAAAATGATAAAAAAAAAAGACACAAAATGACCACAAAATGATAAAAAAAAAGACACAAAATGACCTAAAAAGACACAAAATGAACAAAAAAAAAGACATTAAGTGACCAAAAAGACTAAAACAAATTATTTGGCGACCCCCAGAAATCATCTCGCGACCCCAATTGGGGTCCCGACCCCAAGGTTGAGAACAGCTGCTTTAGTCCAACATAAAATGTGATTTTGAATCTTTTTTTTTACTTTCAAAACACTATCATGCTCAATAAAGAATTTTAAATGTTGCAAATGTGCATTAATTTCAGAGTACACTGAGACATTAAACTGCATCATTTTCAATTAAATTCTGGAAAAGTTGGTGTGTTCTTAAACTTTTGACCAGTAGTGTATGTGTCCTGATAATGAATTGTCAACTTTGACTTACTTGATCAAAATGTTGAACCCAAAAGAAACTAAGGAAACATAAAATCTGATCTTGAAAATTATATTTCAAAACACAGGATTTTAAATATTGCAAATATGAATACAGGTTGCAAATATAACATATAACAGGTAAAATGAGGATAATATCTACTTCAATATTTTATACTAAATATATTTGACAATATCTCCAGTTTTACTTGGCCGAAAAAAAAATTGGCATGTAGTTTCAAGCCAGAACTTTATAGGGAATTCATTTTTATGTCTTCACGTCATGAAGAAGTAATATGCAGGTGTTTTCATGGAGTCCAGAGGGTTAATACTTGATTATAATTTAAAAAATAACATAAATAAAATAATAAAATTACAATAACTACCTGCGATTTGCTCATGATCCCTGTAATTGACGATTCCTACATGTGGGTTTAATGTTGTAAAAGGGTAAGCAGCCACAGCAGGCCTGGCATTGGAGATGACCCTCAACAATGATGATTTCCCAGCATTAGGAAACCCCACCTGATCAGACAGAGAACATGAAAACATCAATTCATTACATTTGTGGTGTTGGAAACTGCAACACCTAGGGATGGGTACCTTTCACATTTGAACCGATACGATACCGATACCCGGTACCGGTACTCAACGGTACCAATTTTCGGTACTTTTGCGCTTGTTTATGTGGTAATAAATGTTAATTTGTTTAATAATAAAATCTTTTTTTTTCAATTTAACATATTTATTTCTCAAAATATAAACTTATATAAATGACCATATGGACCAATGACTTATATAAATATAAACAAAATATATCAAAACAATATAAAATCCAGGATGAGCAGTGCTTTATTGTTTTATTGTAACATGAAGGTTGCAGTGTTATCAAAGAATGCAGAGGAGCGCTCTCAGGTTGCAAGTGCACGGAGAAAAAAAAAAAGGTTGCAAGTGCACATGTGATTTGTTGTGATGACGTCGTAGCTGTGCGGCGCAGCACCGGTCAGACAGTATTGTGGGCGTGGCATGGTTGGAATAAACAAAGTTGAGTTGGGCTGCTCTGTGCACATATCGAGGATGACGCAGGAGTCCGAGGGATTTAATTTCAGCGAGGCAGTTTGGAGTAAATTGGCAGGTAATATTCCTGAGTTGAAGAGCGGAGTATTAGCGGAGGACCAGAGCTGCAGCAGCTAGCTGCTAGCTGCTAATGACTGATCTACAGAAGAATGGAGAGAGCAAACGGAGTAAGGAAGGTCCAATCTGGAGGCAGACGAAGGCCAAGCCCGGGTAGAGATATTAGAGAGATAGCAGCTGGCGGCTAGCAGGCCGAGAGCCAGCTGTTCGTCTCTGCGCCGGGATGGAAGAGGGCAGCAGCTAGTGGCTAGTGGCCGCGGTGAGCAGACAGGACCAGACGAGGAGGTAAATAAAAAAAATAAAAAATAGTGTGATCGTCAGCACGCTTGTTAATCAAAGACGTTAAATGAAAACAGGTTGAAATCAATGATCAGTTTAAAGTTAACGCCGTTTAGGTACCGAAACATGGTACCGTTTGATTTTACATGAATCGGCACATCGGCACCAACGGAATTCGGTCGGTACCTATAAAAGTACCGAATTCGGTACCCATCCCTAACTACACCAATGTTCTCTATTTCTCACCAGTCCAGCATGGGCCATGGTGCGGAGCTCCATATGGAGGACCCTCTCCTCGCCCATCGCTCCTGGTGTTGCTTTTATTGGGGCACGGATCTCATTGGACAGAAAGAATCGATTTCCCTTCCCACCGGCTCCTCCAAACACAGCAATAAACTCCTGGCCGTGCTCAGAAAGGTCCACTACTATCTTGCCCTCTTCCTTCACCACAGTGCCTAATGGTACCTTTAAAGTGGAAGAAGATTAGGCAATAGGTTCATAGCATAAACAGGACAAAAGTGTTGATAGATTACATATAATTTAGGATCAAATGCATGGTCTCACAGTAATATATGTTGTGCTGCCATTCTTGCCGTAACAGTTTTTGCTGCTCCCTGATTGGCCGTCGTCTCCCTTGTAAAATGGAACTACCTGCGCCAATGATTTGACAAACTTGTCAGCTGAAAGCACAAAAATATGGAATTAGTAATTCATCAAAAAGTTCCACAAAGTATTCAAAGGTTGTTTCCGGTCAGATTGAGTACACATGCCCTGCCAGGTATATGTGTACTGAAAACACCTATGATAAGGACCAATTTGAAGTATCATTGCATTACAAGTAAAGGATAATGGATAATTAATAATAATAATACATATTTATTTGACATTAAGTGGCTATATACACTACTGGTCAAAAGTTTTAGAACACACCAACTTTTCCAGAATTTAATTGAAAATGATGCAGTTTAATGTCTCAGTGTACTCTGAAATTAATGCACATTTGCAACATTTTAAATTCTTTATTGAGCATGATAGTGTTTTGAAAGTAAAAAAAAGATTCAAAATCACATTTTATGTTGGACTAAATGACTAAAAAAAGACACAAAATGACCAAAAAAAGACACAAAATGACAAATAAAGACACCAAAAGACACAAAATGACTAAAAAAAAGACACAAAATGACCAAAAAGACACAAAATGACTAAAAAAAGACACAAAATGACCAAAAAAAGACACAAAATGACTTACAAAGACATGAAAAGGATTCAAAAATGGACAAAATAGCCCAAGACTCCATAGAGTTAAGTTGTTAACCCATTTCTTGTTCCCTGAAAAAGGCCTATTTGTATAATTCTGAAATGTACATTATTTTTCAGTTTTGGTTAAGCTTACCTTTTTTTATTTACCTCTGGCAGTTCACCACTTACCTTTGTACCCTTTCAAGCTGTTCATTTGACTTGAACTGCTTGAATTTCAATAAAAAAATGGAAAAATTGGGGTGTTCTAAAACTTTTGACCGGTAGTGTACATCTACATGCCTACGCTGTTGTAGTTTATGTTGTTGTTTATTTTTCGGTTCAAAAAGTTAATAAAAAAATAAAAAAACACGTTTGCATGTTGCAGAATAGAGCGAACGCTGTCACTGGCTGTTAAGACATAGTAAAGGAAATGCCTATATACATTTTTTTATTATACTGAATGGCAGGGGTGTCAAACTCTGGCCCGCGGGCCAAATTTGGCCCGCAGTGTAATTTTATTTGGCCCGCGAGGCAATACCAAATTATTATATTATTATTGTACTATAAAAGCTGACCTGCCGGTATTATACGGTGCATTTACCGCTAATACTAGATTTATTATTGTTATTTTATTTTTAAATGTATTAACCTGTTGAAAAACTTTATTTTGATATTTAAATCAGAAGGATGCAAATACAAAAGAGGCATTTTTATTTAATTTTCATTTAATAAATTAATGACATTGATGCGTTTTTTATTTGAAATTAGATTTTGCATGTCTGCACTATTTAGTTATATATTGTATGTTTATAAGCGTTGCTGGTTCCATATTTAATGTTAAAGCAAAACATGTTTGGTATATATTAAAAGGTTTATTTGTTCAATGTTGGCCCGCGATTTTATTCAAGTTTTAAATTTTGGCCCATTGTGTATTTGAGTTTGACACCCTTGATATATGGTGTCTAAAGACAGGATAGGAAAATTCTATAATATTGTACATGGCAAACAGTCAATCAGCACACAATCTTTTAACCAGATGGACATCCAACTTACCCTTGATGATGATGCTTCCTCCATCACCTCCGTTCCCTCCGTCTGGTCCACCCCACTCTTTTCGCGGCTCGCTGTGAAAGGTGCAGGCCCCTTTTCCACCTGAGCCAGCCACCAGCTTCACACGGCGATGGTCTATGAAGTGACGGGTCTATGGGCCAAATCAAGAGATACTGAGACAACAACACACAAATAATAACAAGCTGTACTACAAAAAACACCATTGACAGATCAGCTGTAGATTAATCTGACATTACATCATATTGTGAGAAATTAATATAACAATATTGGGTCAGAAATGTCATGTTTGGGGCATCCTTTCATGGAGAACTGATGAAACTTAATCAACAGATAACTGGTGATAATTGTCAGTAACTGAGTTTACTTTTAGAATACTGTACAGCAGCTATTCTCAACCTTGGGGTCGGGACCCCAATTGGGGTCGCGAGATGATTTCTGGGGGTCTCCAAATCATTTTGTAGGTCAGCTCTGTCTCCACTGTGTTAAAGTGTTCATGTGTTAATGTGTTTTAGTCTTTTTGGTCATTTTGTGTTTATTTTAATCATTTTGTGTCTTTTCTAGTCATTTTGTGTCTTTTTTTGATCATTTTGTGGTCAATTTGTGTCTTTTTTTCGGTCATTTTGTTTCCTTTTTTGGTCATTTTCTGTCTTTTGGTAATTTTGTGTCCTTTTTTTGATCATTTTGTGGTCAATTTGTATCTTCTTTGGTAATTTTGTTTCTTTTTTGGTAATTTTTGTGTCTTTTTTGGTCATTTTGTGTCTTTTCTGGTCATTTTGTGTCTTTTTTGATCATTTTGTGGTCAATTTGTGTCTTTTTTGGTCATTTTGTTTCCTTTTTTTGGTCATTTTGTTTCTTTTTTGGGTGATCTGAACTGTGCGTGTGAGATTGTGTTCAGTGAGTGGGGGTCACGGACAACATGCATGTTAAATTGGGGGTCGCGACTCAAAAAGGTTGAGAACTACTGCTGTACAGGATACAGTCATGGAAAAAAATGATTAGACCACCCTTGTTTTCTCTAATTAATTGTTCATTTTAATGCCTGGTACAACTAAAGGTACATTTGTTTGGACAAATATAATGATAACAACAAAAATAGCTCATAAGAGTTTAATTTAAGAGCCGATATCTAAACATTTTCCATGGTTTTCTTGATAATGATTTTGATTATTTTTATTAAGAAAACCATGGGAAAAAAAGCTAGATATCAGCTCTTAAACTAAACTCTTTTCAGATATTTTTGTTGTCATTATGTAGTATGTAATATCAGTGGCGGTTCTACACAGGGCCTCCAGGGGCCACTGCCCCTGTGAAGAAGCCTTTGGCCCCTGCTGTGGCCCCTGTGTCAAATTAATAATGAAATGATCAATTTATAACAATGAACAATGGAACAATTCTAACCTTTTTTTTGTCCAAAACAATATCTTATTGTACACAAAATGAACCCAGAATGTGTATATTGTATACTAGTTTAACTCTATGGAGTCTTATTGGGCTATTTTGTCCATTTTTGAATACTTTTCATGTCTTTACATGTCTTTGTAAGCCATTTTGTGTCTTTTTTGGTCATTTCTGTCTTTTTGTGTCTTTTTAGGTAATTTTGTGTCTGTTGTGTCTTTTTTAGTTATTTTGTGTCTTTTTTTGTCATTTTTATGTCTTCTGTAGGTTTTTTTTTTGGTTATTCTGACTTCTGATTTTGTGTCTTTTTTGGTCATTCCTGTCTTTTTGTGTCTTTTTTGGTAATTTTGTGTCTGTTGTGTCTTTTTTAGTTATTTTGTGTCTTTTTTTGTCATTTTTATGTCTTCTGTAGGGTTTTTTTTTGTTGTTATTCTGACTTCTGATTTTGTGTCTTTTTTGGTCATTTATGTGTCTTTTTTGTGTCTGTTTTAGTTATTTTGTGTCTTTTTTGGTCATTTTGTGTCTTTTTTGTCATTTTTATGTCTTCTGTGGGGTTTTTTTTGGTTATTCTGTCTTCTGATTTTGTGTCTTTTTTGGTCATTTTGTGTCTTTTTTGTCATTTTTATGTCTTCTGTAGGGTTTTTTTGGGTTATTCTGTCTTCTGATTTTGTGTCTTTTTCAAGACATTCAAAGATTTTGAATGCTTAAATATCATCTTTGCCGATTTTTAATGTGCCCCTCTGATTAAACACTGGCCCCTCCTTGGCCCCCACAGTAAAACTGGTCTAGAACCGCCACTGCTTGTAAAGATCAGGCAAAAAGCACTTGGTCTAACTCAAGTTTAGACACATACCAGCTTCTTCTCAGACAGCTCTCTCTTCTGGTGGTTTCCTCGGACTTTGGCGTGCAGAGAGCAGGAGGTGCTGACTGTCCGCCTGCACGCTGCTGGTCCTGGAGAAAAGCTCGACCCGTTTCTTCTGATGTCTTGTCCTAGTGTGTATCCTAAAAGTATGTCTGGAGAAAGCCACCGAGGGCTTTTAACCCTCCGCAGCGTCGCCAACATTGTGACAGACATCATATATTCTGTTTGAAAAATAAGTCAGAAACAACTGGTCGAGCTATAATGCCAATTCACGATTCATTTTTAATCTTTAAAACACGTCCAGTGACACTTAAATAGCTTTGTTGGCGTTACTAACTAACTACATGCCGGCAATACACACTACAGGCATGTCTGACAACTACGGAAACCCTGAAAGGACAAATTGTAAAGGCGATTGTATGTTGCGATTTGGTCCTCTACCGCCACCGTCTGTGCTGGAGCGCGAATTAGGGCAGCTATTCTTAACCTTGGGGTCGCGAGATGATTTCTGGGGGTCGCCAAATCATTTGTTTTAGTCTTTTTGGTCACTTAATGTCTTTTTTTTGTTCATTTTGTGTCTTTTTAGGTCATTTTGTGTCTTTTTTTTTTTTTTTATCAATTTGTGGTCATTTTGTGTCTTTTTTGATAATTTGGTTTCCTTTTTTTGGTCTTTTGTCTTTTTTTAGTCATTTTGTGTCTTTTTTTGGTAATTTTGTGTCTTTTTTTGGTAATCTTGTGTCTTTTTTGGTAATTTTGTGTCTTTTTTTGGTCATTTTGTGTCGTTTTTTGGTCATTTTGTGTCTTTTTTGATCATTTTGTGGTCAATTTGTGTCTTTTTTGGTAATCTTGTGTCTTTTTTGGTAATTTTGTGTCTTTTTTTGGTCATTTTGTATCTTTTCTGGTCATTTTGTGTCTTTTTTGATCATTTTGTGGTCAATTTGTGTCTTTTTTGGTAATTTGGTTTCCTTTTTTTGGTCATTTTGTGTCTTTTTTGGTAATTTGGTTTCCTTTTTTTGGTCATTTTGCGTCTTTTTAGGTCATTTTGTGTCTTTTTTGGTCATTTTGTGTCTTTTTTTATCATTTTGTGGTCAATTTGTGTCTTTTTTTGATCATTTTGTGTCTTTTTTGGTCATTTTGTTTCCTTTTTTGGGTGATCTGAACTGTGCATGCGAGATTGTGTTCAGTGAGCGGGGGTCACGGACAACATGCATGTTACATTGGGGGTCGCGACTCAAAAAGGTTGAGAACTACTGAATTAGGGGATCACGGGTAAGAATAAAATTAAATAGCATTGTTTATACTATAATTATATTAAGTATGATATAATTAACAGCATTGTTATCATGTGTGGCTTTTGGCCTTTCCTTAATGAACTCACAAAATGCACACAACAAAAGGTGAATGTCAGTTTATTTTTATATAACAAACAGTAACAAAAGACAGCAGAAAAGATCAGGCAATGCAGTCTTACAATAGACACGTAGATAACATTCATATTTGGATTATGCACACCAAACTTGACTCTCTCTCTCTCTCTCTCTCTCTCTCTTTCTCTCTCTCTCTCTCTCTTACATACACGCAAACACATACACACACGTACAAACAAGGCATACCACCCAAATCAGTGATGACACACTACATATAACTAGAAAAGACATGTTCAGTTCACATTAAAAATGAAACACTGATACAAATTCAATGTAGTATAGAGAAGCCTGTGATTGTCACTGTTGAGTGGTACATAGTTATTTAGCTGTTTGACAGCCACGTATCTCATGTTCTTGATTAACCCTGCAACTATTGTTATTGTGTTATTTTACCCCTGTAAGATAAGTGGAGTTAGGACAGAATATACTGCAAAGCTGGACCCTCAGCCACACTTATAATCTTCATCAGTGCTTAAAAATGTAGAAACACTGATTATTGAAATGACCAGATGTGCTGTCTACTTTCAAAATAAATAAAACAATATACAACATAATATATGCCCATATTATAATCACACATGGATAGTTAAAATTCAACCTTCTATACGCCTTGTTTTATTTCTAACATTATCTCGTCCATCTAATACAAAAGATGTTGATAAAAGTTTTCACTGAAAAATAATATTGAAGTATTAAGCTTTATGTTTGTGATGAAAGACCTCACATAATCTATCCATAAGTCACATAAATACAGAAAATATTTCATCTAAAATATGACATGTCAGTTGAAACCTGCAACATAACATTTAGTAACATGACACAAACCGGTCCTAGTCTTTGCCATCATTGTATGTCGACAAACTACAAATAATGGTATACAGTCTAAGATAACCATAACAACCAACCTCAACATGACTGACTGGATGTATTGCACTTATTAAAGTAGAGGTGCAGGACACATTACTGTTCTGTTCCTGTGTTACTTTGGCTTTTTGAGGATCATTCGTTTAAAACAGCCTGAATTGCACTACAATACAAAATATCAGACAATACATACACTGTCACTGCAAATTAAAGTGCAGAAAAAGTGGCAATATGTTTTTTATGTAAAATCATCACTGATTGGCATCAGAGTAGTGTGATCCGTTTTAACTCTGTGCAATAACCAGGGCCGGCTCTAGGCATAGGCGACATAGGTGGTCGCCTAGAGCGCCATCTGCTGGAGGGGCGCCGCCAGTCACCCTCGAGGGAGAAAAAAAACGAAAAACAATAATAATTTCCGATGCCCATTGTAACCCTCGCTTCGTGTTCTGTCTTGAAAAGATAAACAATTACATTTTCTCACTTGTGGTGCTGAGTCAGGTGACGTGTGGTCATTGCCTTGCCCCCCTTTAGACGGTCAGATCACTGTCACAGAGGTCACGTCAAGTGACAGACACGTTATGTTTGATAAATCCTGCAAGATGAAACGGCCGTCAAAGCTCTCCGGTGAGCAGTATCGAAAGAGAAGAAAAGAGGAGGAGAAGAAGAAATCCCAATCATTTTTTAAATGCTGTTTTGTATGAAGACGTTTCATTTGTATTAGCTTGCTAGCTAGGTTGAAATAAAGCAACGCTAGCTTAACACAGTTAAGCACATTTTTCGCCGGGTTTGCACTTTCATTGTCTCTCTTGTCTCTTGTTAGCGGTCTCCAGCTGTGCTTCTTTTACGAATTTACTTGTAAGTTAATAATCATATAGACAGACAGTATTGTATTATATAGCCTGGTTGGCACCATGGGCAAACAAAAACATGAGTTCCCCCCTCCGAGAAACAGCAAACGGAGCTGTTCAACACCAATGGATCTCGCCTAGGGCACCAAATGGGCTAGAGCCGGCCCTGGCAATAACAATATGTCTGTGTAGGGCAATGACACTGAAAATATATACCAAAAATACTACCACGATGTATGATTATCATGGACAATGACACACACCTTTAAGTCTGGATCAGTCAGTTATCTATTGTGTCTATTACCTCTGAAAGACACATGTAGAGTGAAAACACATAATGTTAGACCACACAGCAACACATCACAGTTTGACTAACACAGACAAACCCCCTGATCAAGTCAGGTTTAAGGACCAACGTTTTCACCTTCATAAAATTAATTTCCCTTATCATGAGATATAACAGTGTCTCATCTTGGAGTTAAAGCAAGAGCTGGACCTAGTCTATTAGATAAATATCAAGGAACATTTCCTTCAAGGCTAATTTGCTTTTTATAGCCTCAGTTTCACAAACCACTGGCCTGCTCTGTGCACCAAAAAATAATTAAAAAAAGAAGCTTGTAAAATAAAATAAACATTAAAAGCAGGGGGTGGATCTAGACAAGTGAAAGGCATTGAGAAAAAGGAAAAAAGAAGGATATAGGCTATTTGCTGAGGCTCATTGAATGACTTTACTGCTCTTTTTTAGTACCCTATGTAATCCATATGGAAGTTTTACATTAACTGCCATGATTCTAAAAGCACCCTGGCTTTTTATAAGGTCGTCAGTAGCACTTTACACCTTCAGCTACCAGCTATAACCCGGTAATGAGCAAAAGAAATGAGGAAAGCATCATATTTGACTAGATTATGTATTCTTATCTAGAATGATGATTAATGAGAGGATAATAAATCTGATGCAGCTAGATCTTCTTATGCACAGCTGAGCCGGAGCTTCACTGTTGAACCGTGCCTTTTTCATTTTCCTCCAGCGGCAAAACGTCGTTCCTTATTGCTGATAATTTCCATACTGACCCTGCAATGTAGAATGATTTTATACTGAGAGATTAGATTGCACTTCATACATTTTGTTGTTCACTTTCTTTTTGTTTTCTGTCACTACTGAGATGGACAAAAGTACAAAAACATCCTTTAATATTGGATTTTAACCCATAAGAACCCACGGTGACGCGGTGTCACAAACATTTAAAATGTTCTAGTAATGTTTATGTATGTTTCCTCAAGTACATAAGTCTGTTTTTTAGAGTTCTACAACTACAGATATACAGTGTTATTTATATTGATTTATTATTGATTTATTATTATTTTGTGACTTAAAAACAAATCTGAAATGGAATTTGTTGTCTAACAGCACTATTAAAGTCACAATTTTTGATATATGTTATGGAGATGAAAACAAAACAGGCAAATGGTTATTTGTCTTTATTTATTATTGATTTAATATTATTTAGTTACTTAAAAAAATCTAAACATTTTTTTTATTTTTAAACAACACTATTAATGTCACAATTTTGATAAATGTTGTGGAGATGCAAAGAAAAAAGGCAAATTTGTGTCTCTTTAAACAGAAAAGGTGTCTAGTTTATTTATTTAAAAATAAGAAATATCAAAAATATAAATATCATAGACATAAATACCATAAACGGCCAATGTAACATTTATGTCACATTACAGATCTTTGACATTTAGGGGTAGAAATTTTTTTTAAAACATTATAAATGTGTTCTACGTGCTCCACTTAGTCTGTGATATATCCCCTATAATTTTCCTTTATGGATAAATAGGTCTGGGTTCTTATGGGTTAAAATGGAAAAAAACAAGAAACAATGTTTGAATATTAAAATTGCATTTAAAACATTCTTTCCAGAATGTATTACCCATTTACTGAATCTTATCCACAGATTTTCTTGTGTGCATTTTTATGTAGGAACTATTTTCTTACTGAACCTTAATGAACCTGCTCACAACAAGGTCTATGCAGCATCAGAATTTTTTTTTTTATAATTAAAGATTGACAAATGCATTAAATCCCAAATAAACATTTATTCAATATTATTTACATTTGCTATATGGGTATTCGTTAAGTTTCAGGCAATTATTTCTTAGTTTCTTTTGTTCAGACAAGGTAAGTAGGAGATGTTTTTGCCACTCAACTCCTGACACAGGCTGTTGTCATCTCAAAACTTGACTACTGTAATGCCCTCCTGACAGGCCTGCCAGCCTGCTCAGTAAAACCGCTTCAGATGATTCAGAATGCGGCGGCGCGTCTGGTCTACAACCAGCCACATGTCACTCCGCTGCTCATTGAGCTCCACTGGCTACCTGTTGCAGCCCGCATCAAATTCAAATCTCTAATGCTGGCCTACAAAGTTGTCTCCGGTACTGCTCCTACCTACCTGAACCTGATTCAGACATATGCTACCTCACGACCGCTGCGCTCTTCCAATGAACGGCGCCTGGCTCTGCCCCCCGTTGGTCCAAGGCAATCCAGACTCTTTGCACTTCTTGTTCCCCGCTGGTGGAACACACTACCAGTTCCTACCAGAGCAGGGGCGTCCCTCCCTACCTTTAAAAAACTCCTGAAGACCCAGCTCTTCAGAGAGCATCTTCTCTCCTAGACTACATGATAATTCTACTCCTCAAAGAATTGTCACTAGCACTAATAGCTCTTATTGCACTATACCTTGATTGTTTGCTTTTTACTCCTCCTGTAAGTCGCTTTGGATAAAAGCGTCTGCTAAATGACTAAATGTAAATGTAAATGTAATGTTTTTACCTGACATGTTTCGACTGACAACTTCAGTCTTCTTCAGAGGTGTCAGCTGATCGCTGTGACGTGTCTTTTTGTGGAGTCACAGCGATCAACTGACACCTCGGAAGAAGACTGAAGTTGTCAGTCGAAACATGTCAGGTAAAAACATCTCCTACTTACCTTGTCTGAACAAAAGAAACTAAGAAATAATATTCAGAAGCAGACAAAATGAAATTGCTGGAAATAAGTTTCAGGCAAATCTCAGATCTAATAGTAGTGTGATGGTACCTGTTCATAGGCATAGGGCCTCTGTGTCTGGGCTCCGGGGCCTCCCTGGGAGGGGCGGTAGGAGCTGTACTGTTGGCTTTGACCCTGTTGATACTGAGAATACTGGGAGGACCCACCCTGGCCAGGACCTGGAGCAGAGGGGGCACAGTAAATTAATTTGCTCATTTGTTCAGTGTTTTGTTTGTGCCTGTGTCAGTGTAGTCAATAGGTTGTAAGGCTTGGTCTCACCGTATCCCTGTGGCTGTCCGCTGTAGCCTTGTTGAGAGGAGTACTGCTGCTGGCTGAAGGGCTGCTGCTGGCCAGAGCCCTGCTGATACTGGGCCTGCTGCTGACTGTACTGGGAGTTACCTGGAGGTAAATATACATAGATACACACATCAGCTTTCATTTGATAGGGCAGTAGATATAATTTAGACAAACTAGGGGCTGATAGTTAGATAGATAGATAGACTTTATTTATCCCAAGCCGGGAAATTACAGTGTAGCAGCAGCATTACACACATAGACAATGACAATTAAATAAAAAGAACAACCTAGGCATACTTCAAGCAATAAAATATAAAAATACAATAAAAAAAAACTTAATTACTTAAAAAAGACACAAAAAACCCCCAAAATTACTAAAAAAGAGACACAAAATGACCAAAAAAGACACAAAATGACTTAAAAAAAAGACAAAAAAAGACACAAAATTACAGAAAAAAACTAAATTACTTAAAAAAGACACAAAAAAGACGGACAAAATGACTTAAAAAGACACAAAATGACCAAAAAAAACACAAAATTACTTTAAAAAAAGGACACAAAATGACAGAAAAAAACTAAATTACTTAAAAAAGACACAAAAAAAACCCCAAAATTACTAAAAAAGAGACACAAAATGACCAAAAAAGACACAAAATGACTGAAAAAACACTAAATTACTTAAAAAAAACACAAAATGACCAAAAAAGACACAAACTGACAGAAAAAAACTTTAGACAAACTAGGGGTAGATAGATAGATAGATAGATAGATAGATAGATAGATAGATAGATAGATAGATAGATAGATAGATAGATAGATAGATAGATAGATAGATAGATAGATAGATAGATAGATAGATAGATAGATAGATAGATAGATAGATAGATAGATAGATAGATAGATAGATAGATAGATAGATAGATAGATAGATAGATAGATAGATAGATAGATAGATAGATAGACTTTATTTATCCCAAGCTGGGAAATTACAGTGAAGCAGCAGCATTACACACAGAGACAATGACAATTAAATAAAAAGAACAACCTAGGCATACTTCAAGCAATAAAATATAAAAATACAATAAAAATACAATAAAATATAAAGTGTCTAAAGAAGGAGTATGTATTAAGGAGTAGAATAGAATTCCAGTGCAGAATAAATATGAATATACAGTATAAAAATGTTGGTGCTATGAAACAAATAAGGTGCAATGAACAGTGTGCATAAAGAACACATAAAGTGCATAAACAGTATGTAATGAACCAGGCTATTATTTGTTATTGTACAGTGTGATATTCCTGTAACGGTGCAGGAAGATTTGTCTAAAACACAAGGTTTAAAATTACATAATAACTGTTACCTCCTTCATAGTAATGCTGTGAAGACTCATCAAAGGACCTGTCGTAGCCTTGCTCACCATATGAAGACTGCTGATATGAATACTCCCCGTGACCTGTGGAGAACACCGTTTAACACGTGCAAAAAAATCTTCTGAAAAGGCAAAACCCACTTACTTACAGAAGAGAAATTATTATTCGCAGTTTGAAGCCACAACATTAATAATACATGTGCAACAAAATTAAAATTAAAAGCACAGACAAAAATTTTCAAGGCTTCTCGCCTCAATATTATGCACAAAGCACAAAGGAACACCCTGGAGGAAGTTTGCCTTCTATCCTCAACACACTGGTATGGCACTCTCTGAAATCTGAAATTTCGGCACACCAAAGGGGACAGTATGGACACAGACACACTGGGAGGAAACAGAATTGAGACCAATGTCAGTCTTTTGCAATTCTTTCTCCAATACTTTTCCTCTCCCACAATAAGGGAAAAAGACGATGACTAGGAGGACGAGCCGAAGCTTCAGCACTGCAGTAAATCTGGCTCAGACCTGTGGGGTAGCTCTAAAAGGGAATGCACCTATAATGTGACTTTGTGTGTTTGAGAGCTGTGTGTATGAAGTTTATGGATGTGCACGATTACCATCAGGGTAATATTGCCGGTTTATGGGCTCGCTGGAGCTCTGAGTGTGTCCATACTGCTCTCCGTAGAACTCGTCTTGTCCCATGTACTGCTGTGCAGATCCTGCAAGACAGGCGACACCAGGATTTGTTAAACAGTTGGTCGAACCAATTGGCCGCTGTGTGCCAGGACATTTGGACAATTTAGGCAGCCTGAAGGTGTGTATGTGTGTATATGCATGTATAAAGAATAATGAAAGACAAAAATATAGACAGCTTGCTTGGAAGTTGTCATTTAGTTATGATGAATAGTTTTGAATGGAGTGAATTAATGCAACAATTATTAAACGTTTCCTTATAACTTACTTATGTACTGTAGAATTTAACTGGTGATGATTTTCTATGGGTTGAAATGATGATATGAAGGAAGCTATTCCAAGCCAACCCAAATTTTTGGAGACACTAATTAAAGTGGAGCAATTACAATAAATAATTCCATGACAAATTACATGAGGTGTAATTTTAGAGAAGAAAATGAGGATTACAGAAAGCCAATTATCAGGGAGAATCTGATCTCTGCTTGGTGGTGGTGTGCAGAAACTCCAGATTCCACTCCTTCCTTCCATTCCCTTTCAATTTTATCTAACAAACCCAGAAATAGCAACAGAATAAAAACTCTCCGGAAGATGCATCGAAGAGCCAGGCACAGTCTAATCTCCTTTAAGCAAACAACAACTGGCCCGAAAGTTTCCAGATAGGAAGATTGGCTGTATAAAAATATCATCTTAACTTCTGCAAAAATAGCAAAACAATTTCACAGCAACATATCTGATTATTTCCAATGTGACCAAGGAGCCAAAGAGTTGACACAGGTGGTGCCTTAGCAACAGCCCGTTGACCAATCAGGGAGTTGCTGGTGAGAGAGCAGTTTAACTGTGGACACAACAATTCCATAACAGAGGTCTATCTGGAAATACTTCACCCAGTCATGCAGGGATAACACTGAACCAGGGTAAATAAGGACATACAGTCATGGTCTGTTGCCTTGGAAACTGTATCCCATCCTTTTTATATATGTGAGTTACTACGTGCCTAGTCTGCACCCTTCAAAAGACATAACAGGACAGAGCGGAGCTATTATTGGACACATGCTGACACAGCACCAGTTAAGTGATTTACAGAGACAGGAACCTAATGTGACACGAGTGATACATCTCCAGTCTGCTTCTTAAAGTTGCAGGAAGGCTATGTAATGGGATATTTGCAGACCTTCAGTATCACATCTTGCAAAGCATAACTGATACCATGCTTCCACTAATACTCCCGAAACAAACTTTCCATTAAAGTGGAAACTGTGAGAACACACTTAATGAAGACCTGTTGACCATGTCAGTCCCACAGTTGCAAACTATAGTCACACATCCATCCTTGTACATAAAGGGGACCTATTATGCTTCTCCTTATTTAATGTCATGTACAGTAAATGTAAAGTTAAGTATTTTCATATTAAATGTGGCCAAAAGACTTCAGATCCTTATAGTACTGTTTTCCCAATGTTTTTTTCTACTTTGGCTACAAGTTGACATTAGTTCATGCTCCAGGCAAAGTGCCCACAAACTACAGGGATGTGTGTCAACAGGGAGACATTTATCAGCTTAGTCTGTCTTGGAATGTCCCCAGGAAGTGCTATTTCGGGTGGTGAAAATTAATAATTCTAATAACCTTTCCTTAAGCAGAATGAGCTAGACCAAAATAGACCTAGCTCCTTTTTTCCTCACCAACAACAGCCATAAACAAATGTTTTTGTTTGTTCCCACCACTTCTCAGAGGACCACGGCTGGAAAACCATGTGGTAACGCACTTGAGTTGCTGAAGGCACGTATAAAGACAGTTCAGGCATTGATCCTCCTGAACTGTGACATGCTCATCATCTGAAAATATTCCCCAAGAGCCACCATAAATGCCTGTAGCCTTCAAAACAGCCCACACCTGTTTTGCACTGATGTAAATAGAGATGGCAGTCTGGTGGTGAAATTTTCAGGCTAAATCTGCGTAAAGGCTTGTTAAAAATGTAGATTCTTAACAATATCAAACATGACATTGGCCAGCTGACTACAGGAGCTGGTTTAATCCAAAAAGGGACAATGCTTCCTCCAGTTGGATTGGATCAAGGCCGGGTTATGTTCTCACCGGAAACAAAGCGTACAAATAGTACCACAAAGAGTTCCAGTGGGTCATCTGAGGGCCTGCATGAAAGGCCAGTATAAGATAATCAAAGATTTATTGTTTTTAATGTGAATCATGTAAAGCTACTCTAGTGGAGTCCCATAATTAAAATATAGAGCTGGATATGCATCATATACACTACCGGTCAAAAGTTTTAGAACACCCCAATTTTTCCAGTTTTTTATTGAAATTCAAGCAGTTCAAGTCAAATGAACAGCTTGAAAGGGTACAAAGGTAAGTGGTGAACTGCCAGAGGTAAATAAAAAAAGGTAAGCTTAACCAAAACTGAAAGATAATGTACATTTCAGAATTATACAAGTAGGGTTAACAACTTAACTCTATGGAGTCTTGGGCTATTTTGTCCATTTTTTTAATTCTTTTCATGTCTTTGTAAGTCATTTTGTGTCTTTTTTTTGTCATTTTGTGTCTTTTTGTGTCTTTTTTGTAATTTTGTGTCTTTTTTTGGTCATTTTGTGTCTTTTGATGTCTTTTTTTGGTAATTTTGTGTCTTTTTTTGGTCATTTTGTGTCTTTTTTAGTCATTTTGTGTCTTTTTTTAGTCATTTTGTGTCTTTTGGTGTCATTTTGTGTCTTTTGGTGTCTTTTTTTGTCATTTTGTGTCTTTTTTTAGTCCTTTAGTCCAACTCTATGGAGTCTTGGGCTATTTTGTCCATTTTTGAATTCTTTTCATGTCTTTGTAAGTCATTTTGTGTCATTTTGTGTCTTTTTTTGGTCATTTTGTTTCTTTTTTTTAGTGCTTTAGCCCAACGTAAAATGTGATTTTGAATCTTTTTTTTACTTTAAAAACACTATCATGCTCAATAAAGAATTTTAAATGTTGCAAATGTGCATTAATTTCAGAGTACACTGAGACATTAAACTGCATCATTTTCAATTCAATTCTGGAAAAGTTGGTGTGTTCTAAAACTTTTGACCAGTAGTGTAGGTCCCCTTCAAGAACTTAAAAAAAAACAAAAAAACATTGCCGTCATCACCAAACTGGCATGGAGAAGTCTTCCCACCTACCTTGCTGTGAGGAGCGGTAGGATCCCATGGGTCTCTGAGACATCATACTGTTTCCTTGACTGCCCTGAGCCATCATGCTCATTGCCTGCTGTCCCTGATAGTGTTGGCCACCAGCCTGGGCTGAGGAGTAGTGCGGAGTAGCAGACTGTTGGTGCATCATGGAGACTGGAGGAGGTGTAATTATGGGGGGAGAGATCTCATACATTAATATACACAGACACACTCTATGCACATACCAGCATGAGCATTCAACAGCAGACACAGCATTCTCAGAACTGCAACTTGCAACTTCAGAAATGTGCATAATTAAACTGAAGGATAAACAAATGTAGAGGGAGGTCCATGGCAATCGGGGCACAGGGAAAAGCCAAAAGGGGTCCATAGCAGTCAGGGGTCTCTTAAAGAAAAAAACTCTTTGAAGAGATGCTTCTAAGGTGTTTGGTCTGAAGTATAAATGCAAACAAAGCCAGTGAAGTCAGTACATAAACAGATATCCACACAGACATCAAGGGAGAGGAGGGCTGCATCTCAGGGTCAGGAGTCAGAGATTAGGAGGCAAAGCCTGGAGCAGAAGGAAGGAGGGAGGAGGCAGGAAACCTCTTTGATGAACTGAATGTGTTTGGTTATTTTGATGATAAAGCTGGACTAGAAGCAAATTTACAGATTGATGAGTGCAAATATGCATGTAAGCAAATGTTTTAAGCACGATCAAGGCTGCGTTTGTAATGAATACATTCAGAGGTGGTTCAGAAATCATCCAACTGTTTTACCAAATGGTTTCCAACACACTCTGAACGTTTCAAAGGCATTACTTTCATTAATCCTTAGTTCCTCTAGGTGTCAGACAAAAGAAATACAAATGAGACATCTTGCATCGTTGGTGTAGTTTATGATACTCAAGTCCGTAAAGGAACACTCCACCGTCTTTTCATATTAAAACATGTTATTCGGTCAAGTAAGACGAGTTGATACAGACCTCTTGCGTCTCAATGCGTGCACTTCAACTCGGCGCAGTAATATCATCACTCCTGAAAAATCTTCTCCCCTCAGGAGTGATGATATTACTGCGCCGAGTCGAAGTGCTCCCAAGGGCTATTCCGCCATACATTATAGTTCTCCTTTTTATCCGAAAAGCGCCACGTTTTATTTTGTGTCGCCATACTTGGTCGTTTAACTACTCGTGTAGCTGTATTTAAATAGGGAAAACGTGGAGGAGTTTGGTGGCTTCTAACTGTCCATCTGTTTGGATCCTAATGAATGAACTGGGCTAAGCGAAGTGCTAGCCAAGTGGCGCCGCGCGCCAGGGCGATTGAGTGCACGCATTGAGACGCAAGAGGTCTGTATCAACTCGTCTTACTTGACCGAATAACATGTTTTAATATGAAAAAACGGTGGAGTGTTCCTTTAAGTATCTCAAGTGTTTTAGTGAGTTCAAATCACAAGCCTGAAAGTATTCCTTCCCATGAAATAAATAAATAAATAAATAAATAACCTGATGATTAGGCTCCTCTACACCTGGCTCACCTTGGTTGGATTGCATGTTGAGGTTGCTGCGGGAGGAGGAGGAGGAAGAGGAGGATGAGGATGTGGAAGAAGAGGAAGAGGAAGAGCCATAGCCAGGCCCAGGGCCCTGGATCATGCTGCCCTGGGAGGAGGGTGCAGCGTGGCTGTAGCCGGAGGCTGAGGCTGAGCTGCCGTAGCTGCTGGCAGGCAGGCTGAGGGATGTGGAGGGAATAGCCGGCTGCACCGGACCAGACTGCTGCTGCATGGGGGCATGGCTGGGGCCTGACGACACACACGCACAGTCAGAGCAGCCAGCATACGCTCCCATGTGGCGCCATATCATGTTAATCACGGGCCCACATTCAGTTCATCTTTACAAGAAGCTTGCTTGTACAAGGACTGAGTGATGAGTGTTACTTATGTGTGTAAAAATGAATTAGAAAACAGAGAGAAGGAAAAAAAGCTGCTATAGCTGCAAACAAATAAGACTCTCAAACCATTAGCTGAACTCAAGATCATTGGATAATTGCAGGCAATAAAGACAAGAGACACTGTGACAGACAAGACATGGTATTGTTTCTGCAGACAGACATGCAGCAAAGTCAGGATCAGACGAGCACTCATGACAGGGGACAGACCGAATCTGGAATATACACATTTGTGGTAAAATCTCACCATTGCTCATTTGGCCCTGCATCATTGGTGTGGGGGGCAGTCCTGGTGCCATGTTGTCATTGAGGTTGCTCGGAGCATGTCCCCCACTTTGGCCCATCCCTCCAGGACCCATGGACATGTTGGGAGCGGGAGGCTGGAAAGTAAAAACACAATTGATCGTCCACATTCTCCTGCCCCTAACTTATATTGACTCCGTATTGTCTCCTAAATGACAATATTTTTGTTTGTTTTATAGATTTATCTGTGGAAAGCATAAAAAAGTTGATGTTTAGTCTCCCCAAAGGGCTCTCAAAATAGAATTATGAATAATTACTTTTAGAAAAGGAGATAAGTTGCAGATGGCAGAAGCAGTATTAATCTGATGTAGATGGGAAATCTAATGTTATACTTGTTCCTGAAATGTCATGAAGGACTCACTGCAGGTAGTAGTGACTGCATGTTCTGATTTGAATCTGCTATCGTGGCCAAGTAAACAAGATTTCTGTGCAGGATTTGCTGATACCTGTAAAAAAAGAAAAGAAGGGAAAACGGAACATATCTGATTTTACTTATACCTAAATATTATAAATACTATAAGAAATAGAATAATAACAGACACTTACTGTGTGCATTCAGCCGTCTTGCCTTTACTTTGGTAATCCATTATGCATTGTATTAAATGATGGTTTTCATCCAGCATCTTTGGGGAACAGCAGTACATTTTCAGTTCACAAAGCAAATGAAATATGCCCTAATAAGACATTGCAGTGATGTCCTGGAATTTCAGAACTTCAACCAATCTATTAACATTTTTTCTAGGTCAGTTTTTTTTTTTTTTCATAATGGAGGCAACTGAAGCAGCAGCTCATCACAGTCTTAATTTAGGACAACGTTTGAAAGTCTCTGTCTAAAGGATGGATACAAGCAGCAGCAGTCTGAGGAGCATGGGGCTCTGGGTTGTCCTCTGTTGCTCAGTTTCCCTCCAGGTTGCACTACATAGTGGATGCTTGCATGTGTTTTTGCAACAAAGCGGCTGTCCATAATAAATGGAGTGACGCTGTCTGACAAACTGACACCTATAGCCGAATTAATAAAGAAAAACAATTCAGGTGCAGTGCTTCTAAATCATTTTTAAGAAGTAGCATTTAACATGCATTGAGAAAGCCTTTTCATTAATTGTCAGGAAAAAAGCAGCGAGATCAACAGCACCACAGCTCCAGCCGGTGATGAGCATATAAAGCGGTCCTTCATCACCGTCATTGCTTTGTTTGGTTCGCACCTTCAATTGACTAACGTTACAATACCAGTTGCCATTTCTTCTGATATTCACAGGCTACTTCCTCTGCACTGGCGGAGCACCGCACACTCCCATCCAGACTGGAATATTTGATCACAAGCGACGCATGTTAAGATTTATTTTTTTTTACCTTTTGAATGGCTTGCTGTGTCACCTCCCCTTTACTCCTGGGGCGCGCCGATGAAAATGCCACCGACATTTTGTCATATGTGAAATAAAAGCGCTTCTTTTATTCTAATAGTTATTATCTTGAGCGCAGCCCTCTATTTGGTTACATAGTTTGTCCATTACCAAGAAAAAGGGGGGAACCGACAGTGACATCTCTCTGTCATAATGGAAGGGAAATAAGAAAACGCTGAATTTCTCCGAATATAATTAAACGTATAGGTTTTACTTAAAGGTATTTGTGGTTTGCATGCAAATAACGACGCAGGGAATTAATTCTTACGCGATAGCGGAAAATCCCTCTCCCTCAGTTTTTGGTACAACCCGGACCCGGAGTAGCCTACCACTTTCCCCTCACTGTAGACGGAGCAGCCTTTGATTCATGAAAGCTAATCAGTCCACATTGTAAACTACACGAAGCGAAAGCTCCCGAGCAATTGAAACAAGTTTTTGGCAAAGTTTTTTTTAGCACAGTCAGAAAAATATAAAAGTAAAATACATTATCCCACAGTTTCATTTTCATATTTGTCATTTCATCATGCACCTGACACGTGCCAATCATCTGTCTGGGCACAGTGTGCAGTTACAGTGTGGCTTTTAACACCACGTAGAGTGTTGATTCTATGATTTTTTTGTTTTTATTGTATTCATGCATATTTTATTTTGTGCGGGCAGTACATTTTACTTATTTTTATCCCATTTTTAATTTATCTTATTGCATCTTGCTGATCTATTGTTTACTACATCTCTTTGTATTGTGTTATGTATTTATTGTTTGTGCAGCACTTTGGAAACCTTGTGTTTGCTAAAATTGTGCTATATAAAAAAAGGGGATTGGATTGGATTACATAGCAAGCGATCCAAGATTTGTTGCATGTGAAAGTGCATAATTAATTTGCAGTGTTGATATGATAAACGTGCATTCAAAACGATCAACTTCGCAAGTAATGAACAGAATTGAGCCTGCTTCAGAATACAGAGTAAAAGTACTCAGTCTGTAGTAAATTGATCCTGTAAGTGCTTCAGTAGCCTCTATGACGTTTTGGGATAAATATTAATGCTGCAGCTGTTAAGATGTTGCCAATTTTGACCACTTTATACTGTTGGGTAGTTTAATACCAAACAAGGTTTTATATATTATTGATTATCATAAGTTTGTAATGCCCCATTTGTGCGTTTCCCTTCGTTTGCTGGGCAAGAAGGGTATGCAAAATTGTAGGCCAATAAGTAACTGAAGCCGTCAGGCAAATATTACAGATTTGCCTATGAGGTGAAGCATAGCATGAATTGTAATTATTCAAATAAAAGTACTAGGATGGCCCAACCCAAGGTTTACACATTCAAAGCTCAGTTGTACACATAACTAATATGATAAAATATATGTGATGTACCTTCAGAAAGCATAACAAGTGCACCAGCAATTTCCAGTTTATTTACATTAGTTTAACTTGTTGCTTCAATGTGACAGAACAATGTACAATATTTACCCTTTAAATACATTTAAGTTTAGTTCATTTATGTTAATATTTATAGTTGACAACATTAGGAAATGAAACAAATGTACTCCCAGGAGCCTTTTTTTAAACTTGAAACTAATACACGATTGGGAGTAAAATTCTTCCAAGTAGCAGAAAACAAAATAGAAACTAAACATTGTCCATTTAACTGAAAGAAAGAAAAAAAAAACATTTCAGGCAAGCATTCTGAGGGAAAAACAACTACCGTCACATAAAGTGGACCTCTTGGTAAGACATGCATCTATACACAATGAGGCCAAATGACAAAAAGGGCATAAATAAAAATAAAATACTGGCAATATGGGGGCATGATAACTGCCTAAGGGAGAAAAACAGAAAAGAAAAGACCCTTCAGTGACAGAGCTGTTTTTGCTGATCAACATAATGGGTAACACAGTCCCATTTATTACACATAAAGGAAGCCATCAGTGGAGGATGGGGTTGCTTTAGTGCCTTAGTATCACACTCTGACCTTTACAGCTGTCCACTCCTGCTTCTGTAGGAAGAAAGAGTTTGAGCATTGCCCCATCCTCTCCGTCCAGCATAGCCACCTCTGAAGCCTCGGCCCCTCGGGAACCGTCCAGGGACCCCAAAAGTCTCCATGTTGCGCTTCCGCTCCTCTGCCCAGGTTAGTCTGAAACCATTAATTGACACAGATATTTGCTGTAGCTCCACACACTGCAAAAAAGCCAACTTGTATTTTTTGGCCTAAAATGAGGATTTAAGTTGGTAAAACTTGGAAATTATATATATATATATATATATATATATATATATATATATATATATATATATATATATATATATATGGCAATAATGTAAGTTAATGTAAGTTTAGGGCAATAATGTAAGTTAGCACAACAAATGAAGCCAGTTGTCTGCTCAAAAACAAGTTGGTGAGTTGTTGTTACTTATATCTTTAAGTTGGGGTTCACAACAAGGGACAATAGTTCTGATAACTCTTATTTCTTTGTTGTGAAATGCAGGAAAGGGGTGAAATTCGGTCATTAGCTAAACCTAGCGGCTATTTGACGCTAGCGGCTAACTGATGCTAGCGGCGTTGCTTGTTACAGCTACAAGAGTAGCCGTTAGCGTATCAATGCTAACTCAAAATTGTGGTCGCAACATTAGTTGACATTTCATAGCAGCGTTACAATCCAACCAATTCAGCACATTGCAGAAGTTAGGATTAAAAGTTATTACAATGTAAAATTATAAGTTAGTACAACGTACAGTTGAGTTGACAAAAATCTAATTTCAGAGTTGAGCAAACTCAAAATAATTAGTTTAATTGTCCAACTTAAAAATGTATTGAAGTTTGTTGCCTTGAAATTTTTGGTTCACCCAACTTTTTTTTTTGCAGTGCATACAGGAGAAACTAGTGTTTGAATTTTAGGGATAAAAATGCCAGTAGTTTACCTGAACTTATTGTCAGACGAAATGTTGTCATAGAAAGACTTTGCTTTGTCATAGTAGAATTTTGGCCCGAATGGATCATCCTCTGCAGTCAAATGCAATTCTTCTTTTTCTTTCTCTTCTACCTCAAGATTTCTATCTGCAGACAGAAAAAAAAAAAAAAAAAAATAATCACTGCAAATAACCTGGAAGGATATGCTATGGAAGAATCATTTCTGGTTTCACATTTGTTTGTTTAAAATTGCAAGTAGCTGTACCAAAATTGAAACACGTTTGCACACATGTATAAAAAGACAGAATATATGATAGATCATGTCACTGCCATAACTGCAACTTTGATATTCAAATCCTGCTGCCTGAATTCATCTGTATTTCTACTGCTGAGCCAAACCAGTTTGAAGGATTTGGAGCTTAAATCCTAAACAGAGTATTAATAACAGTATGTCATGGAATGACATATGCCTTTGAAAAAAGAAAATTCAGTGCCAAACCAAGGAGAAAATGAAAATACAACGTGCATAATGAACCAACCTTTGATCCTGTCTTGCACCTCCTTAATAAACTGTGCATTTGAGGTATCAAAATCGAAGTCTGTGTCAAACTTAAGGATGGCAGATGGAACATTAGCCACCATCAGCTGGCCTCTACTGCGGTTTCTGTGCCTCCGAGCTCCTAAATCAATTGATTTAAAAAAATAAAATCAATTTAATGTTAAAGAGTTTTATGGATTGTGTCCATAAAATTACACTCTTGTGCAAACCACAATATGTTTCACATATACCTTGTCTTCTTCTGGGCGGTGGCCTGTTTTCAGAATTCTGCTGCCGAGTTTCCTGCTGAGCACTGGGCACACCTGGGCCTGACTTCACTTCAAACGAAAAACATTTACCCTCATTCTTCATATGTCTTGCATTTTCAAGATTGACATTCTCTGAAGAGTGTTTGAAAATGTTTCAAGACTGTTAAACTATCCAAGCAATCAGTGGCGGGCGGTGCATTTCACACTTAGGCCTTCAGTGATGTCCAACTTAGTCAATAAATACCTTTCATTATGCCAGCATTTATAACACCAGGACTGGAGAGTAGTTAGAAACACACTTAAGCACTTCTAGGCATTGCATCACCTCAGTTGTGTGCAAAATGGGCTATTATCCGGCGCATCAACAATTAAAACATATCTGGTATGCTACTGTCAAAACGTAAAAATAAAAGGGTCTTTAAAATTATCTTTCCAAAAAGTTTTATTAAATTAGTCCACAAAGAATATGCAAGCTTTAACAAGATTGTACAATACATTGCACAATCGCAGTTTAATATCAGAAAGACACTAACAAGACGGCCATACTTTGGCGACAGCGACACAATAAACAGGTCTCTCTGTGAAATGAAGAGAATATGAATACTTTTAGATATTTAGGGAAAGAGAATTAAAAATTAAATTAACCTTTATCATAATTATGATCATGATTTCTGGTTATGTTAGGCCAGCAGAGAAGGCCTTGCTGGCCCTGACGGCCCACCACTGCAAGCCATTCATGTTTAGCATTTTATTTTGTATGCTTACTTGTGGCTCCAGTGCCCCTTCTGGTCTGGGAAAACTCTCCTCTGGGCCCCTGGGACCTCCTTCTCTCCCACTGCTGCTGCTCCTGCTCCTGGGATGCAGTGTAGCCTCCCCTCTGCCTAGATCTGTCCACCTGGAGAGTTTGAACAGCCTTTTCCACCATGGGGCCTCTTCTAACATGCAAGCCTGGAAGTACAGGCCCTGCATGACAAACACAACAAAATGCAGTATGTAGACAACCCACTTAAAACATTCAGCATCATTAAGAATATGGGTTTATAGTCAGTTTACGTGTAATAAATCTCAGTTCAGTGACTTACCGAGGCCAAGAGCTGCAGCATATTGTTGATTAAGTAAAGAGCTAGCAGCAAGCTGGTTGTAGGCAGGCATCCTTAGGGGGCTAAATGGTCCAAGAGCTGAGTAGATGCCCGGAGAGCCTGCACTGGATGACTGAACAAAACACATATTATTTGGATCTTAATGTACTTTGTCCACTTTTAAGTTCTGGACTGTGGGGTGTGAACAATGTAGCTTGTACAATGTAGCAATCTACCTGTACTATTGCAGGATCCGGGGGTAGGCCTTGGTGAGATCTTGGAGGTTCACACAGCGCGATGTCCTTAATATCACTTCCCCGAAAAGTGATGTACTCATAGATATCATCTTTTGGTGGTGTTGGTCTGTCAGTGGGTCGTCCCTCCGTTCCAAAACACTTGACTAGTTAAGAGAAAATGGTTGATAAAGCTAACAAATGTGACCTTTGTGTTTCAGATGTGTTCCCATCTTTACAAAAAAAACTGATTAAAAAGCATGTCATTTTTGACCATGCTTACAGGCTGTCAAGCATTGATCCACTTACCTTTTGCCATCACCACTGTGGAATTCACTTTATCAATTGTATACAAAATCCCCTCATAACGATTTTGAGCTTTTGAAATTAAGCCTATTTTACAGCCAATGTAGGGCTTTGCTGAACCCATAGCAGTAGAATATTCAGGACAATAGCTTATACACTTCTACACGAACTCAGATGGCAGCACTAGAGCCATGGAGCGACCAGAAACAATTTATAGGCGTTCACAGGTGAGTTGAAGCCACGCCCACTGATTGAGGCGTAACCGCACCTGGCAGGACGCCAGTTAATTAACTGCGGTCCCTGTGTTGACATTTAATTTATGACTTATGATGTCTCATATTTGGCCTTATTGGCAGCTATGTTCATTTGTAACATTTATTTGGACAGTGTGCACAGTCTGTACTATTTAAATATAACTATTATATTTTTAATAACATTTACGTTAAATTACTATTGCCATTACTATTATTACTATATACTGTAATATACTACTATTATTATTATACCGGCCTTATTTATTATTATTATTATTACTATTATTATTATTATATTATATATCGTATTATTTTATTTAAAATTACTTTATTTATATTTTTCATTTTATTTATTTTTATATTGTTTATTATCTATTATTACATATTATATTATATATATTATATTATATACTGTACTATTATTATTATTATATACCGTCTAGTCACTATAGCATTGTTGCATCATATCACCAGTTTAATTATTACCATCATCTTGCCAACCATCCTACCAACTGATCTTCTTTTTTAACTTCTTAAGTGTCCTTGTTCTATTCTGTGTGTTTTTTTCTATTGTTGTTTTTATTCATGCTACCTCAGTATTTTATTCTATTGTATTTTACTGTACTTGAATACCGGACTGCTGTGACAACCGAATTTCCCTTCGGGGATGAATAAAGTAATCTATCTATCTATCTATCTATCTATCTAAATTCTTTGCATACTGTAGATAATGTGCTCCTGTAAGACAAAAATCCAGAGCAGAATTCTGCAAAAAACAACTATGCAAGCTGGTAATTGTTGATCTGCGCTCCAAACGAGTTTGACATCCACACAGCCTGATATCACAGCTCTCTGTGAGCGCCGAGGCAGCTGCTGCGGCTCTCTTGGAGGAAAAAAATAGCAACAACGCAGCCATTTTGAGTCGTCTACGGTAAAGTCAAATGGATATATAATGCATGGATACTGTGCATGAATCTGCAAAGACATGTTGTGCAACACAGAAACTCTCCCACAGAGTGTCCTCAGTGTGATAACGTCCCACCAGAGGCGGCTCTGCGAGTGGTCTCGATGTTTTCCCGTGGAGCTGTCACACAGAGCAGGAGCTCCACACTGCAGCTCGCGACCATTTGTTCCAAGCTTTATTTTCCTCCAAGAGCCAATCACAGCGCACGGCGGGGCCGCGTCACTCAGTGTGCATCCAATCGGCGCATGCGTCTCGCGAGCGAGCGTAAGCTGGGTAAAGATGGCGGCGGGCTCCGATTTGCTGGATGATGTTTTCTTCAACACAGAGGTGGACGAAAAAGTAGTTAGTGGTATAGTCGGTTCTCTGGAGTCTGAACTAAAAGGAGCAGGACACGTCAACACAACAACCAGGGTACATAATGCAGAAAATCACGTCGGCAACTCAGCTGTAGATAGTAATTCTAATGTTCAGGGCAGCAAAAAAATGGGACTTTCACAACAAGAGCTTGCTAAAGCAGGTAAGATAGCTGCCCAGTCCGGCTAGCTAACATTAGCTGATTTTGGTCACGTTGTTCAAGTGATTTTGGCTGACTTGGCTTCACTTGTGTGTTTCCCAAAAACTAATGCGAATCGGAGAGTTGTTCGACACCCCCCCTTGTTTTCATGTGTTTCCGCTGCTGTAGGGGCAGGAGGTGTCATTAACAGTGCGGGGTCCCACGGTTCAAGCATGGATGGAGCAACCGGGACCTCCCCGGGAGTGACAACCGCTCAGAGTCAGTCCAAGCCGGGGACAGCCAGCGGACTCGTTACGGTGGTACCAGAAGCAGCTTCGGCTGTCGGGAAAGCTGGAGCGACTGGTGCTCAAACTTTGAATGGAAGTGCCGTGGTGATGAACTGTCATATCACCGGAGGCGGCAACAACAACAACAACAACAAGGCGCAGCCCGCTGTCACGCTTGTCAACAACGGACCTGTTTCTGTGAGCAAAGGAGGCGCAACAGTTCTGTCTGCAGCACCAAGTACTATTATCAGAACTCCTGCGTCGAGCGCGCACAACGCTGTCATTTCCTCTCAGCCCTCAGTGAAAAGTATACCCACTGTCACGCTTGTGAGGCCACCTATGCAAAGTCCCACCATCACCTCACACAGCGGAGGCAACCCCACTACAGTTTTAACACCATCAGCCGTCAGTGTTACAAGCACCACTGGCTCAAAAATCATGCAGACTGGTGCGCATGTTGTGGCTTCAGCTGTCGCGACAGGGACACCAGCGACCATGAGGAGCCCGACTGTTTTGCAAAACTTGAGGACTTCAGTGCCGTCAACAATCGCTGCCACTCCTCCTGGTGGAATACGAGCTATTGCTCCACAGGTGTTGGCCCCTCGACTCACTCAGCCTCAACAAAACGCCCCAAATATCCAAAACATCCAACTCCCTCCAGGTAACTTGTAAAGTTAAGTGTTTAAAAGCATCTGGAAGTGTTGTCCTGCATGTTAGACTGTGTCAAGCTGCAGCAACTTTGTCAGGAACGTGTTGCTGTCAAACGTAACATCGTTTTATAACTGCTCTTAATATTAATAGACAAAACATGATTTGAAGCCACAAAGAACAGATAAGAGATGGTCAAGGTTCTAACTGCAGACCTGATAAAAAGCCTTGAGGGCAGTCATCTAACTTATTCTTATAGTCTTTCAAACTAGCCTTCTTTTGCAATCTATTGATTCGTATTACCTGTCAGAGACAATAGTAACTGTTCTCATATCAGCTATTTAAAACAGTTTGTAGAGGTCAATTGTTAGACTGATCTCAGATATCTTCAAGGTTTTGCACAGGTTCGGATTTTACCCTCAGCGGCTATTCAGATGTCTTTGGCACAAGAAAGTATGAATTGTTTAGATGTATTTATATCAACGTAAAAGTCATATGCATGGAAATTAGCTCTACCCCAGCCACAATAGTCAGACCTAAATAAGCTACAACAAAACAGAGTACTTAACAGCATTTTATTTACACAATTCAATAACAGCACTAACCTGTCAAAGGCCAGTGTATTACTGTGTACTAGAGCCCAGTTGCACAGCAGTTACATGTTTGTTGGACAAGCTATAACAACTGACTCCAGTACATAGTAATACACTCTTCTACAATAAATTGTCAGTGGAATGAAAAACGTTTTATTTTGCTGTTGTTGATGCTCACGACATCTAATTACACCTGGTGTTGCAGCTTGATATGTTTTTGATTTACTGAACCGTGTTTGTGGCTCATTTCTGTTTGTCCCATTGTGGACTGGCCAGAAATCTCCTGGCATCAATAGCCTACAAATGAGTAATACATCCCCCCTCATGTCAGAAAGTTCATGCATTAGTGAGAGTGATCAATACAGAAGAGCCCTGAGCCTTTGACATCATTTGCCCATTGCAGGCATGGTCTTGGTTCGCAGTGAGAGTGGGCAGCTGCTGGTGATTCACCAGCAGACCTTGGCTCAGATGCAGGCTCAGTCGCAGTCCCAAAGCGCCATGACACCACGACCTGCAGCCCCCACCAGCACTCCACCTGTCCAGATCACTTCTCTACAGGTAACAGGACTGCTGGCCACAGGGGCACAGCCACACACCAAAAATCTGACTCGTTTATGTTAGATACTGATGCATGAATCTAATATACTGGATCAGTATTTATGTGATTATTGGCCTTGTTGAACAGATCAGGTAGATTGTGTTTTTGTATTTAGACTCTACCGACACAATCCTGAAAACCTTTTAAGAACCATATAATTTAAATCAACACAAGCTTTTCAAGGATGTTGGTGTAAACATCTTTTTTTATAGTTCTGAAATAAAGTGTAGCTACAACCTCATAATGCATCGCACATAGAAAGATGAACAGTTATTTCCACACTAGTTATACAGATTTGAAACTTCAGCATCACTTGATCCTCCCATCACAGTGACCGTGTACACAGTTACAATAATGCACACATTTTCAATAGTCACCCTGCAAATGGTTTGGTGTCATAAGAAAAGTCTATCGTGGTGTACAAAATCGTGTTTCTGTATGACAGAAAATGAAAAATGATGGAGAAAAACCAAGTCCTACTGCTAAATTAAAAAAATACATTTATTACATGGTAATTAATTACATGGTAATTACGTTTATTGTGCAAAAGTGCACAATAAAAATGTTCACTTTCGCATTCTTTCTGCATGTTAAATTACAAATTATTATCATTCTCAGAGTGGACTGATATAATTTAGACTTTTTTTTTTATTCCATATCAACATTCCAACAACATTTTACATGTGCTGTACAATTTTCCAACATTAGTAGAATATTCACATACTTCTCCACCACGGAGCAGAGACATAGTTTGACACAAATTATCAAGTAAAGTTACAGTAGAAGTAAAATAAAACCTTTCTCCACTACTCTCCTTGTTTTCATACCTCTCTTGCATCGTCCCTTTTTCTCCCGTTGGAGGGTAAACATATCAAATAAACATATGAACAATGAACAAGTTTGTAGCCTGAACCAAGGGGGTCAATAATCTACAATACACAGTGCCCTTACTGTGCAAAGTCTGCTCTCAATGGAGACACAAAATCAACCCAGTTTTTCCAGTAATTTAGACTTTTACTCAACTTTAAAATAAGTACAGTAAATGAAAGAAACCAGAAAATATTTGTGAAAAACAAAAATTTCAAAGGGGATTGAAAGCAGCATGTATTTTGTGAAAATATGTAGCTTATGTTAAGAAAAAAAAAATCATTACTCCATTATTGTGTCATTTACATAATGTCACATGTGTAACATCTCCTTTTATGTCGCCTGCTGTTCTGCAGGCTCCAGGCGCATCACTGCTGGCTCGTCCGGTTACTCCCACCACCATTATTAAACAAGGTTCTCCAGTTCAGACCACTGTGACGGCCACCACCACACTGCAGAGGCCTCCTGTACTTCAGGTAACTGCATTACACATCCATTTTTGGCTGCATTTGATTCCCTGTGCAGCGTATGAAGCTATAAAGCACTAAACGCCATTAAAAGTTGTCAGGTCAGTCTGTGAGGATCATTAGCCACAAAGATTTATCACTCCGTTCCATTGTACCAAACTTGTTTTTCTGCTGGCCGTGAACAGTCTGTAGCTCTTTTTCTTCAGCTAAAGTCAGTTTTTCACCTTTTCCTTTTTTAATGTTCCCTGCATTCACTTACCTCACACAGTTAGTCCTCGAACTCTGCTTCATCCATTGTGGTCTGGTGTTACTCAAAAGACACTTGTTTCAGTTAGGGTTGGCAACAGTATGCAGTGGAAAAATGTGATTATTAAGGACATGAACAAAATCAGTCAAAAGAAGATTGAATCCAGTTGGTGTGTTTAAAGAAGCTTCATATTTCCACTCCTTGTGGATGTGAACTTGTTTGTCATGTCATAGTCCACCTGCAGCTCTGCAGCACTCCTAAATCCTGAAAAAGAGAGAAGTAAAAAATTAAGGGTAACACTTTCTATGAAGACTACATCTATAGTGCATTATGAGCGCATTCATAGTGAATTATAATGCTCATAATAATCAATCATAATGCATTATGACTGCACTCATAAACACATATAAAGCTTCATGATGCACTATATCAACAGTTATAAATATAGTTTATAATGACTTAAATCCAAGTGTCTTATGAGTGCTCTTAGTGGGGCGGATTAGCTGAACAATCGTTCACTTTGTGATAAAAGCATGAAATTTGGTAGATGTGTTGGTGAATATGTTTCAAACAAATCTGGATATTGGGCCACCTCAAAAGCGCCCCCTAGTGGCCGTGGCAGGCATTTGTTATACAAATAAATCAATGATGAATAAAAACTGCCCTTTTAATAATACCAACTGGTGATGAATTGTATATTGTTGGAAAGCCTGATTAGTCACCTTTACAACGAGGTACAGCTTGTAAGGATCGTGCATTCATGGAATGAGCAACGGGGCTAAACGTGTGCGTAGCACCCCCCAAAAATGTGCATCCCCTGTGGGGCGGATTAGCTCAATAAATCACAAGAATTGTTTATTTTGTGATAGAAGCACACAATTTGGTGGATGTGTTGGTGGATATGTTTCAAACAAATCTGTATATGAAGCCATCGCAAATTCGCCCCCTAGTGGCCATAGCAGTCATTTTCTTCATTAAAATTACAAAAAATATTTAAATTATTTCTTAAAATATTTAAAAAATTTAAACTAAATATACAAACGTAAATTAAAAAATGTAAATACACATATTAAATTAACAAAAATCCAGTTAGACACTCTTTCAGTTATTTTTCCTGCCCTACCACAATCGGGCTAGCCATCGAGCTAGCTAGCAAATGAGCTAGCTAGCATTTGCTTCCTGGGACAAGCAGTGCAGTGGACTGTCCATCAAGGTATGTCTAAATATTTTATTTCACCTGTTATAATTATGAATAAAATATGCTATGAACATCATAAAGGCTAAAGAGAAAAACAATCATCATGGGCCTTGGCGGAAAAGTAAATTAGCAAGATAGCAAAAATAGGTACTTAAGCTAGCTAGTAAGCTTGGAACATGTATCAGTGGCTGTTGGGTGTGAAAGCTTAATAAGACACTGTTAAATTATGTCCTGTGGAATGTGGAAATCCCTCTCTGCACACACACACACACACACACACACACACAGGCACACACACACACACACACTATATGTAATGTCTCCTTTGCCCATGTGGTTCTTTTTTTCTTTTTTTAAATGTATTTTATAACTCCATCACAGTTAGTCAGGCGGCTTAGGACCAGATTTGAGAAGAAAGGGACACGCCGGACAAAAGCACCAACATTTTTCCACATGCTCTCTATCACCAAAGGTTTCAACTTTTGGTAGGAGCCACTTCATCAAGATTGCAGATAGGAGACGGCAGCCATATAAGCCATAAGTCTATGAGAACCAATATATCTTCCAAGCCACTTAGATGGTCAATCTTGGTGTCAAAATATACATTTTCTGGGTCAAAGAATCATTTAAAGCTATTGAGAATATCACTGGATGACTCACTGTAAATAATTTGTTGATCAAGATCTGACATGAGATGAAAGCGTATCCTTGATTTTTTTGAGCAGTGTACATGGCAGCTAATCCACACTCTCCCGTGAACATTGATTCCAAACAGTTTCAATTCAGGATACCCTGCTGCAGCACTTGAAGCGAGTTGCCCAGTCTGAGTGAAAATGAACATATCTATATGATCAAATAATCATCCAGTGATATTCTCAATAGCTTTAAATGACTCTTTGACCCAGAAAATGTATATTTTGACACCAAGATTGACTTTCTAAGTGGCTTGGAAGATATAGCATTTCTCATAGACTTTATATGGCTGCCATCACCGCAATCTTGATGAAGTGGCTCCTACTAAAAATTGAAACCTATAATGATAGAGAGTATGTGGAAAAAATGTGGTGCTCTTGTCCGGAGTGTCCCCTTTATTTGGCTAAGCCGCCTGACTAAGTCACACACCTCAGTACAAGGATTTTGCCAGAAACAGTATCTTGCTACAAGTAACCCTAGTAGAATTTTTAAAATGTATGATTTTTTTCTCTGTCTAAATTTGTTTTGTTTTTATTGTTGCAGGTCATACAATATTGAAAATTATTTTTTCTTTTTAAGGAGCAACAGAAGAATACAAGCCAAAGAGGAGGCCGTAGCCTGTGAATGGGAATATCAAGACCTAATAAAATGTTATACAAAGTTAATGTTCTTTTCTATTAGACTGTAATAAAGCTTTTGTCACTTTAACATGCCTCTAAATTATATTTGTGGTGCTGAAAACATGAAACAGCAGTGGTAGGGTAGGAAAGCATTCTGGCGAGGAAAATTATGATGGCTGTGGCGGCCATTTTTAAAAATGGCCGCCACAGCCATCACAATTTTTTTTGTGATGGCCCAATATCCAGATTCATTAAACATGTATTCAGCAATGACTGTACCAAATTTGATGCTTTTATCACAAAATGAACGATTGTTCAGCTAATCCGCCCCACTACACAGGGGATGCACATTTTTGGGGGTTGCTACCCACACGTTTAGCCCCGTTGCTCATTCCATGAATGCACGATCCTTACAAGCTGTACCTCGTTGTAAAGGTGACTAATCAGGCTTTCCAACAATATGCAATTCATCACCAGTTGGTATTATTAAAAGGGCAGTTTTTATTCATCATTGATTTATTTGTATAACAAATGCCTGCCACGGCCACTAGGGGGCGCTTTTGAGGTGGCCCAATATCCAGATTTGTTTGAAACATATTCACCAACACATCTACCAAATTTCATGCTTTTATCACAAAGTGAACGATTGTTGTAAAATATTGAGCTAATCCGCCCCACTATCTTGACTGGTTATAAACTACAGGCTGACTGATGAGGCTTATAATACATTACAACTACTCATACCCCTCTATACACACACCTCAACAATCAATTGTTATAAGGACTCATAGGATGCCATAAGTATAAATAAATGATCAATGTATGCTTTAAGTAAAGTGAGGTTCATATAGACGCATCTATAATGCAGTATAGCTAATCATGATGTTTCATTGTTGGCGTTAAGTAAAGTGTAACACATTTTCATGCATTTAAAAGAAGCTATGCTGCATCATAAGTCATTATTTATACTTATGGCATCCTATGAGTCCTTATAACAATTGATTGTTGAGGTGTGTGTATAGAGGGGTATGAGTAGTTGTAATGTATTATAAGCCTCATCAGTCAGCCTGTAGTTTATAACCAGTCAAGAGCACTCATAAGACACTTGGATTTATAAGTCATTATAAGCTATATTTATAACTGTTGATATAGTGCATCATGAAGCTTTATATGTGTTTATGAATGCAGTCATAAGGCATTATGATTGATTATAATGAGCATTATAATTCACTATGAATGCGCTCATAATGCACTATAGATGTAGTCTTCATTCTTTAAGTACGGCTAATACCAATAAGGAATTTTCTACTGTAAAATACTTGATAAAAACAGAGCCAGAACCTGTTTCATAGGCTGAATGATCATCTTGTTTTGTCCAAATGAAGTGATGGACTTTAACATCAAGGCCAGCACGTTTGTTTTCATTTCTTTGAGATGTTTTTTTCACTTTTTCTTTGGATTTATGGTTGTTCAGTTTCAGATTACCATGACTTTTTGCTTAATAGTCAATACATTTCACTTCATGTAGTGGTTTTAAATGTCTGTTTCAGGGGTGTAACAATGATCATTTTTCCTTATTGATCTGTTAATAATCTCATTTGTTCTATAAAATGGTGAAATTGTCTATCCCAGCCAGTCTCGAGAAGTAATGGTAATGTCTTTTAAATGTGTTGTTTTGTCAATGAAAAACCCAAAGACGTTCAGTAATATAATGAATCTGAATCTCCATAACATAATTGAGAGGCTGAAAAATGATCTAAATAGTTTGGATTATTTTTTTGTTGATCGACTAATTGTTGCTGCTCCTGTCTGTTTTGCATTGTTGTGTTTTTCTATTGTAATATACAGTAGGTGTGGCTCAAAAGAATTGTAATACTCACAATCATTAGTGTTGTTCACATAGTGTATATGAATATCACTGAGTATTCTATGATAGCAAACATACACTACCGGTCAAAAGTTTTAAAACACCCCAATTTTTTCCAGTTTTTTATTGAAATTCAAGCAGTTCAAGTCAAATGAACAGCTTGAAAGGGTACAAAGGTAAGTGGTGAACTGCCAGAGGTAAATAAAAAAAGGTAAGCTTAACCAAAACTGAAAGATAATGTACATTTCAGAATTATACAAGTAGGCCTTTTTCAGGGAACAAGAAATGGGTTAACAACTTAACTCTATGGAGTCTTGGGCTATTTTGTCCATTTTTTAATTCTTTTCATGTCTTTGTAAGTCATTTTGTGTCTTTTTTGTCATTTTGTGTCTTTTGGTGTCTTTTTTTGTCATTTTGTGTCTTTTTTTGGTCCTTTAGTCCAACATAAAATGTGATTTTGAATCTTTTTTTTTTAACTTTCAAAACACTATCATGCTCAAGCTCAATAAAGAATTTTAAATGTTGCAAATGTGCATTAATTTCTGAGTACACTGAGACATTAAACTGCATAATTTTCAATTAAATTCTGGAAAAGTTGGTGTGTTCTAAAACTTTTGACCAGTAGTGTATATATATAGCACAACTCTTTCCTGGAAAATAAAGCTTGGGGAAAAAAGATATTCTAGTAAAGTTGAATATACTGTGCCCCGGGACCAGACATGTCAAAGCTGTTATTCTGACCTTGTCACTTTCCTGAGTCTCATCTCTTGACTGCGTATTCACTGACTTTTATAGAACACCATCATGCTGGGAGGAACTGCCACCACTCCGGGACAGCCGCTAGGAACGCCCACCACAGTGCAGCCTGGATCTGCAGCCACAGCAGTTACACAGAGGGTAACTGGGACCCCTGTCACTCCAACAGCTATCACAGCTGTAAGAGAGAAGTACTAACCTTCAATGCTTTTGTCTTCGTCATCTTTTAAAACTAAGGCCCCGTTCACACGAGGACGCGGGTGAAAACGACAAAATATTTTATGTGAAGTGCCTTTCGTTTAGACGGTGACGGCGTTTTGGGGGCTTAAAAACGCAAAAATCTGAAACCACCCTCCAAAGTGGAAAAGTTGAATCCTCTCCTCCGTAGCGTGTCGTCTACACTGACAAGACACAAAACTCTGATCTGATCTGCTCACGTCACGTATGTGTTTACGTCACATACATGCTCCAGTACAGGAAATAAACAAACGTGGGATTATTTCCATGGTGGGAACTTCAAGCTGCTCTGGCAGCTCTAATAAACTTACAGGAGTCTTTCCACCAAATGTCCAGGATATGTAGAGATAGTATTAGTGAACAGAGAAGGATCTGGAATTACCTCCATCACATTCTGGATGCAGCAATTGGTCGGAGGCGAGCCAGACGGCTGTGAACGAGACCTGGGTGATCTAGTGATGGAGGAGAACTTTGTGGAAGGAGTAGCTGATGAAAATGTGTGGCATTAAAACTTCTGCATGCCCAAAGATGCTCTTATGGCTTTAAGTGATGCCGCCTGGCTGCATACAATCCAATTTCACACACTTTTGCGTCACCGTATGCAGCAGATTTCCTCCTGAAAACGCTCGTCTAAACGAGGAATAAAAAGTGAAGACGCGACGCCACTTTTGCGTCTTCTGTTCAGACCGTCCTCGTGTGAACGGGGCCTAAATATACAGATACTTAATTTTAGGGATTTTTAAAAATATTTTACGTCAAGTTTCTACTGTATGGCTGATTAGTATATTTGAGAAAACATGACAGTTGCGTGTATGTGCTTGCAGGAGACACTGGAGAATGTAAAAAAGTGTAGAAACTTTCTGTCCACGTTGATCAAACTGGCATCCAGTGGGAAACAGTCGTCTGAGACAACAGCCAACGTCAAGGAGCTGGTCAAGAACTTGCTGGTACATTTCTCTCCTCCTCTTCTTTTCTGTCTTATATGTACATACGTTTTCTCTCACGCCATCCCTGTGTTTAACCCATTGACGCCTAAAACTTCCTGTAAAACCTCTGGGCGATTTTAAAATAACCCCCTAAAACCTGAAGTTTTTCTGGAAATTCATCAGAAGTGTCAACGCTTCTACTAAATAATAGATTTTTCAGCCTCTGTAGCAGATAGAAATGAAATGCAAAAAGTATTTGAGAGCTTATACAAATACTACAAAACGACGTAAACGCTTTCCAGGCTTCAATGGGTTAATCTTGAACTCTTCCTGTCATTCCTTCAGTCTGTTTTCTTAACTGAAGGGTTTCTTTGTTCTGATCCAACCTCTGTGTTTACCTGACAACAGGAAGCAAAGATAGAGCCTGAAGATTTCACCAGTCGGTTATACCGGGAGCTCAACTCCTCACCGCAGCCGTACCTTGTGCCTTTCCTGAAGGTGAGATCAGTTACACCAGCAGATATGCAGATATAGCACTCTTCTTGTGGCTGTTATTCTCCTAGATGTCAAAGCAGGTCATTGTATACAGTGAGATTAAGTTAAAAAATATTGCCTCAGTACAATGAAATGACTACTATAGGGACTAATATCATCACAAGTGAGTGCAATTGAGCTCATTGAATCCACAAGTGTCTCAGCTTTTCCATCATGCACTTGCAGGACTGTTTTGGGACACAGAAATATTCAAATATTCGAAAATAGAACATTTATACTGCATGCTCGCCAAAATGTAGCCTTTCTTTGGAACTTCTTTGGTTATTTGGTACCAATACATGCATTAGGTTGTCTAGTATCATATGATACCAGTATCACCACTCAAAATATACAATGTTATAGCCCAGGGGTGGCCAACCTGTGGCTCCAGAGCCTCATGTGGCTCTTTAGGCCGCCTGCAGGGGCTGAGACAAAAATATTATATATATTTTTTTACATTAAAATTTTAATTTATCAATGGTGTAGACGAAAAACTATTTGTATTCTTCAATTGTAAAATTGTATAGCCTTTTTACAGCATATTAAAAAAGTTTGGACATTTAAGTCAACTAAAATGTGTTTCATAGCTTACGAAAGTCTGCGGCCTGGCGCTTTAACCTTAAAGTTTTGCCAACTTTGAGTTTAGTTTTGAGTTCCCCGAGATAGACTAGTTTTTAAAATCATATTAATTTATGCTCGATATGACTATTAATAATGTTGGTAGGCTAATTTAGACTTATTAGGCTGTTTAATATTCATTTTAGGCTCAATATAAGGTTTGCGGCTCCATTCCGCGATTTTTCTCCTTTTTTTTTGCCAACAATGGCTCTTTAGTTAGTAAAGGTTGCCCACCCCTGCTATAGCCTCTTAAAGACAGTAATGTCGGCTGAGGCCATCAGCAATTAGTGATGGGTAGATGAAGCTTCATGAAGCCTCACAAACCCCCTGCTGGTCCAAATCGTCATTGACCTTTGACCTGTTTGTGAGGCCTCTTGGTGCATGGGAATAATCACTGCCAACAGAAATAATAACACCTTAATTTGATTTTGTGTGGACTTTATTTATCTGTTGTTTTGATTAATATGTGGGTAATGCTAATAGCAGTGTATTAGTAATTATTAATAATAATAATATATAATAATCATTATTATTTACTTTACCAGCATCATTTCAGTCAATGATAAAATAAACCCAATAGGACATGAGGTGTTGTTAACAATGTTACAGTGTTTTCAAAGCATGGGGCAGAGATGGGACATCTTGTGCTTGTGACTTTATTGATGCAGTTTAAAAACAACAATTTCTCCACTGTGCTTGGACTCAGTCGGTTTCTATTTTGGAGACAACCTCTCCAGCTTTCGAAAAAACTCGTTCGCATGGGACTGAGGAGGAAGGGGTGCACAAGTCGAACCATTTCCTCAAACACCGAGGCTTCGAACGTCATCAATGACGTCACTCGCCCTAAACCAGTGGTGGAAAAAGTATTCAGATCCCTTACTTAAGTAAAAGTACTGATACCACACTGTGAAATTACTCCACTACAAGTAAAAGTCCTGCATTCAAAACTTGCTGAAGTAAAAGTACAGAAGTATCAGCATCAAAATGTACTTAAAGTATCAAAAGTAAAAGTACTTCTTATGCAGAATGGACCCACTTGGATTGTTTTATATATTCTAAAAATATATTGTTGGATTATTATTTTTGATGCATTTATGTACGGACCGCTTTCATTTTCCCAAGGTAAGGCTCATTTTTACTACTTAATATGACTCTTATGATGTTCAATTTAAAACATGTTAGCAAACATTTCATATTAATCATGTTTTTATGTTAAATCTTGAACTGAAAAGTAACTAAAGCTGTCGGCTAAATATAGTGGAGTAAAAAGTACAATATTTGCCTCAAAATGTAGTGGAGTAGAAGTATAAAGTAACATAAAATGGAAATACTCAAGTAAAGTACAAATATCTCAAAATTGTACTTAAGTATAGTACTTGAGTAAATGTACTTAGTTACATTCCACCACTGATCCTAAACAACACAAGCGTCGATACGCGCTCCACCAAAGACTTCCGGGATTTCTCGACAAACGCTCCGAAGCGTCGGCACGATCCGACCCATCACTATCAGCAATCCTGTGGGTCTCTATGGGTTAAAGAAGGAAGAATCAACAACTTTGTTTAGCAAACACATTTACTCACAGACTGGTATTATTGTGTGGATATAACTAATTATAATCAAAAGTTATGATCAGGCCTTCGTTAAACAATGGGGTTTTTAATCCTGTATCAAGTGCAAGGCTTGTGTGTTAAAGTTGTATAACCCCAAAAACAGTTTCCAAAAACCTTCTGAGTGCAGAGAAAAAATGAGCCTTTGTTGTTCTTATTGTACACAGTGCAGTCTGAGTGTTGTGTGTGGCATAATGATACTGCTTCCAGCTACTCTTCTTTACAAAGGGGCCTTTTGTGCTCTTTCAAATTAAAGGTAGAAAACATTAATCGTATTCTGCATACCAAACTCCCCTCAAACACACTCCCATCCAAAAACACTGGACTGTTGGAGTGCAACCAACCACATTGTCATCTTTCCCAAAATTTGTCTGTAGTTGCTACTGAAGAATGGCTTTCAGCAGTGCTAATTGGATTATAAATAGGCACAATGTCTTAAACAAACTGGAAGAGCAGAATTATGAATGTTTCCTTTGTCGTGTCCTTCCACCTAGTTCCATGATAATCGGGCTAGTAGTTTTTCTGTAATCCTGTTGACAGACAAATATATTTAACTGAAAACATTCTCCCTTTGGCAGAGGCAACTATACATATTCACCATACATACATTATTGTGCAGAAGTCTTCGGCAGGTGTGAAAAAATGCCTGGAAGAGTTGAAGGCAAAGGGTGGTCACACCAAATATTGATTTGATTTAGATTTTTCTTCTGTTCACTCACTTTGCACTTTGTTAATTGATAATACATAATTTGCTAACATTTCTATTTATGAAAGCAGTCTTATTTTATAGCATTTTTTCCACATCTGTCTAAAGCTTTTGCACAGTACTGTATATCACTATACATACTAGTGGTGTCAACAATAATTGATTCGGCGATGCATCGCAATGCGGGGCATGCACGATTCAGCATCGATGCGGCAAAGTACCATAATCGTTTATGTTTGTTTCCTGTCCTCCAGTGGAAAGTTGTGGGGGACAGGGTGGGAATTTCACACTCTGGACTTGATGCCCTGTGAAAAAATGTTCAATTTACGGCCAAGGTGGCCTTTGCGCCCCTGTCAGAGTTCCAGTCAACACAACGCTAACCCGACCCACTCCCTGTCCTTCGAGAGGTGTGCACATCAACACATGGCTCATTGAATATTCTAATGAGCCATGTGTTGATGCAGCACAGGTAAGCTAGCAACAAGCTGTTTTGATATGTTGTGACTGAAGTATGTGGTAGTATTTGACAGGACTTAACATTTACGTTTTTATAGAAAGTACTATTGATAGGTAATTACCATTGTAGTTGCCTATTTAAAGTCGAGTTGTTAACGTTACATTTTTGCTTCATGAAAACTAGCGATAGCTAGCTAGGTGGGATAGCGCTAACGTCTCCCCTACCTCAGGAACAAGGGCTCCACATTTAGCTGATGTAACTTCACCTCAGCAGGTTCCTTTTTATGGCAGGAGGAGGCATTTCTCTTTCCTTACTCTTAGATGAACTCAGGCAGGAGATTCATTTTGCCATCTTTTCAAAATATAGCCAATAAAACCTATTGTTATTAGGCCTATCTGACTGCTTGTATTGCCTCATGACTGACGAAAAATGTCCCTAGTTGTGTGCAGTATAATTGTGATGCATCGCAATGCATCGTAGAATTGAATCGTTACCTGGTGAATCGTAATCGAATCGAATTGTGAGGGCAGTGCCAATGCACACCCCTAATACGTACTGGTCTAGGACAGCTACAGATATAGAAATACAACAGTGCTAGTCAACTCCATCTTCTGCATTTGGCCACAAGCCTTCATCCACATAACACCTTATGTTCTCTCTTGTAATACACCAGGAAAAGTATCTCTTTGCATACCCGAGTCATCCCTGGCAATCTACTGCAGAGATGTCCATCCATCCAGCATTTATTGTGTCGAAAAGAGACATTGAGCATGTGGCTGTTGGTCATAAACTTTCCTCAACTCAACTCAACTCAACTCAACTTTATTTGTAAAGCACTTTAAAACAACAACAGCCGCAACAAAGTGCTGTACATAAACAAACAGAACAAGAGACAATAAAATAACTAAAACAGGAAATAAACACTAAAATAAATAGATTCATTGCTTTTTAAAAGACAATTTAAAAAACAATAAATAAAAGCAAACCATAAAACACTAAAAACAAGAGCAGAGTCTCATGCGTGGTTAAAAGCCAAGGAATAAAAATAGGTTTTAAGATGACTTTTAAAAATGGACAGTGAGGAGGCTTGTCTGATGTGCTCCTCCAAGAGGAAAATAATTCCTCTATGATTTTTGAGAAAGGGAGAGTAGGAAGGAAAGGTGACACTGGGATGGGGTTGTAAACCAAATCTGTGAATGATTAAACAGTTCATGAATTTTAAAAGATGTGGTCATTAAATTTTGCATCTTGTGTCAAAGCAATGAAAAGGGATCCACAAGTTAGCCCACATTGGCTTCTGTTCTGTGTCGACTGTGTGAGTTTTGGAAAGGTTAACTCAGTATTGAGAAATGTGTGTTGCCAAATCCCCCCAAGAAACTAATTGCTTAATCACAAATTTGGAATTAGTCACATCATTGTGCACATATAATTTACACTCCAGGTAAAGCGAGAGCAGAGGGCAACGGAAATAGAGCAATTTGCATGTACAATGAAGTGAGAGTAAATCCATTATCTGTTTTTTTTTTCTTTCCTCTCTCTTCTCTCTACTTCTTTATTATCTCACGGGACTCGTCTGGGGGCTCCAAACAGTTGCAAGAGTGGCTCAGTGAATGGAACTGAAAAAATATTATTGGTTATTACATCATTAATCAAAACAAAAGAAGATCACGTAGCATAGCCTGGATGTGTATGATTTAGTTGCAGAGGTGGTTCAGTGATGGAGTCATTTGGGGTAATTTCACTGTCTTTCCCACTTTCCTGGAATAAGACACTAATAAATGCCACAGGACAGACCTTTTTTTAGTATTTGGTGTAGTCTGAAGGTATGTATGCACATAGCAATATTGGGCTCAATTATATTTTTATATTATTGGGATCAAGTAACATATCCCTGATCCCATATGATGAAGCAGAACTAAGCAAGTAAACTAAAGATGTTGAGGGGATTCCTTCCTCAAAGCTTTGTCTGAAGGGGTACCTACAGTCGTCTTCTTCTTCTTCTTCTTCTTCTTCCTACAGTACCTACAGTCAGGTACCTACAGTCTCTGACTTTGAAAACCTCTTCTTCTTCTTCTTCTTCTTCTTCTTCTTCTTCTTCTTCTTCCTACAGTACCTACAGTTTCTGACTTTGAAAACTTCTTCTTCTTCTTCTTCTTCTTCTTCCTACAGTACCTACAGTCTCTGACTTTGAAAACCTCTTCTTCTTCTTCTTCTTCTTCTTCTTCTTCTTCTTCTTCCTACAGTACCTACAGTCAGGTACCTACAGTCTCTGACTTTGAAAACCTCTTCTTCTTCTTCTTCTTCTTCTTCTTCTTCTTCTTCTTCCTACAGTACCTACAGTCAGGTACCTACAGTCTCTGACCTTGAAAACCTCTTCTTCTTCTTCTTCTTCTTCTTCTTCTTCCTACAGTACCTACAGTCTCTGACTTTGAAAACCTCTTCTTCTTCTTCTTCTTCTTCTTCTTCTTCTTCTTCTTCCTACAGTACCTACAGTCTCTGACTTTGAAAACTTCTTCTTCTTCTTCTTCTTCTTCTTCTTCTTCTTCTTCTTCTTCTTCTTCTTCCATACAACAAATTAAAAGGAAATGAGCCTTTTATCAAGCAGAACTTATGTTCACTCTTTCTGTCCTGCAGAGAAGTCTCCCAGCACTGCGTCAGATGACCCCTGACTCCGAGGCCTTCATCCAGCAGAGCCTGCTGCCTCAGCCCAGCACTCAGCCTGCTGCCGCCGCCTCCACGGCCCTCACCGCCGTGATGCTGCGACCTCCCCTCTCCACGGCCAACACTACGGCCACCAGCAGTGCCGCACCCAAAACCACAGTTATCAGCCTCACTCAGACGCCTCACAGTAAACCCGGACTGGTAACTTTTCATTATTTATACCTGGATTCATTCATTGGCATGGACATAGAAAAAGAAATAGAAAACCTTGGATGAGATTTTTTTTCGGCTATTCTTGTCCCTGCTTTTATTCCGTGTTTCTCATTCTTTGTGTCTGAATGTGAACAGAAAGTGCCACAGCAACAGGGGACAATGGTGAGGCCACAGGTGACACTGGCTCAGTCTCCCATGGTAACGCTCAGAGGACAATCTCATAGCCGCATCATTGTGGGCCAGCCGCAGGTGGTCAAGCAGCTACAGACTACAGGTGTGTGTTAAACAGTCACTTACACTTTTTTAAATCTCTTCCATATGTGCCTCCACACATACACTACTGGTCAAAAGTTTTAGAACACACCAATTTTTCCAGAATTGAATTGAAAATGATGCATTTTAATGTCTCAGTGTACTCTGAAATTAATGCACATTTGCAACATTTAAAATTCTTGATTGAGCATGATAGTGTTTTGAAAGTAAAAAAAAGATTCAAAATCACATTTTATGTTGGACTAAAGGACTAAAAAAAGACACAAAATGACTAAAAAAAAGACACAAAATGACTAAAAAAGACACAAAATGACTAAAAAAGACACAAAATGACTAAAAAAAGAAACAAAATGACTTACAAAGACATGAAAATAATTAAAAAATGGACAAAATAGCCCAAGACTCCATAGAGTTAAGTTGTTAACCCATTTCTTGTTCCCTGAAAAAGGCCTACTTGTATAATTCTGAAATGTACATTATTTTTCAGTTTTGGTTAAGCTTACCTTTTTTTATTTACCTCTGGCAGTTCACCACTTACCTTTGTACCCTTTCAAGCTGTTCATTTGACTTGAACTGCTTGAATTTCAATAAAAAACTGGAAAAATTGGGATGTTCTAAAACTTTTGACCGGTAGTGTATATAAAAGATAAAAGTCTGTCTATATTTGTAGCTTTCACCCATTTACTAGCTACAGTATGAAAGTGCCGCCACCTTGTGGATACTGTGGATAATTAAAAAACTTTTTACTGGAAATAAAATTAAAATTTCATTTCAGCTTTCAGCAATAAAATCCAAGTGTCATTTGTTCTTTCCATTTTCAATTGGCAATCAAAAATCAAATAATGAAAAATTGACTGGTTATTTTGTTATTTGTTTATTTGTTGTTAAATGCTTGTTTTTTTAATTTCAATATTAGGCTCAGATAAAAAATATGAAATGGAAAAACTGGCAGGACTGAATTTGATTTTATTATTTAATTGGTCGGGTTTAAGTGACCCGGAAGTTTGTAATGTAATATTTTACTGTATAGCCTATATCCTTTTTTATTAAGCAAAATCCACAGTGAACAGTTCTGTGAATATCATGCAATTAATCTTCTTTCCATATTTATCTGGTATTTGGGCCTGGTTGTGTAACACTTTACTCTGATAACTGAAAACCGCATGTCAACACAACAAATACATTTTCAGCGCGACGCAATTTGATTATTTCACGTGGTGTGTTGATGTAAAGGTATCAGTTTTATACTGAAAAAAAGTGAGAAAGAATGTCAGTAAAGTGTTTATCCTTAATGTCAGCTCGCTTGGAGCAGTTTCAATGAATTTACCATAAATATCACAACACCACATTATATATTATTATTATTATTATTATTATTATTATTATTATAATTATATAGGGGCAGCTGGTTAGAGCAGTAGCTCTCAACCTTTTTGAGTCGCGACCCCCAATTTAACATGCATGTTGTCCGCGACTCCCGCTCACTGAACACAATCTCACACGCACAGTTCAGATCACCCAAAAAAGAAACAAAATGACCAACAAAAGACACAAAATGACCAAAAAAGACACAAAATTACCAAAAAAACCCACAAAATTACCAAAAAACCCCCCACAAAATTACCATAAAAGACAGAAAATGACCAAAAAATGAAACAAAATGACCAAAAAAGACACAAATTGACCACAAAATGATCAAAAAAAGACACAGAATGACCAAAAAAGACACAAAGACACAAAATGACAAACAAAAAAACCCACAAAGTGACCAAAAACACATGAACACAATAACACAGTGGACACAGAGCTGACTTCCAAAATAATTTGGCGACCCCCAGAAATCATCTCGCGACCCCAATTGGGGTCCCGACCCCAAGGTTGAGAACAGCTGGTTAGAGTACGGAGAAGCTAATGACGGCTCACTTGACACAGTCAAACTTTCGGGTCACGTAAACCCGACCAATTAAATATTAAAATCAACTTCAGTCCTGGTGCCCGTTTTTCCATTTTGTATTTTTGATCTGAGCCTAATATTGAAATATGAAAAAAGAAGCATTTTTTTCATATTTTGTGTTATAATAAAAAACAAATAACAAAATAACCAGTCAGTTTTTAAATATTTGAGTTTTGATTGCCAATTGAAAATGGAAAGAACGAATGATCCACGGATTCAATAATCATCTGAATTTGCATTTGTTTCTCTGTTTTTTTTTTCCTTCTAGCAGTGAAGCAGACTTTGGCTCCAGGGGCCAAAGGAGTGCAAGTCTTCAGTCAGGCCTCGCTCACTGCTGCTCAGAAGAACAAGCTGAAGGAAGCAGGAGGGGGAACCTTCAGGTTGGTGACACATTCACACACATATCATCACAAATAGAATTTTTTTGTTATTATATTTGAAGTAGAAACTTTGTCTGCAGTTAGAAAATGCACACAAACATACTATTTTATACTATTAACAACATACATTACCGGTCAAAAGTTTTAGAACACCCCAATTTTTCCAGTTTTTTATTGAAATTCAAGCAGTTCAAGTCAAATGAACAGCTTGAAAGGGTACAAAGGTAAGTGGGGAACTGCCAGAGGTAAATAAAAAAAGGTAAAATATAACGTACATTTCAGAATTATACAAGTAGGCCTTTTTCAGGGAACAAGAAATGGGTTAACAACTTAACTCTATGGAGTCTTGGGCTATTTTGTCCATTTTTGAATTCTTTTCATGTCTTTGTAAGTCATTTTGTGTCTTTTTTTAGTCATTTTGTGTCATTTTTTGGTCATTTTGTGTCTTTTTTTTGGTCATTTTGTGTCTTTTGGTGTCTTTTTAGTCATTTTGTGTCTGTTTTTGGTCATTTTGTGTCTTTTTTTAGTCCTTTAGTCCAACATAAAATGTGATTTTGAATCTTTTTTTTTACTTTCAAAACACTATCATGCTCAATAAAGAATTTTAAATGTTGCAAATGTGCATTAATTTCAGAGTACACTGAGACATTAAACTGCATCATTTTCAATTAAATTCTGGAAAAGTTGGTGTGTTCTAAAACTTTTGACCAGTAGTGTACATTAAAAAGTTCTTTGCATTTATTTAATTCTTATATATGATGGTAAACTGAATAAATTGAGTTGCGAACCATTGGTTGGACAAATTAATGATGATTTGGATTTTCTGTTTTCCGACCAAACTACATATTATTTGTTTAATCAAGAAAGTAGTTGTTACATTAATCTAAAATGAAAATTCTTGTTTGCTTCTGGAGGTTTAGGCGAAGGTGTTCCTGATATGTAATGCTAGTTTCATGTTGTTGCTTTTCTGCATTTTATAAAATACAATCTAATTATGATTAAAAAAAAATGAGACACAAAATTGCTAAATTAAGATGAACATTTATTTAGCACTATTATTGTTTCCTTGAGTAGATTGATTAAAAAAAACATAAACATGATCAACTAATTAAATGTCCACAAGTGAACAAAATAAAAAAAACTTCTTACAAATGGTAAAAACACAGTTTGAGTGAACATCATTTATCAGCAGATAACCGCAATCTCCTTGTTTCTATGTGAGAACAAAAATTTCCAAACTTAGCTAAATAAACAATGTTCCTGTAGTGGCCTTCTCTTCAGCCTGTGAGAGTTTACACTCATTTTCTTATAAGGAGGGTATGCAGTTATCCGTTAAAGTCCCCTAGTCAGCCATTGTGAAAAAAGAAATAGAAAATAGTCTGCAGAAATGGTGAAAAGCAACTGCACAAACACACTGAGTGTACCATGCAAAATTGAGTCAATACAATTGGAAACTCAGCGAAAGGATTCAGCCATAGCGGATTATGAAAGACTTAAAAGAGGAAAACCAACATTAAGACTGCAAATACTGCTTTTCTATGTTCTCAGGCATAGTTCGTTTCAGTGTGAAACTGCACATTTGTACATGTCCAGAGAGAATTTAGTAAACTAAATTAAGAACAGTCTCCTTAAAAAAGTGTCTTTTTGGAAGATTTCAGCCTGTTGACTCCTGGTTTCTGTCCCTTAAACCCTTGTGTTGTTTAATGATAAATTGGTTAAAACAGACACATTCGCTAATTTTATGCAGTAATTATCTTAATGAATTACCTCATAAGCATAACTGATAGTGGGTAATGGGTAATATATCAAAGTAGTTGCACCTTTTCTAACAGTGTCGACAAAAACAGAACATTTACCTGCTTTTAAAAAGAGTGTAAATCTTAAATGTCACCTAGGGGCAATTTGGCATCCAGACAGCATTTAATTATAATAAATACAGCTTTAGGTAGGCTTCTTTTCAAGGCTTTTGGCTTTGATTGCATTAGACTGAAAATGTCTAACTATTAGGCTGGTTTATACTGTGAATTTCTTGGCATAATATAGTGTTCTGGTTTAAAAGCATATACTTTTCTGATAGATGGATAAATAGATAGATTACTTTATTCATCCCCGAAGGGAAATTCGGTTGTCACAGCAGTCCGGTATTCAAGTACAATAAAATACAATAGAATAAAATACTGAGGTAGCATAAATAAAAACAACAATAGAAAGAATAGAACAAGAACACTTAAGAAGTTAAGAAAAGAACATCAGTTAGTAGGATGGTTGACAAGATGATGGTAATAATTAAACTGGTGATATGATGCAACAATGCTATAGTGACTAGACGGTATATAATAATAATAATAATAGTGCAGTATATAATATATATAATATAATATATAATAATAGATAATAAACAATATAAAAATAAAATGAAAAATATAAATAAAGTAATTATAAGTAAAATAATATGACATATAATATATAATAATAATAAATAATAATAATAATATTCTGTTCTGCCTTGTGTAACAGGTAGCATGTTTGAGTCTCAAAAAAGAAGAGTAACCATGTTATTTAGGTAAATGCATCCTAAGTTATTCCATTGGCATACATTGTTTGTAGGAAAATTACACCGTCTTAAAATGGTGCAGTCTTGAGGAGGAGACCGGAGTGTTTTTTGTCTGCTGCAGTGTTGTGAACCTACCACTAGGGGGCACCAAAGATGAAGATATTTAAGTGCTCCATTAGATGCTTTTAGATAGCTTACAATTGTGTATTATATATATATAACTGTGATATATGAACTGCACTGATGGTTCTATAAGTGCAGTTGTTGGTCAGACTCAGTTATAAGGGTCCATGAGGAATTATTATTGTGCATATTTTGCTATCTGTTTTTTTAGCTGCAGGAGACTACTGCAGCTAAATGAAACTATTAGATTATTTTGAATAAATGTACACTGACAGTGACCGTTTTATACAAAAAAAGGTGCATATTTTGTTACAGTTTATGTCTGACGTGTCATCTTTTATTTCCTCCAGGGATGATGATGATATCAATGATGTGGCCTCAATGGCAGGAGTCAACTTGACAGAAGAGAGTGCCCGTATCTTAGCAACCAACTCCGAGCTAGTTGGCACGGTGACTCGCTCCTGTAAGGATGAGACCTTCCTCTCCACCTCTTTACTCACGCGGAGAGCTCTGGAGATCGGTGAGACACATAAACTTCAGAGAAAATGTACAGCACGTTCTTGCTTTTTTAACCCATAAGAACCCAGAGCCAATAATCCTTAAAAAGGAAAATCATGGGGGATATACCACAGACCAAGTGGACCTTATGATATATCTTATTTTTAAATTAATAAACTAGACATCTTTTCTGCTTACAGAAACACAAAGTTGCCTTTTTCTTTGCATCTCCACAACATATATCAAAATTGTGACATTAACAGTGCTGTTTAACAATAAATTATTTTTTAGATTTGTTTTTAAATAACAAAATAATAAATCAATATTAAATAAAAACAAATAACCATCTGCCTTTTTTGTTTTCATCTCCATAACATATATCAAAAGTGTGACTTTAATAGTGCTGTTAGACCAGCTATTCTCAACCTTGGGGTCGGGACCCCAATTGGGGTCGCGAGATGATTTCTGGGGGTCACCAAATCATTTGTTTTAGTCTTTTTGGTCACTTAATGTCTTTTTTTGTTCATTTTGTGTCTTTTTAAGTCATTTTGTGTCTTTTTTTTTATCATTTTGTGGTCATTTTGTGTCACTTTTTGGTAATTTGGTTTCCCTTTTTTTTGGTCTTTTGTGTCTTTTTTTAGTCATTTTGTGTCTTTTTTTGGTAATTTTGTGTCTTTTTTGGTAATTTGGTTTCCTTTTTTTGGTCTTTTGTGTCTTTTTTAGTCATTTTGTGTCTTTTTTTGGTAATTTTGTGTCTTTTTTGGTAATTTTGTCTTTTTTTGGTAATTTTGTGTCTTTTTTTGGTCATTTTGTACCTTTTCTGGTCATTTTGTGTCTTTTTTTATCATTTTGTGGTCAATTTGTGTCTTTTTTGGTAATTTGGTTTCCCTTTTTTGGTCATTTTGTGTCTTTTTTGGTCTTTTTGTTTCTTTTTTGGGTGATCTGAACTGTGCGTGTGAGATTGTGTTCAGTGAGCGGGGGACACGGACAACATGCATGTTAAATTGGGGGTCGCGACTCAAAAAAAAATCGAGAATAAATAAATATAAATAACACTGCCTTATTGGACGGCTTCTCAACAAGCTACTGTAGCTGTAGGACACTAAAAAACACACTTGAGAAAACATACATGAACATTACTAGAACATTTAAAATGTTTGTGACACCCGTGTCACCGTGGGTTCTTATGGGTTAAAGGTTGATGTGGTCTCACTCCGTCTCACTCTTTTATCCACGCTCCTCCTGCTGTGACAGGGAAGAAGTTCGGAGTGAGCGAGCTGGGCACAGATGTGGTCAACTTCATTTCCCACGCGACACAGCAGCGATTACAACACCTGCTGGAAAAGGTGTCGCGAGTGGCACAGCAGAAAAACACAACCTTCAAGGTGATCATTAATTACAGTAATCTGAGAGGCTGGTGAGACTTTTTTTTTTGTAATTATCTTTTTATTAGGAAATTTCACAACAATTGACAAGTACAAATGGATTTACAGCTGTTAGTATCAAAATTGTACAGAGCCAAAGGTTTTGTATCAATAGCTTCTTGTTCCAAATGTTCATTGTCCATTCCCTTTTTAATAATGAATATTTTTTATAATGAATATGTAAAGAAAAAACAAAGACATACAATGGTGAGACTTTTACAGTTTTTTTTGTTGTTTTTTTTACCTTTTTTGTACCTTCATTGCAACTTGTTGCTTGATTCGTCCTTTAGGAGGATGAGCGGTGTGAGCAGGTCAGCGACGTGCGAACCCAGCTTAAGTTTTTCGAGCAGCTGGATCAGATGGAGAAGCAAAGGAAGGAAGAGCAGGAGAGAGAGATTCTCTTAAAGGCTGCCAAGGTAACAATACATAAACAAGGTCATCCTACATGTTGCACATATACAATCATAATTGCATAGACAAGGCGAGTGAGTGGTCCTGGGTCAGTGTCATTAGTATACAGTTCCTCTGCTGCTAACTGTCACTAGAGGACAAATCTGCTAACAATGTGCGAGTGAATGAATAAAACAATTGATTGAATAAATTGAACATATCCATCCTGAAATATTAAAATGTCCTCTACCTTACTGCAGTCTCGGTCACGGCAAGAAGACCCTGAGCAGCTCAGACTGAAACAGAAGGCCAAAGAGGTAAGTGTATGCAAGGCAGTGTTGGGAGGGTTACTTTTAAAACATATTCCACTCCAGATTGTTGAAAAAAAAATCCATTACATCCAAAATGTCATTACATTACTCAAATAAAGCAATGTATTCTCAATAATTTGGATTATTTTTGATATTCTTCAAAATCATCTTGCTGAGCTCATTTGTCTGTGTCTTATATTTCCATATTATATATATATATATATATATATATATATATATATATATATATATTATATTACTATTATATTTCCATATATTTTCCTGGCTGTGCATCTCCTCTGCCATTGTCGTATGGCAGGGGCAATGCACGCACAAACATTGTAGCTTCGTATTTTAAGAATCTGTCAATGGGAAATGTCTCATATGAATTTTTTTTTTGAACAATGTTTTTATTAATTTTCAATAAGAACATACAAAACACATCAACACTCACCACACTAGCCACATAATGAAAAGCAGGCAGACCCCGCTGAACACATACACAAAAAATAAATTAAATAAAATGAGTAAAAATTTAAATAAAATAGAAAAGTGTGTGAATATAAAATAACAATTACAACAAATAATATTTTTTTTAAAAATAAAAAAAATTGTTACACTCATTATGCTTACAGATAAATATAATCTACTGTTGCTTGAGAAAGTCCATTAAGGGTGTCCACACCTCTTCAAATTCTTGCACTTTACCCTTAATTACATAGGTTAGCTTTTCTAATGTAACACACATTGCCATTTCTCTAATCCAAGATTGTGTAGAAGATTCTCATATGAATTTTAGAGTAAATAAAACAGAAAAAAAACTTGGAAAAGTTTTTTACCTCTGCCGAGGGCATGCCAAAGTGAAAAATATGTGATTTGGATCTGCTCTGCAAAATTGAATGGGTTGTTTATTGGCCCACACTACACTCTTCCACCAAGTCTCATGAAAATAAGGCCGGTAGTTTTTCTGTAATCCTGCCAACAAACAAACCAAACTGAAAACATAACCTCTCTGGCAGAGGTAATAAATCAATCCATATCTAATTTAGAAGGCAGTGACAGTGACTGGATTCAGAAAACCACTAACTTAAGCTGTAACTATGAAGAAATACAGTTAGAAATCTTTTGCATTTTCAAAATGTAATTCTGTGACTTGTACTCCGTTACTCCTCATCCCTGACGCTACGATAAGAGACGTTGATTTGATGTCTTTGTGAGGCATCGTGACAAGTCTGTCTGTGAGACTGATGCGTGTTATTGTCTCGGCTAGACTACTGCAATAGTTTGTTTTCATGTCTTAACAAAAATGAGCTGTCGCGTCTGCCATTAGTTCAGAACTCTGCAGCGAGAATTCTGACCCGCACGCATAGGTGGTCTCACATTTCCCCTGTTCTTAAAGCCTTACATTGGCTCCCTGTCTCCTATAGCAGCTGTTCTCAACCTTGGGGTCGGGACCCCAATTGGGGTCGCGAGATGATTTCTGGGGGTCGCCAAATCATTTTGGAAGTCAGCTCTGTGTTAAAGTGTTCATGTGTTAATGTGTTTTAGTCTTTTTGGTCACTTAATGTCTTTTTTTGGTCATTTTGTGTTTTGTTTTTTTTCTTTTTTGGTCAATTTGTGTCTTTTTTTGGTCATTTTGTGTCTTTTTTTGGGTCATTTTGTGTCTTCTGGTCATTTTGTGTCTTTTTGGTCATTTTGTTTACTTTTTTGGGTCATTTTGTGTCTTTTCTGGTCATTTTGTGTCTTTTTTGGTCATTTTGTTTCTTTTTTTGGGTGATCTGAACTGTGCGTGTGAGATTCTGTTCAGTGAGCGGGGGTCGCGGACAACATGCATGTTAAATTGGGGGTCGCGACTCAAAAAGGTTGAGAACTACTGTCCTATAGAATACATTTTAAAATTCTGGTTTTAACATTCAGAGCCTTACATGGCCAGGCTCCTCCCTACATTAATGACCTGATACAGCCCTACACCCCCACTCGGGCTCTGAGGTCTGCAGATCAGAACCTGCTCATGGTTCCACCACCCGTCTTAGAACCAGAGGTGATGGAGCTTTCCAGGCTGTTGCTCCCATGGAACAGCCTCCCTCCCTCACTGCGCTCACTAGATTCTGTTGTCACTTTTAGAAGCCAACTGAAGACATTTTTATTTGTTCAGGCTTTTGATTAATTGTTTCGGGACTGCTATGGTTGTTTAACCCCTTAACGCCTGCTGTCGCAAATATGCGACAAACCGTTTGACTCAGTCAACCAGCCGAGATAGCGTCTGCATTCCCCCAATGCCGGTTGAATACCTGCTGTTGCAGGTTTATATAAATAAACGAGGGTGAATAAATAAAACATTGTTTTTTCACTGTTATATTACTGTGTTATTGTTATCCTATTATTGACCATTATGCCTGCTGTAGCAAATTTGCAACATACCAAAATTTCTATTTATTTTTTGTGCAAAAGTGAAATTAATAATCTCAACATTATTTACCATCTACTTAAAGGCAAAAACACACATAAAACATTTTTTTATATACAGCTATATAAATTCAGGCGTTAAGGGGTTAAATTGCTGTTGTTTTGGTCTTTTAAAACTTGTATGTACATTTTTATGTTATGTGTATGATTTCTATGTGAAGCACTTTGTGACTTCTGTCTGTGAAAGGTGCTATATAAATAAAGTTTACTTACTTACTTACTATTGTTGTCGTCCTCCAGATGCAGCAGCAGGAGCTGGCTCAGATCAGACAGCGAGAAGCCAACCTAACGGCGCTGGCAGCAATCGGCCCGAGGAAAAAGCGGAAAATGGACTCTCCCGTTAGGGGCGCCAGTGCAGAGGTGAGGAATATAAAACCAATTTGGCATAAAAGTGGTTGTGCTTATTTGGGAATATTTTTCAATCTACAAAGGAAAGGTCAGTTAAAGACTAAATGTCTTTTCCTGTGCTCCGTTTTAAACCCCAGGGCTCAGGGTCAGGCCCCTCTCAGCCTGGAGGCTCCAGTGGAGCAGGCTCCAGACAGTTTATGCGACAGCGCATCACCAGAGTCAACCTCAGGGACCTGCTCTTCTGCTTGGAGAATGAAAGAGGGACCAGTCACTCACACCTGCTCTATAAAGGCTTCCTCAAATAGCACCTGCATTAAAATGACTAGTCTCGCTCAGTGGCATTAAGGAAGCAGAGTTGACAGTCAGCTCAGACCCTCTCTGCCGGTACTTTCTTTGATCACCCACTGCTGAATGATGAGACGTCTGTGTCTGTGGGAAGAGAATTATCTGGAACACTGAAGAGACGTCTTCTTTTAAAAGCCTCTTCAAGCACAGGTCTTTTGTATTTTCAGGAGATTTGAACTCGGCCCTGATTTCAGCGTGCCTCTCAGCTTGGTTCGCTCTACAGAGACCAGTTGCACCAACCACACTTCAGTCATGCACTGCCTCATGCTGCACTCGAGAAAAATGTCTTTAACTGAACTGAACCCTTCAGACCCCAAGACCTTGTCAGTGTCTTTTGCACCGACGACTTTGTTGTAGCAGCAAATCTCCATGAAGTGGTTCCATTTTAGATTCATGTGCAACAGCCTGATTTTTACAAAACTGCAGTAATGCGCTACTTCTCCTGACCATGTTAACACTCTGTTTATTTAAGTTCTTAACAGAGGTTTTAATTTATCACACATTTATACTATATTTTAGCACAGTTTCAATGCCTGTGGATTGTTTTACAGAGACTAATCTTGACTAGCCTTGTCATCTGCTGAGTTGCCTTCTTAACAGATTTAAGCCATATGGATTAGAATGTGTTGATCAGCTTCAGTAACTTCATCTATACAACAGTTCTCCACATTTGTAGTAGATGTGTGCTTTCATTTCTTTGTTGTGTGCTTTTGTTATTTGTATTCGGTTGATTGGAAACGAAAATGATTGTTTGTTTGTCATGTGTTGGTACTTGGACTCTCGCACAAAATAGTTTTTTTTGCTGTGAGAGTTTTCAACACAATGAAATTCCACCTTTTATTCAGATTGTAGCGCATTTACTACAAAGGCGACATATACTTTACATTCCTACCAGTCATTTCATAAGCACACCATGCTCATTGAGATTTGTTCCCACACATTTCTTTAGTGGTGATCTAAAATTCAACTTAAAGACGGTACCTTCTATCACAGTGACCATCCTCTCTAAAGCCTCATTTTCACTGCAAGGTTCAGCCGGCTCGACTTAAAGTCACTCACTCATCATATCTACTTTGTTCTTTACTGTAGCAATCAGCTGAGGGATTCTCCTTTTACTGGCAACCAAACTGAGGCCAGTTGTTTGGTAGTTTAAAGCAGCTATTCTCAACCTTGGGGTCGGGACCCCAATTGGGGTCGCGAGATGATTTCTGGGGGTCGCCAAATCATTTGTTTTAGTCTTTTTGGTCACTTAATGTCTTTTTTTGTTCATTTTGTGTCTTTTTAGGTCATTTTGTGTCTTTTTTTTATCATTTTATGGTCATTTTGTGTCTTTTTTTGTAATTTGGTTTCCTTTTTTTTGGTCTTTTGTGTCTTTTTTTAGACATTTTGTGTCTTTTTTGGTAATTTTGTGTCCTTTTTTTGTCATTTTGTGTCTTTATAGGTCATTTTGTGGTCAATTTGTGTCTTTTTTGGTCATTTTGTGTCTTTTTTGATCATTTTGTGGTCAATTTGTGTCTTTTTTGGTCATTTTGTTTCCTTTTTTTGGTCATTTTGTTTCTTTTTTGGGTGATCTGAACTGTGCATGTGAGATTGTGTTCAGTGAGCGGGGGTCACGGACAACATGCATGTTAAATTGGGGGTCGCGACTCAAAAAGGTTGAGAACTACTGGTTTAAAGCATAGTTTCGTGGGCTGCTGTTTTCTAAAACCTGGGTCCAGTTAAAAAAAAAAAAAGTGTGTTTGTGCACTGACTGTTCAGTGGTCTGCAGTGATTTAACGCCACCTTTTAGTATTGGCTCAGTTCACCTTGAACCGACCGAGTTGGTATAAAAAAAAGTACCAGATATGATGCACTTTCCACAACTTTTGCCAATGGAAAACAAAAAAAAAGTCAATTAGAGTAGAGCCGAGCTCTACCGTGCAGTGGAAATGCAAGAATTGATTTGAGAAGTCCGCAGATTTCTTTGTGTTTTTAAATGTACGGCTTGCAAGCTTATTGTTTGGGGGATTTTGAAGATCCAAGAATAGTGAAGACTTTTGAAAAATAATGTGGATTTGACTCTGTGCTTCACGTCAGAGAAGTGTGTAATGTTTAAGCTTTGACTAAAACAGTCTTGGGCGGGATGTTCACTGTGAAAGATGCATGGCTCAAACATTTTAGTGTTTCCATTAAAAAAGTTAATGGACATGAATGGCTAAATGGATAAAAAAAACATTGAAACTAGTCTGGTATAATTGAGAAATGAAGTGGTTGTTAGTAATGTAAAGTATACGGGCTGTGTAGTTAATGGAGAAAAATGAATTCCAATAATGTTATTGATTACAGTCATTTAAGTGAATCACACATTTTCCAATAAGTTGTATGTCCACATTGTTATATTTATGAATGATGGAGGTTGATCATGTTGGGTAAACATGAAATGCAGAGCGAGGACTGCACTTTGACGGATCACTTTTCTAAAAAAACTCGATCAGATAAGCATACCCACTTTATAACTTTTTATATTTTTAGTGCACATAATAATTTTGGTCTTTATACCGTTGTCATTTTATGAAAGAATGTTTATCAGCAAATTTTATTACTGTATATATTTAAGTTTGCTATTTGTAGGTTTATCAGTTGACGACTTCAAATTGGGCAAATTTGTCTTATTTTTCATACGCAGTAGACATGACAAGTAAGACAAATATATTATACTTTCTTGCCAATATCTTGTACATTTTGCACAGCCACTTGTTTATATGTAAATATCTGAATTTTAAAAAAGAAGTTTTTAATTGCTATTTTATATTGGATTGAAAGAGAACGATCTCTATTAAAAGAAAAAAAAAACTATTTTGATTGCACGTCTGGTCTCTCTCTTGTCTTCATACAGTCGTTCACATTCTGCAGCCTAAAACACTCAGAAAGCACTCAAGCATGGGCCTATATTTTCTTTGTCCTGTCAGCAGTAGAATTAAGTTAGACAGGGGAATGTTTAAAAGGGCCTAAGTAGAGATAAAACAATGGATGTGAATATGATCAGTCGGGAATTTCCTATTAAAACTGTTTTATCTACAGTTTTAATAGGAAACGGTATGGAAGCAGTACAATAAACTCAGTCAGAAAGCACATTAAAACAGGATATTAAATACATTATGTATTTGTAAAGACAGTTTTCTCTCCCCACTGTCTTCTTATATTATATAACAGGCGCTAGCAGGATCCTTGTCTGATTAGGTTAAAGCTTTGTGACACTAGAGAACAAAATTGACAGATCAATATGATTAAACTGAGCTTAGTGGTTCATTCAGATGACTTTGCAATCCACTATGTTCTTAAATGCCAGCACATAGTGAGGTATAGGTGTTCGATTGCTGAGTAGAGAACTATAGAGTGGAGTTCAAATGGTGAAGTGCAATCTTTTACGCTTTTATGTACACTACCGGTCAAAAGTTTTAGAACACCCCAATTTTTCCATTTTTTATTGAAATTCAAGCAGTTCAAGTCAAATGAACAGCTTGAAAGGGTACAAAGGTAAGTGGTGAACTGCCAGAGGTAAATAAAAAAGGTAAGCTTAACCAAAACTGGAAAATAATGTACATTTCAGAATTATACAAGTAGGCCTTTTTCAGGGAACAAGAAATGGGTTAACAACTTAACTCTATGGAGTCTTGGGCTATTTTGTCCATTTTTTAATTCTTCTCATGTCTTTGTAAGTCATTTTGTGTCTTTCTTTTGTCATTTTGTGTCTTTTTTTTAGTCATTTTGTGTCTTTTTTGTCATTTTGTGTCTTTTTTTTGTCATTTTGTGTCTTTTTTTGTCATTTTGTGTCTTTTTGTGTCTTTTTTTGGTCATTTTGTGTGTTTTTTGTCATTTTGTGTCTTTTTTTGTCATTTTGTGTCTTTTTTTGTCTTTTTTTGTCATTTTGTGTCTTTTTGTCATTTTGTGTCTTTTTGTGTCTTTTTTGTCATTTTGTGTCATTTTGTGTTTTTTTTTGTCATTTTGTGTCTTTTTTTGTCATTTTGTGTCTTTTTTTAGTCATTTTGTGTCTTTTTTGTGTCTTTTTTTAGTCCTTTAGTCCAACATAAAATGTGATTTTGAATCTTTTTTTTACTTTCAAAACACTATCATGCTCAATAAAGAATTTTAAATGTTGCAAATGTGCATTAATTTCAGAGTACACTGAGACATTAAACTGCATCATTTTAAATTCAATTCTGGAAAAGTTGGTGTGTTCTAAAACTTTTGACCAGTAGTGTACATTGGTGAAGCTTTTCAGTGTTAACTTTGACCACAACAGAACAATCGAGGGGAAAGTGACACTATGTCATGCAAACTTGGTGATGTAAACAGTTTTATTTTTTCTTTAGTTTTAAATTCACATTGACCTTGAATACAGATCAGATAAGTCAAACTTAAATGTTGAAATATCTGATTTTAGAGTCATTATTGTAAGCTTATCTTCATTTCAGTAGGGAGTGACTATTTCTGAGGTTTAAAGGCAACACCCCCAAAACAAATATTCAAATCTGTCATATGATTAAGGTGTATAATCACCAACTGTTTCACTAATGGTTAACAAAGTGTTGTGGAAGTTAGTACAATTATATTTCATAGTGCAAGCCAAAAAAACGTCTCATTATCCATATACATTAAGTGCTCTTTTATCACTATAAATTCATTCTACGCCTCTTGACTTTATACCTCGATGACAAAACGAGTCTAAATCATTGGGTCCTTTGTCTTATCATGTTCACAAAAAAGGCTTAGCCTATTCCAGGCAATAAAAATAATATTTATGAGTTCTGGGATTGAGTGGATGAAGCTGTTCATGGTACAATAGTTACCGAATTCCATTGTCATTATTCACTTCCTGGTGTGACATTTTATGGATATGGGATATTTTAAAGTGATCTACTGCACAGTATGAAGGCCTTTCGAGCTGCTTAGCAATAGTGGGACATTGATGCAGAGATACAGTGCCGTAGGCTACACTGGACCTTATGGCAGTAGTTCTCAACCTTTTTGAGTCGCGACCCCCAATTTAACATGCATGTTGTCCGTGACCCCCGCTCACTGAACACAATCTCACATGCACAGTTCAGATCACCCAAAAAAGAAACAAAATGACCAAAAAAAGGAAACAAAATGACCAAAAAAGACACAAAATGATCAAAAAAGACACAAATTGACCACAAAATGATCAAAAAAGACACAAAATGACCTAAAAAGACACAAAATGACCAAAAAAAGGAAACAAAATGACCAAAAAAGACACAAAATGATCAAAAAAGACACAAATTGACCACAAAATGACCAAAAAAGACACAAAATGACCTAAAAAGACACAAAATGACCAAAAAAAGGAAACCAAATTACCAAAAAAGACACAAATTGACCACAAAATGATCAAAAAAGACACAAAATGACCAGAAAAGATACAAAATGACCAAAAAAAGACACAAAATTACCAAAAAAGAGACACAAAATTAAAGACACAAAATGACAAAAAAAAAGACACAAAAGACCAAAAAAAAAAGGAAACCAAATTACCAAAAAAGACACAAAATGATAAAAAAAAGACACAAAATGACCAGAAAAGATACAAAATGACCTAAAAAAGACACAAAATTACCAAAAAAAGACACAAAATGACCAAAAAAGACACAAAATTACCAAAAAAAGACACAAAATGACCAGAAAAGATACAAAATGACCTAAAAAAGACACAAAATGACCAAAAAAAGACACAAAATGACCAAAAAAGACACAAAATTACCAAAAAAAGACACAAAATGACTAAAAAAAAGGAAACCAAATTACCAAAAAAGACACAAAATGACCACAAAATGATAAAAAAAAAAGACACAAAATGACCTAAAAAGACACAAAATGAACAAAAAAAAGACATTAAGTGACCAAAAAGACTAAAACAAATGATTTGGCGACCCCCAGAAATCATCTCGCGACCCCAATTGGGGTCCCGACCCCAAGGTTGAGAATAGCTGCCTTATGGAACAATTCAGATTCAGGCTTTTTCCAGGGCTGGTAGTAACAGATTACATTTAGTCTAGTTACTGTAACCAAGTCATTTTTTGTCATTTTTAATAGTATTTATTATTATTATTATTATTATTATTGTTATCTTATCTTAACCCTCTATGGTACGCATTATGATGCCAGTTAGGAAAAAATGTTTGGAGTGTTTTTTGTCTGAAAATAGACTAAATAAACAAAATCTGAAGAAATTTTCTTCTTCTTTTTTTTTTTTTTTTGGAAGTTTTTGGGGTTTGTTTCCGTAGGAAACATTGTACCATAATGGTGCACAAGTAAAAAAGAAAGTTTTTAAAATTAATTTGAACATCATTTATTTAATAAACATGTGTAAAAGATTCAGTAGCTTCAACAGGGCTACAATACAGCTACAATACATAACATTTTAAATTTAAAAACATTATAAAAGGAACTTTTTTAACCGGTTTCTTGTCTGAATGTTGCCTGTCTTGAACAGTCTAAATGTATGAATCTACCAAAAATGAAGGTTTGCTCACCTATAAGTAGAAATATATTTTTTCCAGATGGAAAAGGGAAGGAAATGACGTTTTGAGTGATTTTTTGTGGCGCAAAATGGCAAAGCTGTTTCCTTTGGAAAAATCTGCAAAACAGGGTTTCAATGTGGCCTCGTGGAGGTCATGTGACAACTTAAAGCATTGCTATTGGTTCCCTAGACTCTTCCCTCATCGCATCACTCAAAAACATGTCTTGTAGAAATTTGACAGGCCAAAAATGGGTATGTTGCCTGAGGGCAACACTGTACCATAGAAGGTTAAGTATTGTAGGCTACATTACTACATTTCAAATAAATAAAAAAATGTTACAAGAAAAAAATAAAATTATGTAAAATGTGTAAAAATTAAAAATCAATTAGGACATGATTGTTGGACCTATCTGTTTTTAAGAGATTTATGGGAAAAAAATCTGAAAAAAATATTGATATATTTTTATTTTATAGCAGTTTTACTATGCGTGGACGTTTTTGTCTTATACTAATGCAATCAAATCAATTTTGTTGCTAATCTTTGACATATCCAAGACTCTAATCACCACCAAAACCCTCACCTCCCTACTATTTATTTTATGGAAAAAAATTCATCTTTTGTGTTTTTTTGGAAGACATTTTCGAAAAATTCAAATATATAAACTGGCATATAAAGGGTTAAAATTCTGAAAATGTTTTAATGTTTGGTAGTTTTGAACAAGTCTGAAGTTGTTTAAGAGATTTATGGAAAAAAAATCAGAAAAAAATATTGATGTATGGTGATTTTATAGCAGTTGTTGTGTGCGTGGACGTTTTTGGCAACGAGGGTGGCGAGAGGGTAGTAAATGCACCAATGGAGTACAAAAGACATGTAAGGGTTAATGACAATGGATTTAAAAAATGTCACTAAATAGAAAAGTTCCTGCAAAAATTCATGCCTCAAGCATGTAACACAGCCAAAATGGTTAACAAATGAAAAAAATGCTGCTTTGCTGCCAGGTAGATCTAGAAGTAATAGATGTACCTGCTCCACCCAATCCAGCACAGGACGGTTTAAAGTGGGAAGAAGGTGAAGAAGGAGAGAAGTTGAAGACACGTGAGTACAATAACACACACACACACACACACACACACGTACACACTGTGATGATTGGGAGGAGAACGTTATCTTTGTGAGCGTCTGTGTGCACACTATAATTTGTGCAAAAACTGTGCAGCTCCTTTGTGATTTGATATATGGTTTAGGCTGCAGCCGCTGTGGAGTTCTATTGTTTACATCTCTGCATGTTGTCTGCTTTGGTGATGTTTAAGTGTGCTGTCGAGGCTGTGTATTGTCAAGAATATGTTGATGCCATGTAATGTGATACAGGGACAATATGTTGCAGTATATCGTCACATTGTTGAAATAATCGGCTAAGTCATTTTTTGTCAAAATTTGTTTTTTTTGCCTAAATCATCTCCTCATAGCCACCTATGGTAAAATCTCCTCCATCCTCAGTTGATCAGATCATGTGATTTTACCCCTTTAAGATAATGGCCTATGTCAAGTGTGTGACTTAAGCGGATTTATTATGCCTAAGTCAAAATAAAATGTGACTTAGGCAATTTTTTGAACATGCCTTTGTGACTTAAGCAAGATATGGTAACACTTTATTTTGAAGGTGTATACATAAGAGTGACATGAGCGTGTCATAAACATGACATGGGATGTGTCATGAACATTAATGACACTTTGCAGTAACATTAATGCTCATGATAGGCCTACTTGTCATGTTTCTGACAGGCTTGTGTGACTCTTATGTCGACACCTTCAAAATAAAGTGTCACCATATCTTGCTTAAGTCACAAAGGCATGTTCAAAACATTGTCAAAAAAGGGCAACACCGTACCATAGAGGGTTAATGTATAAAATAAAATAATTGATTAGTATCAGTAATATCAGTCATATTACTGATAAACATAAGATGAGTCCCACTTTTGTACGACTAATACTAATGTACTTTCAAATGCAGGGCTATGCAGAGTATTTCCACACTACTTGCTTCTTTTACTCAAGTAGCAGATCTGAGCAGTTCCTCCATCAACTACACAGCAGTCCACATTCTTTTTATTAGTGGCCTTGTCAAAATCTCATTGTCTTGTGAGCATTCACAGTCCAAAAGAATAGTCTGTGATTCATCATTCCACTTGGCAGGTCTCTGGTCAGCAGAGAGAGCAGATCTAGTGTTTGTAGTTGAGCTGCAGAGCCGAGCTGCTCCACCGGGGGGCGCTGTCTCTCCAGCTTAGAACCAAACACGTTCCACGTCTGACTGAACGTGTCATCTGTCACCAGAGCTGGTTCTGACCTGGGCACATACGTTATGTATCTTTTACCATCTGTGAGCGCTTGAAAGATAATTGAATCCTATTAATTAAAACAGTCATTTCCTTTGAAATGCACATTAATATTATGTTACTTTTGTTTCTAAAGAGACCAGCTGCTATATGATTTTATGCATTTGCATTTGCTTTATTTTTCTTTGAAGATCTTATACATAAACACGCACGCACACAGATGGACATCGCCGTTAAGGATCACGCCAAAGCACTTTATCGTATTCTTCCAGATTCGATGGATTTGAGGCTTAGGAAGTTGTTTGTTATGTTCCCTCTGTAGACAAGGTATCTCATGCCTGTAGTTGCCCAAATCGTTGTCTTCGTTGTCTTGATATCCAGGCATAGGCAGACTTCTAAGTCTTCTCCAATATGAGTTGTCAGGCTATATTTGCTTATGTTACTCTGGGACACCAAACTCAATTCCACTGTCTTGTTTGATTTTGCATAATGAGAGGCTGCTGGCTGCTCACAGGATAATGTCTTTGAGTGACAGCTATGAAGATGAGTGAATAAATTTCACACATTTTGATGTATTCTAGAAGTGCATTATACACCCGCCAAAACTTGGCAAACGAAACTTCATTGAGCCCTGATACCACTTGCATGGTCTTGCATCTGGTTTAAATATAGCACTCTGGCTGTTATAAATGGGTTTCATAAATTTTTGGAAAGTGTGCACTTTGAAACATAGATTATTGTTTGTGACCAGGAATAAAGTGAACATTACTCTCATGCTATGAAAAGATAATGAGCCGATAAGATGAATTAGACCTGTTTATCATCTGAAAATGTCCCCTAATAGTTCAAAACTGACAGCCTAAGTTAAGAATTATTTATTTATGTCAGGATCTACAGAAATAAGTGATGATGCAAAGTGCAGCACAGCTGAAAGTGAAACTTGACAGCCAGTGCTTATTATAAATGCGATGGAACCTAAGTGTGGTTTTCAATTAATCTAAAGAACATTTTAATCAAATAAGAAGCAATCAATGATTAAATTAGGTAGAAAAACCAATACAGAACTCCAAAACAATCTGCTTCCAATTAGCTTCATTAGGAATAAGCACATTTCATCATTTTTTAATAACAGTAATATCCTGGTAACAACCTAAAATGTGAGATTCCTTTACTCAAAGTAAAACTGAGTATAATAGTAATGTCATTAGTTCATAAACCAAAGTAGAGCCAGATATATGGGTCGATGTAGTGTATTGGCCTATCAAAGGCCTATCTGTTGCTGTTATGATTTATTTTTTTTACACAATAATGCAGCAAAACTTTGCTTGCCGTGATTTGCGTTTATTCTTTATTCTTCTTTAAATAATCAGCAATTGACTGACACTGAACAGTAATTATGTTTATTTCATTTTATATTTATTTATTTACCATTTACTCAGTTATCATTTGGTCACACTGTTAAAATAATCGCCTAAGTCATTTTCTGTCAAAATTGTTTTGTTTTTTTTGCCTAAATCATCTCCTCATTGCCACCTATGGTAAAATCTCCTCCATCCTCAGTTGATCAGATCATGTGATTTTACCCCTTTAAGATAATGGCCTATGTCAAGTGTGTGACTTAAGCGGATTTATTATGCCTAAGTCAAAATAAAATGTGACTTAGGCAATTTTTTTAACATGCCTTTGTGACTTAAGCAAGATGTGGTAACACTTTATTTTGAAGGTGTCTACATAAGAGTGACATGAGTGTGTCGTAAACATGACATGGGATGTGTCATGAACATTAATGATCATGATTTAACCCCTTTAAGATCATCACTTCTTTGACAATTTTCCACATTCATAGGCATCAGATAAGAACCCAGCAAAGTAGAGCTAGAGGGAGATTGTTTAGTTATCAGTTTAGTTTATCAGTGTTTTATTGTTGACACTAATATTGGTAACACTTTATTTTGAAGGTGAGTGACATGAGCGTGTCATAAACATGACATGGGATGTGTCATGAACATTAACCCTTTGATGCACAACATGGGTCTAAAGTGACCCGACTGAGTTTTTAATTTTCTATATCTTCGCAATAAATTAATTTCATCTTTCAGTATTCCAGGTTTTCCTCAATCAATTTGTTTTTCATCATCATACATCCTAATTTTTTGTTTTTCATTTCTTACTTTTTGAATAAAAACCCTTTTTGTATCACTACTACTGCTTCTAATGCACAACATGGGTCAAAAAATGTCATTATGTGGGGTATTGTGTGTATAATTTTAAGGAAAAATGAATTTAATCAATTTTGGAATCAGGCTGAAACATAAAAAAATGTGGAAAAAGTGAAGCTCTGTTAATACCTTCCAGATACACTGTATGTGTGACAAAATGATACATAAACACGTTAAATATATTAAATATATGAGTGTGGAAAGTAACTATTTGAAACATATTACTATTATTATAGTATTAAGTAATTTAATTTTAATACACATTTGGATAAATGAGTCATTTTTGACCCATGTTATACTTTAGAAGTGTTGTCCATATGTTGTGCATCAAAGGGTTAATGACACTTTGAAGTAACATTAATGCTCATGATACTTGTCGTGTCATGTTTATGACACACTCATGTTATGTCGACACCTTCAAAATAAAGTGTTACCATATCTTGCTTAAGTCACAAAGGCATGTTCAAAAAATTGTCAAAAAAGTAATTTATTTCTCTTAAGTTACATAATTTACACACAGTGTTATTACTATGCCAATAGCCATCCTTTGTTACATCCTTTTTGAGTGAAATGATCAATAAATGTCATATGTTACACTTTTGGTGAAGTTTTTTGTGTTTCCTGCAAAACTTGAAAAAATGAGTTAGGCGATTATTTTAACAGGGTGACGATTTATAGAATTGGCGGGCAATGTTATTCATTCTTTGTATAATGTATAATGATGTTAAATATTATTTAATAAAGTTTTATGTTTGAGAAAGTAGCTCTATGGGTACATTTGCAGAGAGGTGAAAAATCAGTGCACAATCCACATAAAAAAGGTATTTTTTTTCATTCCAGCTCAAAAATGTTATCAATTTATTTTACAATCAGTATCGGCATGGATCTCAAAAGTCCTGTATTGGTCGGGCTTTAAACAAAAGTATTGAAAAAATATACATTTTGAACCGATAATAGCACTACATTATGCTTTCATGGCAATCCATTCAACTGTTTAAAGATTTTACTTAAAACAAGTAATGAGTAACATGTAATTTTTCAGTCATTTAGACTGAAAAATTACTTGCCATTTTATCCCTATTGTGTCTCTTTTTGGTAATTTTTCTGTCTCATTTGATAATTTTACGTATTTTTTTTGGTCATTTTGTGTCTTTTTTTGATAATTTCATGTCTCTTTTGGTCGTTTTCTGTCTTTTTTTTGGTAATTTTGTGTCTTTTTAGATAGTTTTGTGTCTCTTTTGGTCATTTTGTGTCTTTTTTGATGGTTCTGTGTCTCTTTTGGTCGTTTTCTGTCTCTTTTTTTGGTCGTTTTGTGACTCTTTTGGTCATTTTAGGTCCTTTGTTAGGTCCTTTGGTCTGCTATTATTTGTAGGGTAGTTATGTCCTTGTGACGTTATGGTATTTCTCCATTCATTTTAAATTAAAAAGTCTAATATTTTTTACAGCAAAACTGTGTTTTCTAAAGTTTATGACAGAAAAAAGTAAAAGTTTTGTGCTTTTCTTTGATTTACGGTAATTAAAAGTGTCTACTACGGTGATATTACATTTTTAATTTCACGCCCTATTTCTGATATAATTTGACAGTGTTTTACTGTAATTTCCACAAACATTTTTTACAGTGTGGTGGCAGACAGACAAACCAAATATCAGACATTTCCATCCTTAGAGTGATGCTGCTGCAACGGCTAAAAATCTGTGTTCATGTAGCAACCCAGTGCTTATTTAACAATTCACAGAACATTCACTCCAGTTCAAAAACTCGCTGCATTGGCCAGTAATTGGGGAATTTTCCCTCTGAACTGGTCTCAAAAAACCCACATTAGTTGAGCTCTAGTATTAGCAAGGCTTGTGCCATCATCAGACCCCATCACCATCAACAGACTTTAGGACATTTTCTTTACCTCCCTCACTACAATCTGCTCCGCAGTGATTTTTTACAGAACATAATCTAAAATAATCCACCTACAGTACAGGCCAAAAGTTTGGACACACCCATCTCATTCAATGCGTTTTTCTTTATTTTCATGACTATTTACATTGTAGATTCTCACTGAAGGCATCAAAACTATGAATGAACACATATGGAATTATGTACTTAACAAAAAAAGTGTGAAATAACTGAAAACTTACTTACTAAGCTTACTAGAATATAAGACATGTTTTCAGTTATTTCACACTTTTTGTTAACCCTCTATGGTACGCTTTATGATGCCAGTTAGGAAACAAATATGTTTGCAGTGTCTTTATTTTTTTTTCTTAAAATAGACCAAATTAACATAATCTGAAGAAATTTTATAATTTTTTTTTTTTTTTTTTTTTTTTTAGTTTAATTTTCACATAACTTATTTAATAAACATGTGTAAAAGATTCAGTAGCTTCAATATGGTACAATACATAACATTTCAAATTTAAAAACATTATAAAAGGAACTTTTTTTTAACTGGTTTCTTGTCTGAATGCGACCCATTGAAATTAATGTCTTCAACAGTCTAAGTGTATGAAACTATCAAAAATGAAGGTTTACTCACCTAAAAGTAGCAAATTTTTTTCCAGATGTAAAGGGGCCAGGAAATGACGTTTTGAGTGATTTTTTGTGGCGCAAAATGGCAAAGCTGTTTCCTTTGAAAAAGTCTGCAAAATAGTGTTTCAATATGGCTTCCTGGAGATCATATGACAAATTAAATCATTGCTATTGGTTCCCTATACTCTTCTCTCTTTTTTAAAGTATCGCATCACTCAAAAACATGCATTGTAGAAATTTGACAGGCCAAAAATGGGGATGTTGCCTGAGGGCAACACCGTACCATAGAGGGTTAAGTACATAATTCTACATGTGTTCTTTAATAGTTTTGATGAATCTACAATGTCAATAGTCATGAAAATAAAGGTATTGAATGAGAAGGTGTGTCCAAACTTTTGGCCTGTACTGTATATATATTAAATAGTTTGCCATTGTTCAAATCTTTTGTTTTTAACACTGCCATGGTAAACACAACAGAGATATAAATGTCCCCAATACAGCAGTCCAGATAAAAAAAACAACAACAACATGCATTCCTGTTAAGCAGAAACTCAACATGAGTTATAAATTCTTCCAGGTCCAATGCCAGTGTTTGTTTTTCTTTTTGACATTTTTCTGTCGGAGGATTTCAGAAGGCGCATCGGAGGTTTTGGCCTTACATCTGTCAGCTGCTCTGTATTTTGAACTCTGCTCCCATCACAGGGAGAGATGTTGCTGGTGGAGCCTTGACGGTAAGAAGGTGTGGACGGAGCTCAGGCGATAGGAGATGAATGTTTTCTTGGCCTGTAAATAAAACATCAAGTTTAAAACAAAAGTCAGTATGAACGATAATCCAACATAAAAGTGAATATGTTAAAATGTTCTTCCAAAGATATAAATGTAATAAAATGTCCACCTAAGATATACCTTTGATATTTATATTAGGACTTTTAGAGATCAGGAGTGCTACTGATGCTGTAACAGAGTTAGAAAGGGGTAATGAGAAGTGATCTGAACACAGCTCATCAGGGGGGAAGGCAGATAAATACAACATAAAAATGCATGAAATGAATGACTTTAATGACAAACTATGGCTCCTCTTTTTCCCTAATTCTTCTTAATGTGTTCTGCTCTGTTGTTCATGTTTCTGGTGAGAAACAATGTTTCTGTCAGTTGTGAATGCCAAAATAATGAATCAATATATGGAGTCGGAGATTTTCTCTCCATCTTCAGAGTAAGACTTAACCTGCACATAATCTTAAAAAGATGCTTGATTTTTAAAATTATAATCAAAACTAGAAAATTTCCTCTGGGGAAATTCTGAAAGGGCCATGGGGGCTACTGCCGGTGTGTGTACACTATGATGAGATTCTTCAGAGATTTCAAACTATGCCCTTTAACCTCAAAATGTGTGTGTGTGTGTGTGTGTGTGTGTGTGTAGGTGTAATTAAAATCACATAAAGTTACCTGTGTGTGTGTGTGTGTAATTAAAATCACATAAAGTTACCTGTGTGTGTGTGTGTGTGTGTGTGTGTGTAATTAAAATCACATAAAGTTACCTGTGTGTGTGTGTGTGTATGAAGCATGTTTATGCATGTGTGAGGAGTGTGCGCACTTTAGTGCATGTGTGTGTGTGTATCTGTAACTGTAATCACATCAAAGATCAAAGGCAATCAGATCAAAGCAATCAACAGAATTAACTGACACCTGTTAATGTTCCGAAAGAGTGACAGCAGAGGTGGACAGACTCTAATTTCTGGCCTCAAACAGAAAGCATTTTTGGCAAAACCATAATACCTATCATTGATCCGACTTCACTTTGAGCTACCTGAGTTCTTCCTGAACGTCTACATATGTTTTTTTTTAAGAAAAATGAAAAAATAGCTTTGTTAGAGCGATCTAAATAAACCGAAATCTTCCTGCGTTTTTAATATGGGAGCCAATGAGGCTGTTGGTGGTGTTGGTGGCGCATCTGTGTGTCCTACGCCCAAACTATAACTCTGACAGCTTTACCAGAGGATTGTGAGTGAGAAGACAAATTTTCCTACATTTCTATGTATAAATTATTTCTGTAGAGTGGAATTTGCGGCCTGGAGCGCAGTTTTCAAATTTATTTTTTGACAGTTTCTTCTCTCCCTCTACACTCTGGCGATGATGTCACACACTGTGACACGAACATTCCGTGCAATACACACCCATTATAATCTCCAAAAATGATCATGGTCATTGAACAGGGATTGATAAAAAACTATATGACCTATCGAAACGTGGATTAATACCCCGATACACAAGACTTGTGTCTACTGTTTAAAGTTTAAATGGAGTCTCTAGGTGAAATTATGCCGGAGAAGTAGACGTTTAAAAATCTCCAATTGTTGTACTTTTTCGCTCATTTTTTTTCGGCCGTCCCATTCATTTCAATGCAAAATTTTGAGCAGTTTTTCGTGACTTACATCGTGAAAAATTCGTGTTCTGCAGAGAAAAGTAATAGCACACCGATCCCGATCAAAGCGCACGTTTTGATATATAATTTGTCCTGCAACTCTTCAAGTTGTAGGACTAGTAGCGGGACGAAATTGCGTCCGGAAGAGGAAGAAGAAGAAATCCACAGTGCTTCGCCCCGAGCACTGGTCCCTACAGCTATTGCTGTATGGGACCAGTGCTCGGTGCTATTGCCCCGAGGCCCTAATGAATGAATTATATTTGTGGCCTTGCAGCTGATAAATAAGTTATGTCCATAGCTTGAATAGAATAGATACAATAGTAAAGACAGACCAGCAACGGCTTAGTACAACAGTAAAGTCTTACTGCATGTGCATACTAAAAGAACTGCCTGACAAAAAAGAAGAAAGTCTGAAAATATCTAAAATTGAATTTGGACGCTGAAGCGTTGAAAATGAACAGATAGATGTCAAGATTATGTATTATCTCACTGAATCAGAAATGCCAGTCTGATTTCCAAGTTAATAAATCTGTAGAAAAAAAAGTCTGTCTTGACATTCCCTAGCTGTCAGATCTGAAAGGTTTGGTTTAGGATTATAATGAGAAACATTCAAGCTTTTAAATACTTGCACAGTTTGCTACTTTCCACCCAGCAGTGTGTGTGTGTGTGTGTGTTTGTCGAAGAGAACACAATGTGCTTGTAGGAAGCAATTTATTTTTAAGTTTCCTGCAATCTTAAACTGATCATGGAAAGCAGAGAAAGGCAAAAAGGTGAAATGAACGCCACCTGCATTATCAGCTCTATTTAGTGGCCTATGTAGTGTTTTAAAGCACTAAATAACATGCAACACATTTAAACAAATCATTGTTTACTCCATCATTTGCACATCCACAGTGTTGTGATTTTCTTTTGACAAACAGAAAAAACATGTTTTTTAGCACATGCTAGGTGGGAAACTGGTGGTTATTGCCACACATGATTGACTGGTTGGAGTGGTTTTACTGGCTTGTAATTGCTGGACTGACAATTGTGCAGCAGTGACTTGGCAGCCGCGCAGGAGGCAGGTTCCCAAATCACATTTTTCTGTAAAAGGTCAGGGTAAGCCCATGGTGTAGAGGAAACTTCATGGCATTAAATCAATCCGAGCGAGACAACCTCTCATCGCTAACAATAACATTACAATTGTGAGTGATCACCATCATCCGTTAATGCATTTCTCTTGTGTATTGGATGACATTACTTCACTCAGCAGGGCAGGCATGGTTATCCAGTGGTTTCTTGAACATGTCATCTGATGCAGCTTTCATAGTTGTGCAGTCATAAAGACAAAAAGTCCATTGAATATAATTACTGGCAGCAATTAGCATTGACTTTGTCCTGCTGTGAAACGAAGAAATCATTACATCATTACTATCATTACAGACTCAAGCCTTCTTCCTGGTGGTTTCTGTATTTTCACCATGCTTTAAATGTTGGATATGGATTTCCATTACTCAGCTCATTCTGAAAGCGAAGGGACAGGAGAGATGAGGTCCCTCAGGGCTGAGAAACAACCTCCGCCTGCATCCTCTGCGCATAATTGAACAAATTAGCTATGAACAGCTGTTACCTGTTAAAATGACCCGCTTTCATTTTATCGCCACGGACAAGAGGTCTGATAGCATCTGCATGCTACAGCTGTCAGCCATTCTGATTAGCTCGCCAATTCCTGCTTTCAATATATCATGACAAACATAATTACCTCAACATCTCTTTTTATGGATTCTACAAATCGCCAGGCGCAGAGAGCATGCCAAGTGTCCATCAATTACAGCCGCGGTCTGCTGGAAGCCTGGTCCACTTGGCTGCTCGGACGATTTCAAATCACTTTCCTTGAAGAAAAAGAAGGTCTTTAATGCAACTGTAAGTGAAAACTTTATGCTGTTTCTCTTTTTATAAATTAAGATTAGACAGTGTGATCATTGTAGAAGTACATGGACCTTATGGACCTCACACTCTCCCTGCAAGGGCTCATTGTTGGTTCAACCTCTTGCAGTCTCGTGAAGTAGAGAGAGAACACATCGTCTTCCCACTAATCAAGCAAAATGAGTTCAAGAGTGAAGACTTGGGCGATAATGGCCATTTATACAGTTCTAGCATTCATACAGTAGAAGTTAAGTGGCTGTAAGGGTTGTACCGCTGTAGGTTAATGGCTTTAAAGTGACTGTATGGAATTCACCTTTAAACACTGTGAGGGTTTCAATCATTATCTGAAAGAATAAGAAAAAAAGGAAACAAAGAACTTTCAAGTACCTAGATAGGCATTCTAAAGAAAAGGTTATAAATCCGTGTATCATTCATTCTTTCCATTTTCAATTGGCAATCAAAAATCAAATAATGAAAAATTGACTGGTTATTTTTTTTATTTTTTTTTATTATAACACAAAAAATGAACAAAATGCTTGTTTTTTCATATATCAAAAACATTTATAAAAAGTCATTTCTACCACCTGCAGTCGCTATACTAAATAGTGGCCGGTAACACTGTACCCCACGTCATTCTTTTTATTGATGTTGTGTTTTTACTGAAGTGTTGTTGTTTTATCTTACCTCATGTAATTGTTGTGTGTTTTGGATGAATTTTTATAGCCGTGTCGAAAGACAAATTTCTGCTCTGTTGAACAGACAATAAAGATATATTCTATTCTATTCTATTTCAATATTAGGCTCAGATCAAAAATACGAAATGGAAAAACGTGCACCAGGACTGAATTTGATTTTAATATTTAATTGGTCAGGTTAACATGACCCAAAAGTTTGACTGCGTCAAGTGAGCCGTCATTCTCTTCTCTGTAGTCAAACCAGCCAACCCTTCATAATGTAGTGCGCCTGTATTGTGATCTTTATGGTAAATTCATTGAGCTGACAGCAGGAAGTGACCATCTGCTGAACACAGAGGAGATGGTGGAGAACAAAGAAGAGCTTAAAGGAGAGTGACAATTTCAAATTCAAATTCAAATTCAAAATTACTTTTTTTTTTTTATCCCCTAGGGGAAATTCAGTTAGTCTGGTAGAATCTCTTGAACAGTGGTGGTTCTACACAGGGGCCTCCAGGGGCCACTGCCCCTGTGAAGAAGCCCTTGGCCCCTGCTGTGGCCCCTGTGTCAAATTAATAATAAAATGATCATTTTATACCGATGAACAATGGAACAATTCTTACCTATTTTTTGTTCAAACAATATCTCATTGTACACAAAAGGAACCCAGAATGTTACATTGTATAATAGTTTAATTGTGCAATAAAAGCTTGTGTACATATATAAAAAAGATAATTCTCACTGTACTGCGCTTTCAAAATAAAAAAAGTAATTGTGCATGAAAATGAGAAATGTAATTGTCGTACAAAAATAGTTGTTATTGTTGGTAAGTTGTTGTCATTGTTTCAATCAATGTATTTGTATCTTCCAAATATAATTAAATGAGATTTTTAAATAAGCTAAAATAAAGGTTTTGAATGCTTAAATATCATCTTTGGCGTTTTTTAATGTGTCCATCTGATTAAACACTGCCCCCTGCTTGGCCCCCACAGTAGAACTGGTCTAGAACCGCCACTGCTCTTGAAGAATTAGACAACCTGATGGATGTAGGAGTGAAGGATCTTTTAAATCTTTTCGTCCTGCAACAGAGAGAGAGGAGCCATTCACTGCTGTTTTTTGGTCCATAAAGGTTTTGTGTAGCAGATGATCTGGTATTTCAGGATAGCCTCGAACATCTTGACAGGTCATCTCTCCACCACCTGGCTCCAACCACAGAACCAGCTCTTTTGACTAGTCTGTCCAACCGCCTTGCATCTCTCTTTTGTAGTGTAGCCAGAAACTAATAGTGCAAACAACAAATGGACAACACCAAAAACAAACGTCCTTGAAAGAGATAATAAGAAATTGTTTTATGAAATTGTATTTTTTCATTTTCCAATCAAATATCCAAGTTCTCGACCTTCATTTCTCTAGATATTTCTCACTCACCAATGACAGAAAGCTGCCAGCTTCCCGAGTGGGAAAATACCATTTTACACCATAAAAAATGATGCATTTAAAAAGCAGGAGTGATGTTTATTATCTATACTGGGAGAGTAAATGTCCATCATCATCTACTCCGTATTAAATCTGTTTCACTGCTTCCGCACCTTAATCTACTGGTGTCTCCTTATGGCTGCAAAGGGGAACAAACATGATATTTATAGTAAATTTCTCCCAGCAGCAGAGTAACAACAGGCAGTAATTTGATTGTACTTTAAGCCTGAGTTGTATGCATGTGCATGCTTGTATCATTAGTGTTTTCTTAGAGCTGGGGAAATTTACCAAGAAATGAGATACATATTTTTAAAATATTCACAGCAGTCAACTTCAGCCATTGAAATACTGCAAATTATGCTGTGATCCAAATGATGTCTCATTTTAGAGGCATCTCAAATCATCCACCTCCTTGATTATGTGGTCACGCAGTGCACCAATAAACAGCTGACCTTTTACACAGCGGGGCGAACAAGGGTTTTATTTGTACATATTCAGCAGTCAGAGAGAGAGGGGGGTGAAATGGAAAGGATCGGTTATCTACAGATTGTCTTGTCGTGCCAAATAGAAGTTTGAAATAGATATAATTTGGACAAAACACCGTTAAAACTCAAAACTTGGAAACTTCCACTCCTAGAGGCGGCAGTGATTACACAAACCATCATGAAATTTAGTTAAAAGAGCTCGGTTGTAACATAAAACAAGCCAAAGGAAGATAGAGACTCAATTAGTGAAGTCCCCCATACGGGAGACTGTAAACTCTTGAGACCCTCTCTTGTGTGAAAATGAAGAAAATGGAAGATTTGGAACTGAGTAAGATGGTACAAAAGGGATTTGAATGTAAGACATTTCACACCCAGCAAAACAATAAGAACATTTTTTTCTATCAAGGGTTTTCTCAGCCTGCATATTGTACTCTTCCAACTCCCAATACTGTATCTTAAGATTAATATTTTAGATTTCAGTCATGAAAGCAAAGCGTTTACTGTCGCGCTAAGATCTCATAAATCAAACATGTCAGTCCACTTTTTTGGCGAGCATTTAATGAAAGAAATGAAACGTCTGCATAGGGATTGCTTATTTCTGATGAAAAGATTTCATCGGAAGATTAGAAAAAACGCCGCTGTTCATGCTTGTTAATATAGTTGAATGTGTTGATGCAACAATTTAGAGTTCTGTATCTGTTTTCTACACCAAAGCGTGCACACAGCAGAGAGGACGTCAAAGCAATAGCTTATGTAGTCGCTCCATCAGGGCTGTATCTTGAATCTCTGTGTAGGTAAGTACTGACAGATGGTCGGATCATGTTGACAGTGTGTGTGTATGTGAGTGATAGATAGCTACTCTGTGAATAGCTGTGGAGCATAATATGATTTGGATGTAAGAATGGAATCTAAATCTGATTTCAGGCAGTACTATGGGCCCAGAGCTTCACTCCTTTATCTCTGTCCCTCGCCAGCCTTAATGTGGTCAGCTGCAGCTGTTCTCTCCGGGGTGTGGTCTCACTGACCCGGGAGGAAACATTATCGCTTCCAATCTCAGCTTTTAGTTGCCTTTATGCCTCTTTGAAATGACTCTCATCATATCATAACACTCATCCAACCTGCTGCTGCCAGCCGCACTATGGTTCCTTAGAAAGCTCTCAATCGAATATCTTTTGTTGATGCGGCCGGCAGAAAGGCCAGTGTAAACTTTGAGGATTGTTTCCCTGCGCGGTTCTTTGGTTCTCTTGACTGTTTGAACCCACTCTCGTTTCTCTTGAGAGCCCACTCCCCCCTACGGTGCAGTTACTCTCTGGCAGGATTAGATGAGGAGTTCAGCGTGGGGGCATCAGGCAATCTGCATACAATAGCCCACCACGACTGCAGATAAATCAACATTGATGTAAAACAATAAAGCCAATGCGGTACGGCTATTTGTTTATTCTTATTACACAGAGCGGCGCACTTTGGATCGTTTGGAGTATAAATGCATTACTTGGAGAGGACTGGGAACACACACCGCCCCTGCCATCTCTATCTCACTCTCTGTGTGCTATGTCTGGGTCCAGAGGCAGTCCGGCAGTCCACTAAAGTAGCCATTAGATAGATATCCAATCAGACTTGGGCCATTCCCTTCTTCTCCACTTCCTCTTCTGCCCCTCACATCCTGCGGCCATCATAGAGGAAATGAAAGTCACTGATGGAGAATATGTGGAAATGGTATTGATAGATGGATGACTGGTCTGACTGTGTCTATACAGTTCCCTGAGGGGAAGATATATATATTTAATATCTGGCTATATTATTGTCAATACACACTAAGTACACATAAGTGCTCTTGATATCTCATTTCCAGCTTCAGTAAAGTTTCTAATAAAGATGCAAAAATAATCTTTTGTCATAGAAGTCTAATGTACACTACCGGTCAAAAGTTTTAGAACACCCCAATTTTTCCAGTTTTTTATTGAAATTCAAGCAGTTCAAGTCAAATGAACAGCTTGAAAGGGTCCAAAGGTAAGTGGTGAACTGCCAGAGGTAAATAAAAAAAGGTAAGCTTAACCAAAACTGGAAAATAATGTACATTTCAGAATTATATAAGTAGGCCTTTTTCAGGGAACAGGAAGTGGGTTAACAACTTAACTCTATGGAGTCTTGGGCTATTTTGTCCATTTTTTAATTCTTTTCATGTCTTTGTAAGTCATTTTGTGTCTTCTTTTGGTCATTTTGTGTCTTTTTTTTGGTCATTTTGTGTCTTTTTTAGTAATTTTGTGTCTTTTTTTGGTCATTTTGTGTCTTTTTTTTTTAGTCCTTAGTCCAACATAAAATGTGATTTTGAATCTTTTTTTTACTTTCAAAACACTATCATGCTCAATAAAGAATTTTAAATGTTGCAAATGTGCATTAATTTCAGAGTACACTGAGACATTAAACTGCATCATTTTCAATTCAATTCTGGAAAAGTTGGTGTGTTCTAAAACTTTTGACCAGTAGTGTAGGTACACACTAAGTACAAATAAGTGCTCTTGATATTTCATTCCCAGCTTCAGTAAAGTTTCTAACAAAGATGCAAAAATAATCTTTTGTCATAGAAGTCTAATATATATTGTCTGTTCTAACATTGAGGCTTCCCACAGACACAATCCAGTCTAGAAGTTATTATTTGGATTGTGAATGTTGCTAATTTATTCAGAATTTGCCTTTTGTTATATTATTTATGTCAGACAATTAGCTAAACAAAGCCTTGATTAAGAGAGATGAAGTAGACGTCGATTGTAAGTCCATTATTTCTGTAGCAGCGTCTATGATATCTGTCATCTTGTTTGGTTCATCATTATAAAAAAGTATGAATGTGGAATTAGCGACTCTGGCAGATGTCGAAGCACAGAAACAATGAGCATGAATATTATACTAAGGATGTGTTTAATGTCATCTGTGTGTCTCTGTGGATGTGGATGTTTGTGTCAGAGTTAGACAAATCAAAATATTCTTCTGCAGATATGATTACAATACAGCTTTTCCCTTTTTTAAAAAGATAATTTGTTTCAGAGCATCTTGTTTGTCTAGTGATAATCCTTTTCTTGGAATCTTTTAGTGAGATGAGATCATTTTCAGGGGGTTGTAAGTTTTTTTTTATTGGATAGAAAAATAAATCGTATTTCAGCAAGACCAATTTTTAATTAGACTTTGCAGTTTGTTCTTCTTATAAAAATGTCAAGACTGTTTGCTCTTCTCCTTCAGACATACTAAGTAGCTTTAGCCTCACATTCACCTCATAGCTGTGACAGCTCATTGGTAGGTTTATGTAGGATTATATTATGGTTTATATATGGAGATTATATAAGTAACACTCCCCATGTGTTTTACCAGGATAAGTATAATGTTTAACGTAATTGAGGCATTAATAAGCCGAGTTAATGATGTCATTAGCACTTGTTGTGTTTAATTTATCACTGTGACTATGGTGCGACATTCCACAGTAAAAACTCAAACTTTTATTGTTTCTGTTTTGATTTCGGGGTGCAGAGTTTTTAATCAAAGTATGGTTGCTAAGGAGTGCACTGTAAAAAGAAATCTGCTTAATTTACGGTAAAATACCGGCAGCTGTGGTTGCCAGAACATCACCGTAAAAATTACAGTGAGCGTATGTAAATGCAAATATCAGCAAAAACTGTAATTTATACAGAATAATCCCATTACTTTTAGGATAATTGTTTCATCATGCTATTTCTCCATTAACTTTACATGAAAATGTTATATTTTTACAGCAAAACTGTGTGTTTTCTACAGTTTATGGCGGTAGAATTTAAAGTTTTATACTATTGTTTGATTTACAGTAATTAAAAGTATCTACTACGGTGATGTACAATGTTTAATTTTACGACCTATTTCTGATGCAATTTGACAGTTTTTTACTGTAATTTAAACAAACATTTGTGGATAAAATACTGAGTCAGATTTGTGAGTCAGAGCAGTCTGAGGGGACTTTTACAATAGTTTTGCACACTACATGGTCTATTATATTCACAGTCAAATGTTAAAATGTTGCACAGAGTAATACACATTCACTTCTCAGGAGTGAATTAATTTCCCCAACATTTTAGTGTCTCTTTGCCAAACAAAAACACATGAATGAATTCAGATTACTTTCGGCTACATAGTTTTTCAAAAATGTAGCCTTTCCACTAAAATGGAAATATTAATTGGTGCTTTTATGGAGTCTAGGGTTTGATTAATGCTGACCCATTCATTCAGCAGACATATAATGAGCTTTTACAAATTACAGTGGCTGGTGATGTCAGTGACATTAGCGTCATGGGACGCTCTGGTCAAGCACACAAAAGGAGAAAATGCAGCACTTATTTCCTCCACACTCACATTAAATGACGAAGTCACCTCTCCTGGCAATAGTCACGGTGCCATTTGTGTGTGTTTATGTGTTAGTTTTGTCTGGGTCTGCCTTATCCGAGCTTCAGCACTGTAGCCAAAATAAAAGTCAACCAGATGGAGATTTCATTTGTGATGATGCTTTGTGTGTTTAATGACAGAGATGCAGGCTTCTGTGTGGTGTCACATCAAGTGCAAGAGAGAAGCTGCTCTTCTGGCATTATAGTTTTTGTCAGTAAAAGAAAAGTTTGACTTTTTGGGAAATATGCTTATTCACTTTGTTGTCGAAAGTTAGATGGAGGAGATAGAAGACAGAGCATTGATAGCACGCTGAGACATGAAAGTAGCGCTAATCTTCTCATCTAAATTAAGACAGTGAATAAGCATATTCCCCCAAATGTCAAAGTATTACTTTAATATAAGACAAGATCTCTTTCAGTCATGTCTGACATTATCAGCAGTTCACCGTCTTGTCTAGATAGCTTGCAGGGAAAGTGTTGATCTGTTCAAGCTCGTAAAATGACCACTGATCGGTATCAGTTATAAACCACCCGCATGCATAAATACACAAGCTCAGATTTCAGCATGCGGCAATTCTGATAATCATGTGACTGTTAGCTGGATTAATCCATCTTGACTCCTCCTGTCAACCCTGCAGACTGAGTGGTGGAAGGGCAGGAGCAGGGTTCACCTTATGCTCAGTTTTCTTGTAGTTTGAAGGGAGAGATTTGTGAGTTCATGTGTGAGTGGTGTGTAACAGCAGGGCTTATTCTATCCGGGTGTGCGCTGACATGCTCTGACAGGTCAATCAATGAGGAGAAGATGCAGTCCGCTGTTGGTTCATTGACCTGCTGTGCTAAAAGAGAACAAGTAAGGGTCATCTCAACCTGCTCCTCATGCTGCCTTGACTGCCTGCACTGATTGCAAACTGAGCTTCTTTTCTACCTTCAGGTTTCTTACGTTTTCTTTTTTTTTTTTTTATAGAAAAGCTAAATTAAGATTTCAAACGGAGCTGAAATGTCAATAAAGAAGTTGTAGTTGCAACATCTTGTTTAAGGATCATACTGCTGGTTTTAGTTAAAAAAAAAACCTTGTTGCCATTATCTATTTTATTTTATCTTGTTGCAAATATAATTTAAACATCCCCTATAGCAGGGGTGTCAAACTCAAATACACAATGGGCCAAAATTTAAAACTTGAATAAAATCGCGGGCCAACATTGAACAAATAAACCTTTTAATATATACCAAACATGTTTTGCTTTAACATTAAATATGAAACCAGCAACGCTTATAAACATACAATATATAACTAACTAGTGCAGACATGCAAAATCTAATTTCAAATAAAAAAACACATCAAGGTCATTAATTTACAATAATAATATAATAATTATATTGTATTGCCTCGCGGGCCAAATAAAATTACACTGCGGGCCAAATTTGGCCCGCGGGCCAGAGTTTGACACCCCTGCCCTATAGGGACTGTTTTGCAAAATCTAAACTAAATGTATTCCGACACTTGAAATTTTTGAGAGTTAGGTTCCCATACACAACTCATGTACTCTAAATGTATTGTGATAATAAATAACTAAATAAAAAATAATAAAAAAAGCATTTTTCTGATGAAACATCTTACTGTCTGCCTTGACTGCCTGCACTGATTGCAAACTGAGCTTCTTTTCTACCTTCAGGTTCTTACATTTTCTTTTTTTTATAGAAAAGCTAAATTAAGATTTCAAACGGAGCTGAAATGTCAATAAAGACGTTGTAGCTGCAACATCTTAAGGATCATACTGCTGGTTAAAAAAAACCTTGTTGCCGTTATCTATTTTATTTTATCTTGTTGCAAATATAACTTAAACATCCCCTATAGGGACTGTTTTTAAAAATCTAAACTAAATGTATTCCGACACTTGACATTTTTAGAGTTAGGTTCCCATACACAACTCATGTACTTTAAATGTATTGTGATAATAAATAACTATATCAAAAATAAAAAAAAGCATTTTTCTGATGAAACTTCTTACTGTCTGTACTATTTATGCTCATTTCACAGTTGCAGACATAAGCTTCCCAAAATGTGCCCAAATGTATTTCCTGTAGCTGTGTTTGCTGTTTCCTAGCAACGCAAATCCAATAAAACCTATTCAAAACATTATATTTAATTGACCAAGTTCAAACATGTTTTTCACATGCTGCAACAAACAAGGTTCATAAGAAGAAAGAAAAATATTTTTTTTTCCAAAAGGTCCTGAAAAAAAATCCTTATTATATACTTATAGCACAATATGTCAAGAAATTACAGGAAAAACATGTTCTTTTTGAAACAATTGTATTTATTGGTTTTCAGGTTGTTCATAACATTTCAAAGATACATGTTCACAAAAAAAATAATACATGACTACCCTCCCCTATCTTCTTATTGAAAAACAGACAAACAAGAGAACAAAGAAAAACACCATATTAAGGGATGTCCAAAATTTGAGAAAAACAAAGACATACTATTATAAGATGTCCAAAATTAGCAAAAAAAGGTCATAATATATTATGTTGATTTTTGTGATTTTTGCCAAAATGCTTGAAATGGTCATTTTTTGGACATGTGATGTTTTTTCCAATTTGTGCAAGACATACCATACTTTTGCATTGATCTACAAATTATTCTTAAGTCTTTTAGTTATTATTAGACATACCTCAATGCCCCCCCCCCCCCCCCCAATATTTAGACAAACTATAACATGATGTGTTTTTAAAAAATATTTTTGGACATACCATTTTTATGCATTGTTCTACGTATTATTTTTAAGCGTTTTTTAGCCATTTTTGGACACTTTGACCATTTTTTTTACTTCTTTGACATGCTATACTATGGCAATTTTTTAAATATATTTTTGAACAAACTTTAACAAACTTTAACTTTCTTTTATATTTCTGGACACACCTTACTTTCACCATGATCTTCGTTTTATTGATACGATCAAAAATTATTAAATGTATCGTTGTGCTTTGGCCTTTTAACCTGTTTTTAATCTTGTTGTACTCTGTAGCACCTTGAGATTGCTTTGAACAATGAAAAGTGCTTTACAAATAAAATGTATTATTATTATTATTATTATTATTATTATTATTATTCTTAAGTGCCATTTTTGGACAGGTTTAACTTTGACCTCCGACATACGAGGCATTTTTTCTTCAATTAAATCTTCAATTTATGGACATACTATAACATGATGTTATTTCACATTTTTGGACTTACCATACTTTTGCCATGATTTACGTGTTTAAGTGTTTTTAACCATTTTTTAACAAACTTAACTTTTACCATTTCTTGACTTTTTTGACATACTATACAATGGTGTTTTTTTCTTCAGTTTTTGGACAAATTATACTTCTAAATCAAATGAATTGTGTGTTTTCCTGTATTTTTTTAACTATTATACAATAATATGTACCAACAGACAGTAATAGACAATGACATACATGGATGGCAATAAAGTGTGGGAAAAAGGGAAATGCACATTGTTCTGCCACTGCATTTCATTCACTTTAGCTGGGAAAGACTTCATTATTCCACCTTGGAAGACGTCCCTGACAGGCACATTTGACAAATGAACAGACTAAATTGTGTTGATCATTTTAGCTTATGTTTGTTCATGGCTGGCACTAAAACTAATTTGGAATATGAAACTCAATCATCCACACATTAAACCAGCGCAAACAGAAGCAAATCATAATTTCAAATTCTCTTGTTTCTAACATGGCAATGTTTTCTAGTCTACATTACTGTGTTCTTATGCAGAACTAGAAAGCCCATTTCCATGTGAGGAATATGTTTTATTCTTCAATTAGTACACTCTCACAATAATGTGCAGTCAGTGTCAATAAAAGTGTTTCTTTTAATGAGGGTTATGCTGGCATGCAGTACTTACAGCACATGTTCCCTATTAAGGGAGAAAATTCTGCACTTTTTATAAGGATGTCCAGTCAGCATTGATAATAAATGTATTCCAGTAAAACAAAAAATCTCCTCAGTGTGTGCTATAATGACAAAGAAAGCCAAGTTCTCATGCTTGCGGAGCCATGCTGGTGTTACATCCCTACTGGTTTCACACCAACTGGTAGATTCGTCACATATTATAAACATAATACCTGGCGTTTTATGAGTCGCATCTCCTATCTACTGGGGGGAACATCATTGAATAAGTGAACACTACATCACAGCTGCCTATAAAAAAATAAATGTATGGAAATAAAATGTTTGCGAGATCGGTAAGAGCTGGATTCGAACTCACATAAGCAAAATTAAGTAGCTTATTATCCATCGGCTATACATGTTGAGCCATTCATCTTCTCTTAATCTTCGTGCCTTCAATTATTTATCCTTCAAGTTGCTTACGTCAGTGTCCAGGTAACATTTTGTTTCGGCTCGATCTAAAACAACTGGTTTCCTTGAGCTGAACACAAACAAATACCGAACATATTTATCACGTTTCTCTCTCTCTCTCTCTCTGCCCGTGTCTCGACCGAGGCCATGTCATATTAACCACTTTATGAGCCCCATATGAAACATATTGTGACAAATAAATGCTTTTAAAAAGTGATGATCTAACGCAGACAATACTTCTCTGGTCAAAATACTCGAACTTGTGTGTGTCCATGCTTTTCAAATGCACAATGTCCACGCACACGTCTTGTAAATTATGTTCCGACTGTACATCATAATCTGGATGGAGCAGTAAAGTAGATAATCAACATTTAGCACAGAAAACGAGTTTAAAAGATAGAGTCGAACTCGCCACAGAAAAAAATAAAAAGCTTGTGAGACTGACGCTGCCACTTGGGCTCCTCAAGGTTTCTGAGCTTCAATTATATATTCATTAAATTGCTTACGTCAGTTATCAGGTAACATTTTGTTCTGGCTCGATCCAAAACAACTGGTTACCTTCAGCTGAACACAGAAAATTACCGAACATATTTATCAAGTTCCTCCCTCTCTCACTCACTGGCCCTGTCTTGACCGAGGCTACTGTCCAATTAACCACTTTATGAGCCACATATGAAACATATTGTGACATATAAATACTTTTAATAGTGACGATCTAACTTGCCAATGCTCAGCGCTACTTCTCTGGGCAAAACACTCTTAATTTTAGATGTCCATGCTTTTCAAATGCACAATGTACACGCACACTTTTAAAATTATGTTTATTCTATTAATCATAAACAGGATGGAGCAACTAGGGAGCTAATCACTAACATTAAGCGCATGAGAGTATAAAAGAAGCATAGAGCAGGTGACATGTATTTTGCTCTGTTGCTAAAATAAAGTAGTTTAACGTAAGCAATCGAACAATTAGAAACAAAAAAACCCCTTGAAAACAGAAAAGAAGAAACTATGGACCCTCAGAAAGTCGAGGGAGTTTTGAATTTTAAGCTCAAAAATATCTAAGTTGTTATTATTATTATATACCTTATTTGAGGCTTATATTAGGAAATATAATATAGCTACACAAAGGGCAATAACTGTAAATCATTATGTCCATGTCTTTGTTTTGTGTGTAGAACATTTTCATAAGATAGGGTTAGTTACACACAAGACCAGAGAAGTAGCGCTGAGAATTGGCAAGTTAGATCATCACTATTAAAAGTATTAAATATGTCACAATATGTTTCATATGTGGCTCATAAAGTGGTTAATTGGACAGTAGCCTCGGTCAAGACAGGGGCAGTGAGTGAGAGAGGGAGGAACTTGATAAATATGTTCGGTAATTTTCTGTGTTCAGCTCAAGGTAACCAGTTGTTTTGGATCGAGCCAGAACAAAATGTTACCAATAATTCTGCTGCAAAGGCACCGACACTCCAACTGCATCCTGGCCTTAGCACCACCCAAGACAGTTTTGATTGGTTGAAGTTGGTCAAAGTTGGTCAAAGAATGATAATGGGCAGCCAGGCCTCTCTCCAGCAGTGACACAGGACTGTGGAGATAGGTCTGGCTAGATACCAGACTTGTATCTTGAGTGGTTAAGGTCGGGATAGCCCATTGGTCAGGGAAAAGGACCTGAACAAATAGGTTTCTGGTACCTCGCACGAGCATGGATGCTGGCCAATCCTAGTGCTTGAATGGTGTACATGGCATTAAATTATACGCTATATACTGATACTGTAGGGTTGGGGTGGGATTCAGATGAGGCACAGCTTATACACTGGACAGGTTTCAGGATTCTGTATGATGAAAGTGATTATTTTCATTTCTCTTTAGTGTTTTTGCAATTATTAATCACAACTTATTAACAGGTGATGCTTCACAAAACGAAACCGTTGAGCTAAATTGAAACACAGTACAAAGTTTCCTGAGTGACAGGGACATTTTTTCTGTTAACTTAACAATCTCGGGCCAAAACAACAGCATTAAAAACAACACGAGAGAGGGGGAAATGCATCGCTTGCAGAAATCAGCAGGTGACAAAGAAAAGACAGGAGGCAGTGTTCTTATAAGGAGGGGATTTTTTTATTTATAACACATGGTGCTGACAGGGAGTCTCCAGCTCAGCGTCTATATTACAAGTTGATCTGCAAGGCTGCGCATTTACTGTACGGTATTTGGAAACCAAGATTGCAGTGGCACTATAAACACACGCTTGAAACAACAGATTCTTTCCCTTTTTGTTTTTTTTTTCCTTCATTTTCTTACAAAATGGTACAAACAACAATACAAAATATTTGTGCTGTTGACAATTTACAAAAAAAGTCTTTTGACTCGATAACTGTGCAATAATTTTTTCAGCTTTTTTTTTCTCCATTTGAAACTATGTGAGTATGGTACACCAGAATCCCTTCTGGACTGCAACCTCGGTCATGCGGGCTGCGACACATTTTAAAATGTTGTATGGTTACTGTAATAGAACTCATCTGTCCATTATAAAAAGACACATGCAAAAAGCTCCAATTGTACAGGTACAGTTTGCCTAACTTGGTCTGTTTAGCTTCAAGCAAATACTACATTATGTACACTTGGACTTGAGCAGTATTGGGAGAACAGATAGGAAACACTGCTGCCTGCCTGCCTGTCTGTCTTCGTAGTTCTGGCCATAGCAGAGCAAAAGTCTGGCTTCTGTTGGAGCCTCCCGTCATGTGTGTGTCCATGGTCAGGCAGTGTCCCGAGTGAGACCAAGTGTCCTTTAACTAACACCAGTCAGAAGAGGCAGAAGAGCTGTTGTTGACACAGCCAGAAGACAGTGGTGGACTACAGCAGTGCAATAGTTCTTCCTTCATTCTTTCATTTGCTAATTCTCCCCTCACTTTAACAAGAGAACGTCAATAAGACAAGTGGACCAAGTATGTAACATATGAGGATGATCAATCTGACTTCATTTCCCCTCACAAATTGCATTTAAATAGAGGGGCCAAGAGTGACCGACTCCATTGTTGATTTGCTGCCACGTGTCATTGTGAGTCATTGATAACATTCAGTATCATAATGTGTGAATGTTTGTATGTATGACACAGTTATAAAGGTCAGTTACCTTGTGTAAAGTGTGTGTGTGTGTGTGTGTGTGTGTGTGTGTGTATGGGCCTCCGACTGTGTTTGTCCCTGAACCCGGTCTGAACATCCGATTATAGAGCATGATCATTTCTTTATGCACGTCTTTATTCTGTGAACACTGGATGGACTTCAGTAATGTTGGAGCTCTGCAGCTGAATAACAACAAAGCTGAAAGGGCTCGTAATATAGAACACTCACATATATACAGTAAGGCCTAGAGGAGTGAGTGTGTGCTAGGATAAACTGTACAAGTTGGTTTGAAGTGGAATCTGTTCACCACGATGAAGCTAAACTCGAACAGCGACGCAAGTATGGCTGTAAGCTCGTAAAGAATCGTACAGATTCTATTAAATGCACATGGCTTTTTGTGGTGAAGTATACCTTGCCATTAAAAACAAAACCGTAGTGAAAGAAAATGCAAAGACCACACAAACAGATAAATCATGTTACCAAATGTATAAAAATGTTCTGTATATACAACATTTATATGTCAGAAATAATCACAAATAGCAGAAAGTAACAGCTGTGTTTATTTTGTGGAGATATTCTGTAGGCTGAGGAGCAATCGGATAGATAAGAGCTTATCCAGCAGCAAGCTGTGGAAACGACTGTTTCTCATGTCTACACTGTTTCCACTCTAAGCTGACAGCTATCCTGGAACTCGCTGCTGTCAGTTTCTACACCCCGAGATGCAATTTGCATCCATTTATGTATTCATCTAAATCAAGAGATTCCTACCCTGTTAACCCTGTTCACCTTAACAATTATACGATGTCCTTCCTTCCCTTATTTATAGTCAAATCAAACTCTCCTTATTTCATTGTTATGGAATGACAAATACTGGCATTGACTGACATTGTCCATTTATATATTGTCATAATTCAATCCCTTTCCAACCATTCTCAAAGTATAGTTACAATTTTTATTACCATTTGTGATAACACATTTTTTTTATCTGCAGCTGTTCATATGAACCATAAGCAGGTGAGGACCAGCTGGAGAAAAATGAGAGGTGGAGTTCCCCTCTCATCACATCATCTAAAGAACATTTGTTACTGAGATTTCCTCCAAGCTTTCATCATTTTCATAATTTATAGAAGATCTGGTCAATCCACATCAAGCTGAAACTGGCATCAACTAAGGAGTGTTTCAATGGGAGCTTAGAAGATAAGGAATGATTAAACCTTTCTATCGTTCAGCAGCATCTCCCTGGTCCCTCTTTGAAATGTTTTGCATATTTAAATAATTTAATACAAAGACTAAAGCTTTTTTTATTTCTCTATACAGTTCTAGGGGTCTGAAATGTGATTACAAAAGCCCATGGGTAGTGCTGCTTTTTCATTAAGTCACAACAAAACTGTCTTTCAAAATGTCTCTCTTTTAAAGCGCTATTACTGAAGCTTTAGTTTTGCAAGTCTGCTTTGATAAAATGCAGAACTTCATAACAGACTTTCCCTTCCCCGAACTTCTTTTCAAAACCTCTTGAACTTGCAGCCAAAAATTTCAGGAGAAAATTTCAGATGAATGAAACGCTGCCTGAAGAGAGACAGATTGTGAAGGCGCTAAATCCCTGGCTGAGGCTCAATTCCCCCAGTTTCTGTGACAGAGACCAGCACCAAAGTTTGTATATTAAAAGTTTGCTGAGAAACAACAGTAAATCAACAAAAGAAAAAAAAATATAAAAGAGAGAAAGGGATCTCAGAATGAGGCTTGTACAAGCTCAGAACTCTGTATGTAACACTATCAGAGCTATTTGCAGTCGTCTAGTATTTTCTTTTCCCTCGTGTTTGTACACTTTACATAGTTTTCTCTGACACAATTACCACACAATAACTGGTGCCATGTTAATTACCTTTGGGTGAAGGGATAAACATGCAAACCTTAAATGATCTGAAAGGCAAAGTCTCCTTAAATAACCCTCATACATACGTCATATACAATAACATTAGAGGTAACACATATGACTTGTAAATCTCGAGAATTTAGTAACAAGCCTTATTATTTTGTGCAAATACTGAGAGCTCAAAACAAACACAGCTGCTATTGAAGCCACGAGAAACAAAGACACGCAATGCATTTCTTCTCTAAGACAGTCCCATAATGTACTTCTGTGATTTCATTCAAGTTTGGCTGTGATCTAGGAGCACAGATATGCCTGACTTGAAATGATTTGTCCATAACTTACAGACACACTGTAGGCCTATGTACAGTACGTCTACATAAAGCGCCCTCGTAAGCCAATCGATGCTCCTCTGAAACCAGCACTGACATCTCCTGCAGCTACCACAGCCCTGCAGGACGATAGAAATGACAAGGGAAGGTCGGAGTTAAAGGGTCAGGGGTCATATGGGGGCATGTTAGCCCAGAAAAATGGCAACCAATCCTGAGTTAGCGGGAGTCTGCTAAAATATGCACCACTGAAGGCACTTTTTAAACAACAGTGCTTCTGTTCTAAGTAATTCAAGTTCAAGAAAGAATAAACCAGGGCCCTCCGTGCAGGAAGGACTTTCATATCTGTGTTCTTCTTTTTTTTTCCTTTTGTTCCCCTCAGACAAAGCAAGCAGCTCAACCTAAAGCTTCTGCAGAGAGGCAGGCGGGGGCTGACAGCGAGGGAAAAGTGAAAACCCTCAGGAATAGGGAACGGCTCGAATCAAAGGGGAGTTGGGACAAAAAAATAAAAAAAAAAGTTACACAAACTAAAAGAAAAACAAAATCTGACTACTAACAACTACATCTGGCATAAAACCTAACATAAAAAAATAAAAAAGCACAAGCGTTTGAAAATACAAACTGAGAAGCCTGCAATTCAGAGCTTCCATTTCAGTCTTAGAGCAGGAGACGGTTGAGAAGAGCACCCGAAACTGTCTCACGACACCGGTCCTCTGTGGTGGGTAATTTGATTGGTTGGTTGGTCAGTCAGTTGGTCAATGTGAACATGTCATTGTTAACTTGTGTTCATTAAGGGTGTATTAGCCCCATGTGTTAGAGGGACAGAGCATGGCAGGCCAGCTGACGGGACGAGGGTGTGTGTGTGTATGTTTGACTGGGCAGATTTAATCATCTTCGTTCCCTCCTCCGTACATGTCGGCCAGCTTCTTGAAGCGGGGCCCCCAGTCGTTGAGGTAGTCATAGTCCTGGTCCCCCGTGCTGGATGAGTTGAGGGAGCTGACGGAGCCGGCTGTGGAGCCGCTGCCCTCATAGTCAAACACCAGCAGGGAGTCATATGGAGGAGCTGTTGGGTCGTTGTCTGCTGCTCGCAGACCCTGAACGGGACAGAGAGGAGGACAGGAAGTGGTCAGCAAGGTTATTATAGTTAACGAAAACTAGTGAAATAACGAAAACTAGAATTGAAAAAACATTTTCGTTAACTGAAATAAAAATAAAAACTAAATTTTTAAAGAAACGATAACTAACTGAAACTGTATTGTGTGGTTACAAAACTAACTAAAACTAACTAAAATTATAGTGGAAATGTCCTTCGTTTTCGTTTTTGTCAACTTTTTTCATTCATAATTCAGTGTTTCTATTGGAACATGCAACACATGGTGAATATGTTTACTGAGACTGGGATGTCTACACTCCAACCAAAATTCAAAACACCCAGAACTGTAAGAGTTAATAACCTTATTGGGGCTGAGATGATAAACCAAAGGAAATAAAGGCAAAATTTATTATGACCTCTTTGAATCTGGCACCCAACAAATACCCCATTACAAAAAAACTAAAACTAACACTAAAACTAATAAAAACTAAACTAAAACTAAGCATTTTCAAAAAATAAAAACTAAACTAAAACTAGAAAACTCACTCTGAAATCTAACTAAAACTAACTGAATTTGAAAACAAAAGTTCACAACGAAATTAAAACTAAAACTAATGAAAAATCCAAAACTATTATAACCTTGGTGGTCAGTGCTCACAGAAAATGATTAAGAAAGGTGGGTTGATGGAAATCAACTCCAGTAATTTAGTACTGCAGTAAAACTGAAGCAGCAGAGGCTGCAATATCCTCACAAAGTTCCCTACACTGTAAAAAAAAAAATCAGTTTAATTTACGGTAAAATACCGGCAGCTGTGTTTGACAGAACATCACCGTAAAAAAATACAGTGAGCGTATGTAAATGTAAATATCAGCAAAAACTGTAATTTATACAGAATAATCCCATTACGTTTAGGATAATTGTGTCATCATGGTATTTCTCCATTAACTTTACATGAAAATTTTATATTTTTACAGCAAAACTGTGTATTTTCTACAGTTTATGGCGGTAGAATTTAAAGTTTTATACTATTGTTTGATTTACAGTAATTAAAGTATCTACTACGGTGATGTACAATGCTTAATTTTACGACCTATTTCTGATGCAATTTGACAGTTTTTTACTGTAATTTAAACAAACATTTTTTACAGTGTAGTATGGACCAAAATGCTGGATCCTCCACTTCCCATGATGCAACCAAAAGCATGTTTTCCTTATCTTATTTCTAGCCCTAGCCTTATCTTACCATACCTACAAAACAGAATACAGAATAATGTGATACTCATTTTAAGTGTGCACTATATTTATGATATTTTTACTGCTTTACCTTGCTGTCTGACAGCCCTTAACGTTAAAGAACTAAAGCCATCATATACATCTATTCTCTTCTCAAAACCTACAGACTCCTTCAACAAAAAGACTTATTTTAACTTGCGGAACAAGGGAGTTGCTTCTCTGCCACTACTTCAATTATGGGAATATTTGTAGGTAGTTTAAACAACCTATAACGATGCATAGTACTTTAAAAGCGGATATGAAATTTCTCAATCTGCTACTCCTAGTTACTTCAACTTAATATAGTGGTATTAAAAGTATGTTATTAGAGGTATGAAGTGCTATAAAATGGTACTTAGGTACATTACAATGGTTGCTTTGAATGCTTTTTGCCACTTGAACTTATCAATTCAAGTCAAGTGTTGAGTCTAATAGCTGCTTGAAAAACATTCGGTATTCATTTAAATAAAGGATACAGGGTATTGTACCTTAAACTGGTAATAATATGTGATAAAAACAATGTTGTACTGCATTTCATTGCCCTAAAACTTGTACTCTAAAACAATGACACAGTTTAGTTTAGTTCTGAAATGTAATATTCAACAAGCTACTTGTTGTATTCTAGATAAATAGTTCAAACACTGCTGGCTTCACAGAGGCAAGTTCCTATGGCAAAGCTCAGTGGGCCTAAATTATTACTATTATTATAATCAAGGAGTCTCATTGAGATCAGGATCTCTTTTGCAAGAAAAGCCCGAGTACAGTGGAGAAATAGAGCAGAGATGAGACACACAGCAATTCACACACAGGAACATTCAAAGAGCATCAGAGACATTGACACTCATCTCTGACAACGGGCCAAAATAATTCTGTACTATATGTGGGTTGTACATAAATTAGGGTGTCTCATAAAAATGCATAAATAACAGGAAGCTTTGGCCAGTTCTGAATTTAATTTATCAATACAAATCAAACCCTATTCATTAATAATCATGAATAAGATTAGCCTGGCTAACACCAGACTATTCTCAAATGAGGTCTAGTCTGGCAACGAGCAATGCATTTCTCCGTAGAGGAGGTGTGGTTTACGATCCTCCAGAGCCGTTTATTGGACGCTTAGAATGTCTATCAAAGCGTCTGTAGGTAGCTCTTAGCCAATCAGATCAGTTATACCAGATGACGTAGTAGAGCAACAGAAATGGATGTTTGTTGTGTGTGTGTCTGTGAGAGAGTGTTGTTTGCTGCTTTGCTTCTCCAGTTCTCGCTTTCTGCAAGATTATTTATTTTCACGCTTTATTCCCCCTCATGTCATTCAGCCACACACATCCACTGATTTTATGGGCAATAAACAAGCTACTGCGGGCCTCTGGGGGCTCCGCTGTCCGCGGTAGCGGGCTATTAGCCGCTAGCGACTATTAGCTATTAGCCGCTAGCGGCGCTAATAGCCCCGCTACCATAACGCCGGTGATCTCAGTGGAGCCGCCGAGAGACCTTTCGCCTTTCAACTTTCGCTCTAAACTATTTAAAACACCATCTACAGCTAAAGAGAGTTTCGCGTCTGCAGCAGCCATGTTGGATCCGGAAAACTACAAGCTTCCAAGTGCCGAGTAGTACGCGTCATCGTCTTGCCGTCCCTCCCCGCTCTGTGATTGGATCCCTAAAACAGGGCTAAGAATCCTTCCTGGTTTCCAGACTCCGCCGCAGTTCGAAATTAAATTTGAGCGCGCAAGGCAGTCTGGGTATACCCAGGCTAGAATAAGATGTAAACGTTCTGTACATTTTTTCTGCCAGCACATAAACCTGCACTTGTTTCTTGACAAACGAGGGCCGTTGACCTGAATGTGAGGCAGCAGGCGAAGAGAACGGACTTCATCCACTTCACTGAAATACAGAGAGATGCTATGGATAGAAACCTAAAAAGCCTCAACCCCCAGGGGTGCAGTGCATGGCAGGAACACCATGTGTTTGCTGTGTTTGTGTTTTACCAGACTGCTGGAGCGAGATCAGGTGAGTACATGTGTGAGCAGGGGAGAGAGAGGTAGAGAGGAATAGAGAGAGAGAGACAAGGCTGGATGGATCAAAGCTGAACAGCTGCCAACACCTCTCGAGTGTGAACGTGTTGTCACGAGTCTGTCAATCAGCATTTTCTCGCATCGGTGTGCCAACGCTACTTGTGTGTGTGACACTGTGTACGTGTGTGTGTGTGTGAATGAAGCTGGCGCCGTGAGAGCAGCTGTAAAGTAAAACAAAACTCTATGCTGTTCCCATCACCGTACTGAAGTTTACATATTGAATGGCATCCAGAAATAAGTAATCACATTAAATGTCAGATCGATGGAAAGTGGAAGTGAGAGGCCAGCTCACTGTGGGAGAAACAATCTAATGATGGCGGAGGTGTGGGTGTAAATTCACCTCGTGGATGAAGTCCCCGATGTCTCCAGGATGGGGCACGACAGGTCTGATTGGGTACTGTGACTCTGGGATGATGGGACGTTCATCCACCCTGCGAACACCAGGCGGCTTGCTGATGATGTGCTCCAAGGAGTCAGGCTGCTGCAGCTGGCTCAGGTCGTAGTCCTGCACACCCACAAGGGCATACACGTGTAAGTTTGCACAGGAGGGCAACATAAAAAGCATTTGTGTACGTGTGCACGTCTCTCAGGATCTCACCTGGTCCTCCTCTCCTCCTCCCTCTTCATCGTATTTGAGGATGTTGTCTCTGACATCGTCTTCAGGGTCGATTAGCAGCTGCTTGGTGTGTCTCTCCTTCTCTCGGCGCTTGATCCACACCACAAACAACAGCACCATGCCTGCAAACAAGACACACACATTTGTTTATTGAATTTGTTTATTGAATGGATCCCCATTAGCTGACGCCTTGTCTTCCTGGGGTCCCTAAAAACACATAACATGACATACAAACAACATAAACAAAAACAACACATACAAGAAAAACAATAACAAACTCAATTAATACATACATGCAATACTGTTAAAAAAAATTCTACATTCATATTTACCCGACAAATGTTATACTGTAAAAATCATTAATTCAGATGTCTATAGTGTCAATATCAGCTGTATACACTTATAATTTATCATTTCGTTAGAGAACATTTAAAAGGAAGAATCATCCGGCTACAGATATAGCAGAGAAAAAGAAATAAAATAAGGAAACAAAATAAATTGCAACATATTAGTAATTATTCATTTGGTGGGCGGCATCAAGTGTGTCTTAAGTAATTTTTTTGAATGACAATTTGTTTTGCGTGCTAGAGATGCGAGGAGGCAAAGAGTTCCATGACATTATTGAACGATAGATAACTGTGCTGTGAATATGTTTGTTCTTGGTGTTGGAGGTATTAAATGAGCTGAGCTGGCACTCCTGGTGGAATGGTTGTGTCGATTTCTTGGGCTTTGCAATTGGTTGAAGAAGTATTCAGGTGTCTTATTAAATAGTATATTTCCAAAAAAAAAACAAAAAAAAAACAACATTAACATCCTAGACCAGGGATGGGCAACTGGAGGTCCAGTGGCCTCATACGGCCCTCACCCTCACTTGAAGTGGCCCTCAGTACAACTACATGCACTTGTTGAGCATGAAATCTTAAAAGTGCAGTGTAAAAATGCACAAAATCACTTCTTGCAATTAATGTTGGTCTGCTGTTCTTGCACTGAAAAAAAAGTAATCACAGTAAGTAGTTATTTTTTATTTGCTTCAAACCTTTTGTATTCCTATTTACACTGTTAAACATGCATGTGAGCATGAAATATTGTTAACATATTTAAAATTGCAGTTTCATCATATCTGGTTAAGTGCACGGTCCTATATGTGGCCCTGTGGTAGTGTTGATGAAAAATTGTGGCCCCCTGCAGCATTTAAGTTGCCCATCCCTGTCCTAGACCTTCAGGATACACTGTTTTGTTTTTTATGCAGATTATTGCGGACAGGAAATACTTTACCCTAGTCATTAATAAGGCCGAGGCTCTATAGTGAAGAGTCTGTGAGGCTGTATTCAGGCACAATGGTGCTCTGATCTAAAGGCTAAAGCCGGCATGCTTAATGTCTTACAATGTTAATACTAACATGCTGATCTTCCAGGTATAATGTTTACAATGCTCACCATCTTAGTATTTGAGCATGTAAGACAGAATTCTCCTTCTTTGTGTTGTCTTTCTTGAGAGATACATTTCAAAACTCAATGTGCTCTACTTGTTGAAATAAGCATAAAATACATAAAGGAATAAATGTGAATCACTTCCAAAACTTGTATTGATGAGAGGAGTAACGCCTGAAAAATCTGGCAGCAGCGGGGGGATTATTTGTTTCTAAGACTTGTCTATATGTATGAACAATGCGACCCACAGCAACAAAATCAGCCAGTGGCATGAATCACTGGGATGACAGATAGCAGCAGATATTTACCCTACCAGGAAAAGAAGATAGAAACCACCTTGTAAAGAGATGCTGGAGAAGATTGCAGCAGTCGAGGCATTAATCCATTATACAAACGATCACTCATGTTGTTGTATTGCAGTCTGGTGAATGTTTAATGACTGCGGCCTGAAGTGCACTTTTTTTTTGGCAGAAAGGCAAATCAAAGCCAATCACAGGCAGCGTTAACTTTTTGCCTGGTGTAGATGTGTGTTTGTGAGACATGTCTGAGGCCCCGTTCACACGAGGACGGTCTGAACAGAAGACGCTAAAGTGGCGTCTCGTCTTCACTTTTTATTCCTCGTTTAGACGAGCGTTTTCAGGAGGAAATCTGCTGCATACGGTGACGCAAAAGTGTGTGAAATTGGATTGTATGCAGCCAGGCGGCATCACTTAAAGCCATAAGAGCATCTTTGGGCATGCAGAAGTTTTCACGCCACACATTTTCATCAGCTACTCCTTCCACAAAGTTCTCCTCCATCACTAGATCTCCCAGGTCTCGTTCACAGCCGTCTGGCTCCTCCCACCAATTGCTGCATCCAGAATGTGATGGAGGTAATTCCAGATCCTTCTCTGTTCACTAATACTATCTGTACATATCCTGGACATTTGGTGGAAAGACTCTGTAAGTTTATTAGAGCTGCCAGAGCAGCTTGAAGGTCCCACCATGGAAATAATCCCACGTTTCTTTATTTCCTGTCCTGGAGCATGTATGTGACGTAAACACATACGTGACGTGAGCAGATCAGATCAGAGTTTTGTGTCTTGTCAGTGTAGACGACACGCTACGGAGGAGCGGATTTAACTTTTCCACTTTGGAGGGTGGTTTCAGATTTTTGCGTCTTTAAGCCCCCAAAACGCCGTCACCGTCTAAACGAAAGGCACTTCACATAAAATATTTTGTCGTTTTTACCCGCGAGCGTCCTGGTGTAAACGGGGCCTGAGAGTAGTGAGATGTCAGTGTGTGACTGCGATATGAGCGGCGGACACTCACTGAGCAGGATGATGATGCAGATGAGGATGGAGATGATGGCTCCCGTCCCCAGGCCGGCGGCCGCCAAGGGCCCCGCAGTGGTGCAGTCTCCGTGTTGATCGCAGGGACACACCTTCACTTTGATGACCGACCTGTTGGACAGCGGAGGGTTCCCCGAGTCCGACACAATGATAGGGACCTCGTACACCCCTGGCTCTAAATATATCTGGTACCGCAGCCCAAGACGGGCGTAATCACCTGTGTAGCGTGAAGAAGAAAGAGACAAATAAGCAGATGTAAGTAATTATCACATGAATTAATACATCCTAATAATAATAATACTAGTAATTCCAATTATATTATATTATCCAGACCCCTTAGGTCATCTGGAACTGGCTTGTTGCGTGTCCCAAAAACAACAACTAAGCTTTCAGTTATTCTGCTCCTCACCTGTGGAACAAACTACCTGTAGATCTGAGGTCTGCCCAAACGGTCAGCTCCTTTAAAGGACTAAAACACTATAGTTTACTGCAGCGTACTTTTAACTTTAACACTTATCTGCTCTACTGCCCTTACTTTTTAACTACGCAATGTTTGACTTGTGCTTTTTATTATTTTATCTCTTTTTTTTATCCTGCTGTATCTTATTTTATCCTATTTATATTTTTATTTCTATTTCCCTGTTTTAATTGACTGTTTTTACTGTTTTCAATTGTGTCTTGCTGTTTTTAATGTTTATGTAAAGCACTTTGAATTACCTTGTGTTGAATTGTGCTATACAAATAAACTGGCCTTGCCTTATAAAAAAAAGCTGGGTCATGAATGAAACAGAGTGTGATCGTTTACTAAATCCTGTACAAAGACAAGATATTTAATGTTCAAACTGATTAACGTTGATACATTCACTCTGAATTTGATGCCTGCAACAAGTTCCCAAAAAGTTGGGACAGGCTTGTTTACCACTGAGTTACATCAGCTTTTCTTTTAACAACATTCAGTAAGCATTGTGCAAGGATTCAAATGTAAAGCATCATCAAAACAACCTAAATATTGCTGCACGTTTTTCGAAACAGAAAATAATATATACGATGGACATTTTTCCATTATTTCAATGCTTTATATGATCAAATCGCCCAGTCCTAACATCTTACTGATCCACGATAATATTGAATAATTGCCCAGTACTACTTCTACATTTAATTATTTTGGTATATTGTACAGTTTACATGAGAAAGAAAGATTTAAGGAGTATTATAATGGAGCATCTAATAAGATTGTGGTCAGTCAGTATATAAAATGATTGATAAAAACTAACTTGACTAATGCTACACTTTGTTTTAGCTGCACATTTTAGTTTTTTTTAGGTTTATTTTATTAGAATTAGAATAACATAAAATGACAAAGATAACATATAGTGTAAAGTGCAAGGAGAGGCAGAAAACCCAGATGGGCTTATTTATTTAAAGCATCCATTTAAAATTTCATAGTTATTAGAAAGTAATAAAATGATAATTGAAAAAAAAACATAGGTATAACATCAATAAGTTATAATGACAATAACAAAAACAATAAAAAACAAAAATTAACATGTTATAAAAGTGTATTTGTGTGTGAATTTGAATTTTAAAACAGCAGTTAAATGAGCTTTTAGGCATCTTTTGAAACATTTTAAAGAGATGGAGTCCTTTGCCAGATGGGAAAAGGTATTCCATAAATTGGAGCCCCTAAATTGAACAATAAATTGAACAATAAATTGACGTCTACATGTAAGAAATATTGGAGGATGAACATCTAAAGACTGACGCGTTGGATAAGAGTGAACCTGCAAATTAAATTGAAAAGTCTTGAAGTGCTTTGGAAAGTTTTCATGATCTGAATATACCTTCAAAATAAAAACACATATTCGAGAAATATTGATGTCATGAACAGTAAGTATTTGCAGTTTCACCATTAATATGGTGACGCTGTAAAACCATTCCATGCACTGATCAAAAACACATCTTTTATATGTTCTCTAGTACTGTTTTCCTACGATGGCACTTCCTCACCACTGATTCGGGAAATGGTCCAGTTGCGTCGGATGCTGGTGGGAGAGCCGGGCAGCTCGAAGACAAAGGGTCCAGCGTTGGGGTCTGTGTCGGCGTCAGCTGCAGTAATGTTGACACCGTGGACGTTCTTGTTCACCCGCTCACAGATCTGAGACTCCCCGGGTATGAGCGCTGGGGGGTTGTCATTAATATCTATCAGATAGATCTGCAGCGTGCCTGTGCCGCTGGCTGCAGGAGAGCCTGGGAGCAGAAAGAGGGAAGAGAAAATAGCATCATGATGGGAGGAAAAGATGACAAGAGAAGATGTGTGCAGTGAAAGGAACGATTGAGAGGGAAGAGGGACAGGAGCTGAGGGGAGACAAGTAATGACAGAACAAAAGAGATTTAAACAAAAAAAAAGGAAAGAGAAGAGGTGAAAGGAACTCTGTCTATTTACAATGGTGATGTTAGAGCTAGGGATGCTGTAGAACTGGAGGAGGATTTCTGCCCTTGACAGAAATCCTTTTGACAGTTGTGCTTTCCAGCTCCTCTTTTAGCCTCAGAGCCAAATCAAAACCATCAGAGTCGATCCAGATGCAGGCACGGCACGTCCAATCGCCTGGAGACAGCTTAGGTACAATAATGATGACTGTAACGCAATCAAACAAGTCCTTGTCTTTGTGTATTTATACAAAACCAGGAGCCAGCTACGGTTCTGGAGATAAAGGTCCATCTGCCTGCAATATTAACAATGCCCTGTTTTTCTGAAAGGTGAACAGGGCATTCTGATTGCCATGCATTCTCACATACATACACTGTAAAAAATGTTTGTAGAAAAAACAGTAAAACACTGTCAATTTGCATCAGAAATAGGTCGTAAAAATTAAACATTGTACATCACCGTAGCAGATACTAATAACTACTGTCAATCAAAGAATAGTAAAAAACTTTAAATTCTACCGCCATAAACTGTAGAAAACACACAGTTTTGCTGTAAAAATATACATTTTTCATGTAAAGTTAATGGAGAAATACCACGATGACACAATTATCCTAAAAGTAGTGGGATTATTCAGTATAAATTACAGTTTTTGCAGTTATTTACATTTACATACGCTCACTGTATTTTTTACGGTGAAGTTCTGGCAACCACAGCTGCCGGTATTTTACCGTGAATTAAACAGATTTTTTTTTACAGTGTAATCACCTAAACACAGTGTAAACATACACGCTGTAGATTCTTATGATTATGTGGTAAAAGTATATCTACACATACACATTACTCCCTGCTCACAGACAGTCGATCACATTTCAGAATGATACTCACTGTGTGTGATTTACAGACTATAACAGCCAAACACATGGTTTTATTTCCTTAACAGGGACAATATACATTCATTGACTCCACTATTCTGGGATGATTTTGCTAAATACATATTGTCTGCTTTCCTCTGGGTAGTTTGAAGTTAGTGGACCCACCGCCTGCAGTCATTATAGCCTTTTTTAATTAATAGTTTAATTTGTAACTAAATGCAATCAAATTGCCCTGACTTTGCTTCGGGAATCTGTTGAACACACAGTTGCTTTAGCAATGGAATGGCTTTTTATGTCTGCATACAATTTTAGCAACAATCTTATTTCATGTATAGATGCAGGTAATTAGGCAGCTATTACAGTTGTGGTATTCTCTTTAATGAACTCCTGTGGACTTTACACCAGTGTCGCACAGTTCATGTTGTAAGTCTGTGGAATGTATTATGGCAATTGGAGGAATTTGTTTGGATGCTACTGCAGGCAGCCGTTGCAGGTGCTGCTTCACTACAATATTGTCAGCTTTGGACTGTAATAACATGCACTGATGCACACAGACACACACACACACACACCTCATCTGCAGACACAATCCTGAAGCCTTTTGCATTGATTGAACAGAGCAACAGACCATCAGCAACAGCATTTATCGAGAATTGGGAGTAAAGAATAGACACTTTAAAGAATCAGAGCGAGATAGTCGAGTGGGGAATAGAATGCATGAATGTGTACGAGTGGTATGAAAATGTGGCACGGCGAAATCTGAAGGAATAAAAAGAGCGCTTAGCAGTATAAAGCTCAGAGCTGTTTATTGAGTGTGTGTCAGGGGGTGACGACCCTTAGCTGCCTCCAATTACGAGTCATTTCCCCGCCATGCCCCAGTGGCTGAGCCATTGGGTGGAATCAAGCGACCCCAGGGCCCATCCTGGGATGAGATAAGGGCGATGTAATTTACAAAGATTTATGCAAAGCTGACAGATCTGCCAATTAAACATAGCAACAGAGCAAGACATTTGCCACGAGGAGAGTGAGACACATTTAAAAACGGGATGTAAGCGAGTCTATCAACAGTTTGAGTTCTGTCTGATTGCATAATAGTAGGATTCATATTTTAGATCACTACATAAAGATCAAATGACAAATGATACAGACTTATCAAGTCATCAGTAATATTCTGATATTCTTTTCACAACACTTTCAGCTAGAGTTTCGGTAAAAATAAGGGAATAAGTGAAAAAATAAGTAGTATTTGTACGTTTAAAGCCTATGTTTAGACCACACAGGTTCAAGGTTTAATATTCTAGAGATTAATCAAATTGACATTTTACAGATAATTAGCTGATTTCACTTAATAGTGAACAACAGCTGCCAAATTATATACAGCAGCTACAAAATAAATCATAATTTTTGTATAGTTGTGCCACATTGATGCTGCAGTCTAACTTGGGTAATGTCAGTAGAAGGCTCTATATCAGACCTGGGCATTGGGCGGCCCGCGGGCCACATCCGGCCCGTTGGCTGTCCTTGTCCGGTCCGCGTGAGGTTACCAAGAAATTAGACATCAATATAACCGCAGTGCTTTTATTTTGAAAAAAAAAAAAGCAAACATTATCATTAGCACTAGAGCTAACAAGCACTTTTACTATAGTTAAGACAACAAATATAGCCACTAATATATATGACAGAATAAAATAAACTCTAACAAACCTTGTTTCCTGTCAGTCAGCCACTATAGAAGCCTTTAGATACTTTATATCAACTTTATATGAATTACTACGCACTCGTTATTATTTACCGTTCGTTTTTTCATTTAACCGTTCTACCGGTTATTTCCTGTCACTACCTTTCAAAATTAAAGCACCCGTTTTACACTGGACGGCACCTTTTCAAAATAAAAGCATCACAACATTGTAAAACACCTTGAAAATGTACAAACATGAAAAACAAGCTATATAATACAAAAAACATAAATAGGAACCTTGCTAAAGGTCATTTACAGTTGTGTTTAAAATAAATGGAAAAGTGATACAGTGATTGGAGTATTTACTACTTTTTACTGCTATATTTGATTTACTCCACATTAACAGTCTCATCATAACATGTGTTCCTATCAGTAGCAGCTCAAAACCAGATAATTTACTATATTTTATAAAGTGATTACATTAATATTGAGCAGAATTTATTTCCAAGTTTTGGTCCGGCCCCCACAACCTTCGTGGTATTGGTCATGTGGCCCCTTGGGGAAATTAATTGCCCACCCCTGCTCTAAGCTTACAAACACAGGTAGCCCACTGCTGTCCCAAGGTTTGGCATCAAGCCTTGAAGCACAGCGCCGGCCTTTTTCATGGACGTAGTGGCCAAATTGAAACTTCCAGGTTTGTTACATGATGCCATTGAATCCTCAGTTATCTGCACAAGTGCAAAAAAACAGCTGCACATTGGTACCAGCGACCAGATGACTACATTATAAAACACTGAGTGAAGCACAAAGAATGACTGTTCTTGTGAGTAATTGTCAGCTGTGGAAATTAAATTGAAATGCTGCAGCACAAATGTAATAAGTTGTTCTGAGAAAAAGTAGATTTACTGGGTAGAAAAAACAAACAAACTTCAATATTACCTCAGAAGGGCTATAAAACCAGTTCTCGATCCAGTAAACCTAAAACATTCTTATAATTTTGATCATAGTCCATCTTATGATTGCACCATTAATTAAACATCGCACCCTTTATGAAGCCAAACTAACCGGGTTATATAAAATGTTACTTTTTAAAATATTATCTAATAGATTCTAGAAGATTTAAATACATTAACAAGGTATTTAGAGGAACATTTTATTTGAACATTTTCATCATAAGTGGCTTCTTGCACACAATTTCTGCATATAATGTAAAGCATTAAATGATTATTTGAAATATACATGGTGAACCATAAACATGTGTGGCGCACACACACACACACACACACACACACACACACACACACACACACACACACACACACACACACACACACAGGCTTTCCCATTCTGCAGCTTTGTTAATCCCAGCCATGTATGGGGGACATGTGGAAGCAGCTTGCCACAGCTGATAGGAGAATTATGTGGGTTTTAACCAGCTAAATAAATAATTATGTTTGTGTAAATTCCTCAAAAGGATTTGTATTAACTCCTTTTTTTGATGGTGGCTCAGAGATGTGAGGCATGGTGAAAAGACTTGTGGCTGGTCGACCATATGTTCTTTTGAAGAGCACATAAACACAAACAATACCAAAGGTGTTGGAAGGAAGACGGTGTCAGACGGGTGTGAGGCTGTCAGATTGTGTCGGGGGCCGACATAAAATTATGGTAGTAAAACAAGTGTGCTTCTCCCCATGCTGTCACCTCCTCTCCACGTCCCGTCCTACTATCCTAACTGTCTCATAGTACTTCTTACCATAATCCCTCTCACGTTATGACGGCTGGCACTCCAGCAACACCCACATAGTCAGACTGATGAACACACACACACACACACATAGTTTTGACGGCTGGATTCTCATCTTTTTGATTTCCCACATTACCAATATCAACCAAACATTGCAGTAGCACGCCTCTCTAAACTGTGCACTTAACAGAGGTCAGATGGAGAGAAAAAATCATGTTAGATTATTCTGCTGGTAACACTTTACAATAACCATCATTTATAAATGGTAAACAGATAGTTTATTAATGTTTAATCGTCATTTATAAACCGTATATAGGCAATTTAGAATGGTAAATAGATAATTTATTAATGTTTAACTAACTACATGATTTATAAATGACAACTAGATGGTATATTAATGTAAGTTTATAGTAACTTTACCATTAACAAACAATAAAATTATAATTAATAGTTTTAGTTGCACTCATTCTAACATTTTTAACACCATATTAAGTATGTTCATGATTTTGAAATGATTCATATACCTTTAAGAAATTGGTTGAAAACATTGAACGATGAAATATGTATAGCACTTTGTAAATGATTGGTTTATAAACCATCTATAAACATTACTTAGTTGGTTATTGTAAGGTGTTACCATTCTGCTTAAAGTAAATGGGTAATGTATTAAAATGAAAAAGTCTAGGAAATAACAGGGAAAAGAAATTAGGTGTTTGTAAAGTTCAAACAACAGGAGCAAGTCAACCTCTAATCCGACTGCCGCTTCCTGCCCATCAACACAGCGGGTTACACGTCAAGGTGTCTGATGTTGTCAATCATTGCTCAACAAAAAAGTGTAGAAGCACACACATATGCTCACACCAATGCGTTTCAAATTAGATCATTCTTCACACATGCTGCCACCGATAAATACACCAATGTTTCAAAGCCAGCTCAACTTAAGGTAAACACACCAGTGCACTGCACGTCACTGATAAGGCAATTTGGAAAAGGGGAAGAGAAAAAGCATTTCCTTTTTACTTGAGAAAAAGCACTCACTTCCACTTAAGAAAAGGGGAACTTATTTGTTTGCTGTGATTGAGTTTGTGCTCAGAGTGCACAGAGTTTCAACTTTGAGGCAGAACAAATAGGCTATATATGCCACATTGTGGGAAAGGGAAGGGAGAAGGCAGTCATGAAGATAACGGGGAAGAGAGGAGAGGAGAGGATCAAGAGTGTGTCCAGGTTGTGTGAATCCGGGATTTTCTCTAACTCGACTCCAGCTGCACTGTACTTGAATGCTACAGAGCTTCCATGTCCTTATATCCCTCTAAATCCACAGGAATGTCTTCATTTTCATCAAACTGTAAGCAACATTTTTGACATTTTCCATGTATTTACTAGCAAGCTTTCTACTCCAGCTCTACTGGAAACAGTACGTCCTGTTCGAGGACACTTATTATTATTATTTGAGGAGTTGCAATCATTTACTCATTCCACCCTCATATTTGCAGCTGGTGATCTTCTAGTCTTAAGCAGTTAGTATTAGACACAAACATGTTGACAAAGCAAAAAAAAATGCTTTAAAATTACCGAGAACAAATTTCAGAGTGCTTTCAAGGAAGCTTCTTACTTACTTCTGTTTAGGTATATATTATACTATCATAATAAAATACCTGTACCTGTTTGCATAAACTATCTTAAGATAAGTAAATTGCCCCTTATGCAACATATTTCCCTAAGCTCTGGGGTGCAGGAGTATTGCATAAAGCCTCTTAGCTTGTCTCCTCACATAAGTGTTTGGACTAAGGCTTTTAAGGTAGTCACTGTCATGATACAGCACATGTGTAACTTCAGTTACCATGGTTACCCTTTAATGATAGCATTGTCAGTGTAAGCTAGCTTTTTCAAAATAAACAAAAAGGGAATACAGAAAGACAAAGAACAAGAAAACATACTGTAATCCAAAATAAATTTAACGCAAAGTAAAAGAGGAAAAGGAGAAATTAACAAAATCATGGTGATAAATCTGAAACCAAGTAATAAATAAATGCAAAAATATTACTGCAATGATAAGATAGGTCAAGGAGTCGACAACACTGATGAGTTTCAATAAAAAGATCTGGCTAACGTTAATATCTGAGTTCTATTATCAGTTGGCTGGTGTTGCTGGTGCAAACATTAAAGTTACAATGTTGACAGTAACTATAACAGCTGTTAACATTGGCATAGCAGGCAGAGGGCTACTTATTAAAATGCCTTAAGGCTTTAAAAAGCCTCTTTTGTAGGATTTTGAAGATAGGCTGCTGATCTATCTTTTTGTGCAGCGCTTGTGGGCATTTCCTGTCTCTTCAATCACCATAAATTCAGTCATTATCTTATGTTACATAAATTAATTCACTTAAAGAAACTGTTGTGGGTTTCTTAAAATTCTCTGATGAAAATGGTTACTCAGAACATTTTAGCATAATGGAAAACGAAGAAAAACACTTAGAGATCAAAGTGTTTTGCTTGACAATATGGTGAGAAATCCTTGTGGTGATTTTATGAAACTCATTTTTTCCAAGGCATCCTTTGATGAAAATGTATGGGGAACTTAAGCCTAAGTGGGTTTTATGCAGCTGGGTACTGCTCTTATTGAATCAGAAATGTTTTGAGGCTACAAATACATTTTCCTTCCTCCAGCACCATAATTTCTAAACATTTAAAATTAAAAACTACTGCAGAGAGACAATCTGTAGTAAATAGATTTAGAATTAAGAACAAAGAAGGTAGCATGATACAGTAGTAGCTCCAAAATCAAAAATGGTAATTGGTAAATGGCGATTATGCAAGGATTGAAAGGGGCACAACTTTCTATTATAATAGCATAAAAATGATTTCATACATTTTAAACTTCAGTTTTGGCATTAACTGTTTCAGGTCTGTAAAATGAACTGTGCAGGCATACTACAACATGTGAGAATGAGGACATAGGAAGGAAAAAATCATACATAGGTAGCAGCAACCTTGAAATACTCATTAATTGCATTAAAGAGGCTCTTACCATTGTCCGTTGCCAGGAAAGTGGCTTCGTATATATTGTTTTTGACATAGATCGACTCCCGGTCGAGCATTGCTGTGGTCACAATCTGACCATTGGTTCTGTTGATGGACAGCCAGTCTGCAGGGTCGTTCAGCTTTGAATACCTAAAGACACACAAGGACGAATCGATGGAGAAGTTAGCGCAAGCGTTTCCGTGTTTACAAGCAATTGAAAATTTTCTCTTGCATCTGTGCATACAAAAATTGCCTGCACATACACACACTCACAGAATCACAACAGCCTGACCTTCACACAGTTTAATTCTTCATTGACTTCTCCTCCAGAGCCTGCAGCCTACAGTCAATTTCACCTCATTTTTCACTCCTGTGTACCAGGCATTGAAGTCAATTACCTCCCTAGTTAAGCACTGCTGCAGCTGCCAGTGTGTGTGTGTGTGTGTGTGTGTCTGTGTGTGTGTGTTGCATGTACATATTCTAGGAAGTGTTTGCTTATGCTTGGGAGGGCTAAACTGCCTGGCAGGGCTATATACATGCATGTTTTAGTGCTTGCATGTTTGCAAATGTCACTGTGTGTGTATGGGAAAAATGTGCATAGGGTGGAGACAGGATGATAGGATCTTGGTACTGATCGTCAAACAGGGAAGTGGATGTGGTAGCAGGTGGCGACTTCCCCCGGGATAAAGGGCAGGGGAGGAACAGGGGATCATCTCCAGGATTGAATCCCAATCTCACTCTGATCTAACTGCTTGTTTCTCGGGCGTTTGTCGCTTTCGGCTTGTTTCACGCTTTCATTTCTATCAGATCTCTCTCAGCCCATGCCGCCTCACCTCATCTTGCTGTGCTTTTGTATTCATACATTTTCTTATCCCTTTCTGTATCTTCTCAGCCTCTTCTCATTCCCTCTGTGACGCAGAGTTCATCAACTGCCACCTCTCTCTTGGCTGCAATCTCACTTTCATGTGTGAAACACTGTCTGCGGACATGTGAAACCTTGGCCTTACACAACAAGGTTCCTGCATCAATCCGATTTCATTTACTGAATGTCAGTTTGGTCAATAAGGCTGCGTTATGTGACAAGCACTTCCAGCTTTTAAATCCATCCAAATTGAAATGGAATTGACCTTAACCTTGCTTTTATATTTATTGAATTGTGGTGTATTCCCTGTCAGTGTACAGCCCACTTGTTTATTTGTGTTCCATTAAATACTGCATGTACATTTCTACTTACATAGGAGAAAGTGAGAGCCTGGAGGGTTGGGTGGCAGTAAAGGGGGTGGGGGATGGACAGAGTATAATCTCTCTCCTGCAGTTAGGGAGGTGGGATTTTCCCAGCAGGCAGTGGGCATGATCCCAGGCGTAGCTCAGTGTGGGGAAGGGGATCACAGAGATGACATTCCCACACTCTCGACGGTTTCACACAAGCTAGCCAAGCTCACCGCCACTAACTGGCGGACTGTGAAATCACCACCAGGACTACAGCGAGTCCATCACAGTGGGGGGGTGGGATAAAAGAGTGAGGAGTACGAGTTGGGAGGGGAAAGAGAGACGGGGAGAGGTGACATTCGGAAGTAGCAGCATGGCTGTATGATCTGGTTTTAATATTCTCATTAGGACTGACTTGATACCTACTGCTGTTCTGTGTCCAATTGCATCTCTATTGGCTTTGCCATGCCAAACTGACTCTCTCCGTCTGGGCTGAGAGAAAGAAATGTTCTTTTTATCTTTCTAGTGGAGGGCAGACAAACTGGTGCACTCTGTGCTGAGCAGACAGAAATTAAACGCTCAGTTCATCCAAATTTGTTGTCCAAAGAAAAAAGAAAACATGCTATAGGAATTGTTCAATGAGCTGTTTGGGAAATGCACTTTCTTTTCAACAGTTACATGACAAAAGTGATAGAACTCTCCGATATGTACGCTTATATGAAGTCAGGTTTGTGATTAGTTTAGCACAGGCATGTCCAAACTATTCCACAAAGAGCCGTGTGGCTGCAGGTTTTCGTTCCAACCAAGCAGCAGCACACCAGACTGGACTCAGTTAATCAACTGATTTCAGTCTCCAGACAGTTGATTGGTCAAACTGTGTGGTTTTGCTTGGTTGAAACGAAAACCTGCAGCCACACGGCTCTTTGTGGAATAGTTTGGACATGCCTGGTTTAGCATTAAGATGAAAAGCAGGCTTTGTCCAAAGTTGAAAGAATCTGCCTAGCAGCATCTCTAAAGGTGGTGGTGGACTAATTAACACGGCATGCTATAGCATGTTTATTTTATCTGTCCACAAACTGGAGCCGAGAGTCCTGGATTCTTCTAATTGCCTGGCAACCTCACAGGGACAATGGTCTCAGCCAGGAAATAGCCCAGCTCATTTCTCCCTGTAATACCACAACTCAATGTTCTTTCAGTTCAGCTTTTGTAACAAACCAAACAAACACACAACAACAACAAAAATCACATAACCCCCCTAAACATACAATGTGATGATACTTTTTTGCAGTGGTGCTACTATTGGTGAATTCTTTTTACCCCTTCACAGAGCCCAGCTAGCCGTTTTCCATTGCTACCAGTCTTTATGCTTGGCTATTTGTCTGCTGGCTCCAGCTTTGTATTTAGTGTACAGACATGAGAGAGTTATCTATCATCTAATCTAACTTTCGGCAAGAAAGAACATCATTGTTTTAAATATCGCACTAAATGCTATATTGGGGGTGAAATGAAAAAACTCATCTCAAAACCTGGCCAAATAAATAAAAAAATACCTGTAGTTTTTTCTCATTTGGATTAACTGGCCCTTTATAATCAAGGAACAGAGAAACATGCAAAAAGAAAAGAGGGTACAGGAAATGGTGTGTGAGAGTTTTCTCCTGCATAATGGGCTATAAAATACCACCAGAGCCCATTCTTTCCTGTGTGGCTGCATGCCCTCTGATGATAAAAGCCATAACACAAAGGTTTGTTCACAAAGCAGAGTGCTCTGTCCACCACCACACTTTAATTAAGTCTCCTAAACAGCCTTCAGTGCAGATGTAATAAACCTTACATGAAGCAAATGAAGTCCTGAATGAAGAGTCTTTGCAGCCAAACTAATTTCCAATACACAGAAAAGACAATCCACTGTGTTATTAGTTCTGTTCTTGAGGTGAACTCGGGGGGCAGAATGTGGTTGGCTTTAAACAGTCATTTTTCACTTCACTTTTTCTGATAGCGCTCAGTAAACGATAGGGCCACTCTGGCCATTAGAATTATGATGGTAAAAACAGCCACAGTGTTTTTGTTTACATCTCCCAACTGTCAACAAAGTTACTGTGGGCAATTGGCAGTCCCTATCGCTAACTTTTTAATGAAGTGCAATGCCAATTTTTTTTATTCTTGGAAAGGTAAACATTCTACTCTAGTGCTATTTTGGAGGAAAAACTCTGGTTTAAATGTTACATTTTGTGTGAAAGTTTCAGTATTTCCTTCCTGTGGCTCATTTCCAATGCTGCAATTCCTGAGCTCTCCTCTACCTGAAAGTTTTTCTCATTTGGGAGTTGGTGGGTGTGTAAGTATAGCTGGATGTATGATTAGGCCTGGCAGGTTAGTGATCTTAGCAAGCAGCAGGGAGAGGTATGACATTTATTTTTCAAACCCCGACCCTGAGGATGAAAAATGCATGTATCAAGCTTAGCCAAGGTGGTTTGGGTAATCATTTATGCCAGTGTCTTCCGTCCCATGTCTCGACCTTACTGGTTGGGTGTCTGACAGGTGATGCATGATGCCTCACTCTCCATCCGCCTCTGCCTCCCCTGCTCCTGTCCACATCATCTCCTCTCGAATCCCAACAGGACACTGTCAGTCTGTCCCTCCTTTGATAAGCACCTCTCAAGTTCAAACCTTGACCCCAAAGTCAGCTTACCATCCTCAGGTTCTTTCTGCTTTCCTCCACTATCCCTCAGGTCTTTTTTCACCTTACTTTCGACTTTCACGACTCCCTCTAAATCTTCACCTTGTCTCTCTTCTCTTTGTGCCTCTCCACCATCCATTTACAAAGACACAGCTCTTTGTCATGTGAAAAGACACATGCCATAAATTACATGTAACTCAAACGGCGGTGTCATATCTAAGTGACTCCCTGTGCAAACAGACATGCCAGCCGACTGTTTGATTGATGGGGTTTTGAGGTATGCACACTGAGATCAATCTGCCTGATACAAGTTTGAAAATGAAAGTGTTAACGGGGTGGTGCAAACACTGTACAGGCTTTTAGCTTATTGGCAAGAATGAGCCCCTGAATTTCTTTTACTTTGGAAGAATGAGAATTTAAGAGACGGTGGGAACAGCTGTGATTAGTGTCCTTGCATAACAGTCTAGAGTAGATACCTTTTATAGGACTTGAGTAAAGCAGGGGGATTGATAGTGATCCTATCCAGATGGATCCAAATGAATGAGGTAGCGGATTTGCCATGTCTACAGTCTTGCTTCCTCACGTGGTGAGAGCAGAGGAAGGAGATTTGGTTTGTGTTAAGGAGACCGTGACAGACCACAGCGTGCTTGTAAAAGGCTAAATTATTTTCCAAGATGTAAAGTAGAGCAGTCTTGCACGGGTCAGGGGAAAACAGGGAGGAAACCAAAGAGGTCAAAGTGAATTCAACAGGGAGAGAGGACATGAGAGAGAGAGACAGAGAGAAGGCAGAGAGAGAGAGAGCCCAGCTGGTGACTTTGGCGTCTTCCTAAATTATAATGTACACCCAATTTACTCTCATTTGCTGTGAAATTAGCTAGGAAATTTGTTTAGATCTTTTCCCCAGAGAAAATGGGAAGGAAGCTGTTGGAGTGTGAGGGTTGGAAGGAGGTGGTACTATTAATGCCACAGCCACAGTGTTATCAACTCAATTGCTGAGCTAAACTGTGCCGGTTAAACATAACATGTTTTGTTTTTATTTCTTATTTTGTTTTTTCTTCTTTTTTTTTGCTGGGACAGTTAGATTGTATAAATTATATGTTGATTGTAATTCAATGATTGTAAATATTGCTTTCTTCTATTGTTATTAGTTTTTCTTTTCTTTTAAAATGAATAACAGAATTATAATAATCTATTGTAAATATTGCTTTCCTTATCTTGTTATCTTTTTTTTTTCTGATGCTTGCTTTGGCAATATATACATTGTTACGTCATGCCAATAAAGCCAATTGAATTGAATTGAACTGAATCATAACACCACTACACTCGCTATAATCCATAAAGACATTCTACATGTGACCACGAGTGGGAACAGAACTAATCTAAAGCTTTCTCTTTGAAACATCAATACAGAGCAAAGTGTACTTAATAGATTACCTCTAAGTTTGAAAGGCCATAATGCAGTCACTGCTACTGTCAAGCTGACAGCAGGACTGAGAAAAGGCCTTCTGGTCATTTAAAGGTTGGTTTACATTTAAAATCCAGAGAGGCTTAGCACTGAGAAAGAACACTGCAGGTGGACATAATGCTGTGTCAGGCGTTTGGGCTGCAGCCAGCTGTTCTCTTTATTCTCCCTCCTCCTTCCTGTTCTCTCTCTATCTATCTCTCCCTCGCAGCCTGTGTGTGTGTGCACCTGCATGTATGTGCTCATGAAATCTGCAGAATGCACACACTTCTGATTACCCCAGAGGCTATTGCTCCCTATTAACCTTACCCTCCTTACTAAGAGTTCTCCGGTGGCTCATAAACTTCGCACAGTAAGACTTTGAGAGATGGGTGATGCCAAAATATAGTCCCCTTGTTGAACTTTGCCCTCTAACTACTGACATGGAACCTATCCAAGATTCTTTTTAGCCTGCTGTTAGTGCTTATGGAAGGATTTCTGCCAGACTTGTACTTACAATGCAGCTCGCCAGACTTCAATCAGGCACAATACTATTCTGGGCCTGGAGAGCGTGCATATGTAATAGAACTTAAGATCTAAATGATTTTGCACCAGAAGATATTTAAACTAATGGCGTGCTATTAAAATGTCAGAATTAGCCTAATTAGGATTCCAATCTGGAGACTAATCTATTACAGTCACTCAGTACCTGATTGTCTGCTGCATCTGTAGTCGGTCGGGATCAGAGGCTGAGAAGGTCGTCAGGCTGGTGCCGGCAGGGACGCCCTCCTCAAAGCGGATGTGTTTCGGGTTTGTGGGGAAGTAAGGGGGTTCATTGACGTCCTGGACAGATATGGTGACCCCAGCTGTGGACTGGAGCGAGGACTGGATGCCACTGGCTAGGTGAGCCTGGTTAGACACCACCACTGTCAGCATGAAGGCTCTGTTCATCTCAAAGTCTACCGGCTGGAGGAAGGAAGGCAGATAATGACAATGTGTGAGAAGAGTAAACATAATGAAATTATTTTTTCTTGGTAAACAGCCTAGTTTGTACTGTAGTAGGAGTGCGCAATATGCTGGTGTTGACAATAACAGTGTTTTTTAGAAAAAGGAAACTTTGATACGGTAATTATGGCAACACATATGTTGAAATGCTGTAAATAATTCAGCCTCTCCGAATCATTTCTGTTTCTATTTTAAAAAATATATTTGTAGAGTTATAGTTGCACACCTCCCTACACTGGCATTATGCGTGTTATTCATTTGCCAAAAAACAGACTTAACACAGAATAAACAAGTTAAAGATGGATTTGACTAATCGCACTCTTTTTTTCCACATTTTTTTGGGATATTGCAATAATACCGTTATCGTGAATTATATTGGTCACAATATTCGTACAGTGAAAATCTGATATTGTGACAGCTGTAGTTTATAGATAAAGAAATCCATCTTGACAGAACAAATTAAACACTGTGCACTGTGCAGAAAATGGATATCTATATGTTAATATAAATCATATAAATGTATTGTTACAATAAATATTTCCATGAAACTTCAGTGGCATTGCATTACAGGTGAAGAAATGAGAAAATATAAGCCTTTTTCCATCTTGTATGCTCAGCGATTATTACTAGTATTAGAACCCTTATTAGTATCATTACCGTTGTTACTTTTTATGACCAAACCATATCAAGTATATAGTACACTGATTATAGTGTGAAAAGCCCCTTTCAACATTTCCTTTGCGGCTGGAGAATATGCATTGAACCTTGATGATAAAGGACATGATAAATTAACAGATGTCGAGTAAAGTGTTCCCCCGATGAATCGGACCCATATTCTCTCTCTACACACACACACACACACACACACACACACACACACACACACACCCTGAGAAGAGGCAGTGGGGCTTAGACTATTCATAGGGTGCTGTCATGGCTCTGCCTTTTGAGTGTGTGTGTGCATGTGTATATGTGTACTCTACAGGGGTTTTTATCGGCTGAGCCTAAACCAGAGTGACAGTTCCGTGCTCTCCTAATGAAGACTACACGATCAGGTTCAAATGACAACAACAACAAGCAAGGGGATAAAAAAGAGAACAAATACGGTGGTTGTAGGTCCTGCTGGCACATTTCTAAATAGACGGGTGATGATTACCGCCGCAAGGCTTGTGTCTGTGGTGTTTGATGGTGACGTTAATGAATCTGAGCACATCTGTATGTTGAATTGCCTAACTGTTATCAGTGGACAGTGTGGCAGCTCAGCTGTGATATAAAAAAGCATTCTTAATCAGGCAGCTTGCTTGACAAGGGCACTGGAGTGGATGTGTTTGTGAGAGCGTGCTAGTTGGTGTTTACTTGTACGCACGTGGATATGAGTAAATAGAAGCACATAGGTGTGTATTCATGTGTGACCCCATTGGTGCAGTGGGAACCCATTTACAGGCAAACCACGCTCAAGGCTCTTTGATCTACAGCCTGTGGTATTCAGAGCACAGGGGGGTCGAGAGCATAGCTCTAGGCTAACTGAAACACGCATACACACTCGGACACACACACCCTGAGGGAAGCCAGAGGGGTGAGAGGTCAATAATACGGCCTCCATCTTTTGCCCATGAGCCATCACATCTTACATCTCCTCGGCATCGCTCCACTAGTTCCTCTCTTCCCCTCTTACTTAATTTGTTCTGCCGGACTCCAACTCCGCACCCCCTTGTCTTCTCACCTCTGCCCCCCTGCAACCCCCTGTGATCTGTGCTCCGTGCGAGTCTGCACCTCTCAATCCTCAGAAATCTGTCTCAGCCTCACTCCTCTCCTCCTCAACACTTCCCCTGTCATCTTCCGTGTTTATCATAAGCTGCGATTTACATATCTTAATGACTCATTGGAACGAAGCGGCTCTGTTTGTGTATTTTTGTGCGTGCTTGTTTGTCTACAGGCTCTATTACCGTGCGGTAAAATGTGAAAATGTGAATGTGTCTCGTAAAGTCCCCAGGGAACAGTGTATAATGTGTGACATGTTCTGGTTAAGACCTCAGCCAGTGTTTACAGAGGAGCCAAGGTCCCTTGTGGGAAATTGCTGCATACCTGGGTCTCACGGTGTCTGTACCAGACACAGATGCCTCGGTAAAATTAGGACCACCGAGGTAACGCCTTCTTATGGCTTCTTGACTTTCCCAATATTGAGCCTGATGTAAACCACTCCCGCTCCTTTTTCCCGGAGCAAGCTGAAGCCCCTCTATTTACTTGTTGAGACAGTCTATTTCTCGTTTTTCTTCCCAGGGGGTGTCCTGTCTCTTATTTTATGATTTCCTGATAACCTCCCACGGGTCTCTATGGAAGCTCACGGCTACCCGGCTGCCTCCTGAATTTTACATCAGGGAGTGAGAGGAATGGATTATAAAAGGCAGTCATCTAGAGATAATGAAGAGAAGCAAAATGCCAATGCTCATTGCTCAGGGCGCTGTGGGAATTACAGGATGATGTTATTGCTGTTTTTTAAACATTATTGTAGGATGTGAGATGTGATTTGCAGGAGTCAGATGCACAAGGAAAATACCCCTGGGTCCTCCAGGGTCACGCGAATAAACAAGTTATTTCTACAAAACATATGCGACACGATACGCACATTTATAGTGAGCCACTCATGGACGAACATACAAATACAAATGCTAAAGGCCATTCAACTGCACAGAGATCTACACACATAGCATACACACAAATAAAATAAATACAGATTGTTATTCTGTTGTCCTATACTATATATTTTTCCCCCAAATGGGTTAAAACCCTCTAGACAACCTCCGACTATGAGATTGAACACTAACACAGCAGGTTGTTACAAGACATGGTTTTGTTGTTGCCGTCATTTACCACAGCAGCGAGAACATTATGGGTGTATAAAAACCGTTGCCATTGTAATTGAGAAATCAATACCTAATTTGCTACAGTGGTCTCACCAGCCATTGTGTTTAAGTCTGCGTGTGAGTCTATGAGCTGTTTCTGAAGGGCACAGCGGCCTCAAATCCCTCATTTGGACATGAGGGGGCATATGAAAGGCAAAAGACCCCAGCGTGTCCCCATTTAACTCTGTAGTCTATTATTATTGCTCGTGCTTAAATCCGGAGGGGATCTGACAGCCCGCACTGGAAAAAAGATGACACTGTTTCTAAGATGATAGGCTGGCGTCTTACCTTCACCACGGTGACCATGCCGTCGTTGGTGACGGGGTCAGTGCGGATGGCGAAGTGGCCGGATGTGTCTCCACTGATGATCCTGTAGATGGCGTTCCAGTTAGGCGAGTGCGGCTGGTCAGCATCTATCACCGTCAGATTAGCCACCACAAGATCCACTCTGTTCTCTGGGACCTCACCGGAAAACTGCAGAGAGTAGAATAAGTTATTGTCTTGTTATCAGTTGCTTCTACACATCTTTATTACCTCAGCAAAGTAGTTCATGTTTCCAGCGCCGTGTGTCTGTTTGTCATCTGAATTAAGGAAAAACTACTGGCATGAGTGTAGCATGGGTCAAGGAAGCAGCTGTTTTGTGTCCAAATCAAAGGGAAAACCTCGATTCTATATCTATCCATACTTTGACTTCCTCACCAAATGTAAAAAATATGAACTAATTAGAGAAACATATTTCCAAAAATTTTAATCCGTCAAAAAAGGTTTTTTAAAATGGTCAGATGAGGAAAAACTGCCGCTCACAGAGTCACAGAGCTGTAGATTAGATTAGCAGCAGTCTATGTTTCTGCCTGTCACACAGCTGTTGGTTGTTTTGTTTTTATTTTGTTTTTATTTTTTATTTTATTTTTTCTTCTTTTTTTTTGCTGGGACAGTTAGATTGTATAAATTATATGTTGATTGTAATTTAATGATTGTAAATATTGCTTTCTTTTATTGTTATTAGTTTTTCTTTTCTTTTAAAATTAATAACAGAATTATAATAATCTATTGTAAATATTGCTTTCCTTATCTTGTTATCTTTTTTTCTGATGCTTGCTTTGGCAATATATACATTAAGTCATGCCAATAAAGCCAATTGAATTGAATTTAATTTAATTGGTAATAGATACACAAATACATTTTTACATTTGTTCACATTTTAAGATAGTGCTGCATTTATGCGTCAGAACTTTTAGAAAAATGTGTTCCCAATCACATTTCATGGCTCACTTGAACCATTTTCTTTTCTATTAGTTGTTTAAATGAACATTAGTGCTGCATTTATGTGCAGTCAGAATAATCAGAAAAATTAGTTCCCAATCACATTTAATCTGTTTCCTTTGATCTTCACACAAATACTGGAAACGGCTATCAGCGTGCTGTTTAAACTCTTTCAGCAATAAAATAAAATATGACATTTTAAGTCGAGAAAAGGGAACATCTGAGGAGCACATGAATGCATCATTGGCCTTGGCGAGGTCTGCACTCTCTGAATGCTTTTCTAGTTGTGACTGTAGCTGTAGGTCATTTGGGATCCACTGAGCCATTTGAGCGTGGCAATTTCTACAATAAAACAGAATGCCTATATCTCATTTCCATTTCTTCTTGATAGAGCCAGTGCTCCTTTTCAGGCTTTCAGGTAGACTAAGTTTAATGAGCTCACTTTTACCACAGCTGAGTAGTAAACAAGCAGTAAACACAGATGCACACCAGCAAGCACACACACACACAGGGGCGTTGTTCCAGTTTTAGTGTTTTATGCTTTTTCTGCATTCCCAGTGCCTATCCTTTGACAAGCAATAATATTTCATTCCTTTGAAAGCCAGAGTGACAAAGGAGGAGAGAATGGATGAACAGAAAGGAGCCAGCAGTGGGGAGGGTTAAAACAGCTGTCTGAGTGTATATGAGTGGCTTTTAGTTGTCCCCATGCTGTACAAACACATGTGCTTTGTCCTGATAAGCCTGATGAGGAGTGAGCCGCTGTCTGTCATATGTCTGTTATGGTGGGGATTGATCAAAGCTGCACAGGCTCAGGGGATAAAGCCCACAAAGACGAACCAACACCAGCGACGACTGCTCTGCTACCTTGTAAAACACAGTTTGACCGCAGCGCCACCTACACGGACAACCCGTTAACTCTTAACCAATTACGCGGGGTCGGAAGGTGAGCGCGCCGGCGTGTCTTCACCTCATCTGGAGGCAACAGGCATGTAGCATCTTACAGTTACCCTGTCACCACGGGTAACAGGCGTGGAAGAGCCACTGAGCCGCTTATGTGAGTGTAGGATATCAAAGAGCAAAGCCCCAGACCAAACACTCCAACAGACCATAATACCCTGCCTGGCAACCCTCGCATCACCCAGCAAACAGCCGACAGCAGCGGGCAGATTAGGGGGCTGCATCAGGAGAGCTGTTCAGAGACTCAATGACATTCTTAAGACAACAGACAAGTCCGGGTGGTCCTGATGCACTGCCTGCATTGGATAAGTAGGCAGGCTGTCGTATGTTTGAGTGTGTATGTGTGTGTGTGTGCACGAGCATTTTATTACTGTGGTTTGGTTCAGGGACTCCCTGATGCCAATTCAATGAAATAAAACTTCAGAGATGGCTCTTGAGCTCCTAAGGGCCCTTGAGCATCTTCTTTCTCAGCACACAGTAACAAGTGAGGCCAAGAGTTAACCAGACATGATGGAAGACTTTGAAGGATCCACCACAGCTCTTATTATCAATACCCCAGTTTAAGATTTCTTCTCTCATTAGCTCTTTATAGAGTGGGGGAGTGGGCGGGGTTACAGGCATCCAGAGCTCCAGTAATAAAACTCTTACTTATTTTTCTCATAGGAAATCTTATATGGCAGATTTTTAATCCCCTACACATAAAACTATATCATCAGTACAATTACTTAGGAAATTACATTTCAGACAGTTCACTGCATGTAGTTGTGAGGCTTACAAGACTGTGTAAATACCAACTTTAGGAGGTACAGGAAGTCAACTGAGTCCCATCAAACTTAGCAGTAGTATAACACCCAATCGCTGAAATTAATCATCAGTGATTTTGGGTCACAAGTGTTCAAAAGAATATGTTTGAACTGTGAACTTTGCGACTCTGACTGAAACTATACTGTCGTTTTAGGAGAAAAGTGCATTTCTTCACTTTTGGTTGCATTTAAGAGTTAACTTTCAAAGAAGTGTTCTTTTTTCATTGTTTTTCTCCATTATTTTCAGTTCAATTGAAAGATGCTTCTAATTCTTTGTGACAGTGAGCTTGGACGTCAGGTAGTGTTTTTAATAATAGATTGTGATTCAGCATTTGTTATATTGAAACGAAAGTATTTTAATCTCTCTGGAAAAAAACCTTGGGGTTGTTCTCTTTCTTTCACTCTCTGAATGATTTATCCACTGAATACTTCATTATTATTGTAGTATTGTTCTGTACAATGTGGTGGTGGGTGTTTCAACAGTGAAGTAAACAGTGTTGTATGACTGTTGCAGTGTTTGAAAAGTTACTTTTGCAATACATCTCAGTAGAGACATGCAAGGCTTTCCATTAGAGAACTCACATTAGGAAACATGTTTGATTTGAAAACATATATTCTTATTTGTTCTCAGGTAAGAAAAGAATCTGCACACACTAAAGACCATACATTTGAGAGCTGACATGTTTGTGCACAATAATACGTATCTGCATTTTCTTCAATTATACAGTTTTACAAAGCATTATGGTATTTTAAACTGCTCTAAAACTAAAAAATGAATGTATCATATTAATTTTAGAGCGCACTAAATAAAAAGAGACTAGAAGGACAACAGGAGAGTGCAGACCTCAACTAAGGCCATGCCCTATCTTACAATGTTCATGAAAGTGAAAAATAACTTGTAAAAAGCACCCATGATTCAGACCCACTTCAAATTTAATTGGTTTTTCCTTGCCACATGCTTCACCTTTCCCCCAGCTTTCATGAAAATCATGCCAGAAAATGTTTTCATTATCCTGCAAACAAAGACACCAACAAACAAATCTAAATTAATTTATGACCAGGGTATCCGCGGGGTCTTGAAAAGTATTAAAAGGTGATAAATCAATTTTGGGAAAATTAAGACCCTTAAAAAGTATTAAAGTCTTTTCACGACTTGCTAAGTCTTACATTTTGAAGGTATTTTTTCTAAATTCGCTGTCCAATAGTTTGGGTCCTGAAAACATCACAAGCGTGTGTGAATTTATTTGTTTAATTAAAAAACAAAGATGAACCGGTACATGAAAAAACTACTCTATTGTGGATGCGTTCGGAAATTGTCTCGCGCTCTCGGAAATTCATGAAGTACGCTCTGGCGCTCCCAGTGCATATTACGAACGCACCTTATGTCACATGATGCCCTCAGCGCGAAAAAACCGTAAGAGAAGGCTCGAATGAGTCCTGGCTTGACATCTTGGCGGTGGCGGGCGGTGCATTTCACACTTAGTGATGTCCAACTTAGTCAATAAATACCTTTCATTTTGCAAGCATTTATAACACCAGGACTGGAGAGTAGTTAGAAACACACTGAAGCACTACTAGCATTGCATCACCTCAGTTGTTTACAAAATGGGCTATTATCCGGCGCATTTTAAAAATCAACAATACCGCATCAGCAATTAAAACATATCTGATATGCTACTGTCAAAACTTAAAAATAAAAGGGTCTTTAAAAGTATCTTTCCAAAAAGTTTTATTAAATGAGTCCACAAAGAATATGCGAGCTTTAACAAGATTGTACAATACATTGCAAAATCGCAGTTTAATATCAGAAAGACACTAACAAGACGGCCATACTTTGGCGACAGCGACACAATAAACAAGTCTCTTTGTGAAAAAACTTTTTCATGTAAAAACGTGACGTATCACGACTTTCTGTGACCTGTTGCTTTGAGTACAACCACACAGCTGCGCCAATGCGCCAGAAAGTTTAAAATTAAAAATTAAATTAACCTTTATCATAATTATGATCATGATTTCTGGTTATGTTAGGCCAGCAGAGAAGGCCTTGCTGGCCCTGACGGCCCACCACTGCATCTTGGACATGCCGGACTTTAAAGAATGGCTGCAGGAGGCATATTGCAGAAAATGCAAGAAAAGCATTAATATCGCGTCAATGGGAATTAACGTGCTGAAATCCCACATGTCTTGCGCTAGCCACAAAGCCGCTGCTAGCTGCCAAGAGCGGCAGCTCTCTATCGCTAGTTTCCGTTCCGCTAATCGCGCTCTACCACAACCAAGTGCCGTCGCACTACCACCGAAGCTACGGCTACGACCTCGGCTCGCTCTGCAGCCGACATCAGGGTGGCGCTGGGCGGCACGGCAACGCTGCGTGCAGAGGTGTTGTGGCGTCTCCACACGGCAGAGAAACGCCACTCGCTAAACTCAAATGAAAACTTGGCTGACATCTTCCAGGCCATGTTTCCAGATTCAGACAGAGCTAAATCCTTTACTTGTGGTAAGGACAAATCTGGTTACATTATACGATGCTGGACACAAAATCAAATGAGCTGAGGCACAAGTCATGACTGTCCTGGTTGTTGTTTTTTGAGAGTGGAGTGAAGTGTTGTTGTTTTAAATAAACTTTGCCCTTGAGTCTCAGCCTATTTTGAATTCTGTTGGTTCATAGTGGTCAGTTGTCTTTATCACAAACTAAAACTGTTTAGTTCAAAGTGTAACTGATGTAAATGGTTACATATTGAACTGGCAGTGAGGTATTAAAAAATATTGGGAAGGTCTTGAAAAAGTCTTAAAAAGGCATTAAAATTAACTTCAGGATTCCTGTATATACCCTGATGACTCCCTTGGTATATATATATATATATTTAGAATCCCTAAACTGTGACTGTTGCGGAATACAGTTTATCATATTTTGCTTTTCAAACATATAGTCCTCCCCCATCTTTCACAAAACATTTTCCTGATCAGGTAGTTTTTCTTTTTTTTTATGATACTGTATCCTGTCCCCAAAGGCTGGACCGAAGAAAAGGAGGGGCAAGCTCTTAGACTGTGATTGGCACAGAGTGCAGTTGGCTTTCTCACAGCACTTGACAAAACACCTCTTGCCAACACCCTCACCCTTCTGTCACTATTTTGGCAGTGGGGAAAGGCTAAAGGAGGCGGGGGGGTGGTGAGAGGAGAGAGAGCAGAAGTGACAGGGAACTTCATCATAGGAACTTTGTAAGGATGGCAAAGAAAAGAGGCCAAAGGAAGCACTGCAGTAAATCCTGCAGATACCACTGATTGCATGATTGTAGCTCTCTCTATACAACTACAAAAAAGCCCATAGCATGTGAGATACAGTTGTCGCAGTAGCAGTACTGTATGTGTAAACAATCAAAGGAGATGAATAACTTTGTTCTTCATCTAAGATCATCTATTTGCATCACAGTAATAATGCAAAGCATGCATGCAGCACCGAATACGCATCGAGAGCCTTCACATCTGTACACATACACCGCCCTCCGCCGCCTTGAAAAATAGGGCAGCCTCTGATAGGCGTGATGAAATATTAATCATCAACATTAAAGACAAATTCCCTAAACTTTATATTTCTGGGACACGTTGAAAGATCTATGGGGTTTATTGCAAATACTAAATATTTGCATAATGGCCTGCATTCTCAACAAAATGGTTTTATGTTATCCCACCACTAAAATGGGTGATTTATGAAAGGAGTGGGGTAAAAAGTGCTCTGCTCATCGTGGCTCCAAAACCTCCACTAAAGTTTATCATCAATATCCACGAGAGTATTAACTTCCCTCTATGGCGATGATGGAAATGCACTTAAACATGGTGGAATACAGTTAGAGAATATCAATCTATTACTGGCCACTATCATCAATACGCCACCATCAGTAGAGAATCTTAAATCAGAGGGGGATGCCGAGTCAGGGAAGGCCTTTGATTTACAACGGGGCATGTCTATGCTTTATCACTGCCGCTGTAGAAAATAGCTCCTGTGACCAAATAATCCTTCATTCTTTCTCCTCTTACCAACACTCTCTCATCACTTTTTCCATTTTTCGTCTACATGGTGGTCCGCTCATCAGCTCCTCCTCCCTCTTTGTTCTCTTTTTGCTCACCATCTCCTTTGTGTGTCTCATTTTTTTCTTCCTCTGCCCTCTCTCTGTACGTTCCCTGCTGTGTGTGATGTAGCAGCTCTCTGATGAGCTCTATGGCTGACACATGCTTACCGCCAGTGCTAACTCATCATCATAAGGGTCTTAATAGCCCCCAGGGCAAATGCTAATGCTAACTCCTCTGCTACCACCTCAAAGAGCCGAGCATACTGTAGTGCTGATACCGCCTCAGCCGATATCCGTGCAGTTGCAGAGCTAAGCACCTTATCTACCCAACAGGCCCGTGCTCTCATCACTGCTGATAGCAAAGCACACATACTGAATAATTCTGATGCCTGAAGCCAAACTGACACCAAGAAAGATTTTTCATCATAACATGAACCTAGAATGCAGCCACGCCAACTCCACTTTGGACCATCGTTACCTCTCCAAACAAATGCAAGGCTCTGCCACTTCGAATAAAAATTGGACTGTTGAGAATTTTATTAAAAGCCATGCAAATAATGGCTCAGAATGTTTTTCACTTTCCAGCTGTCGGTGAGAAATACTGCTGCCACCTCAGCTGTTCCACCCGCACATCTAAACATTTAGAGAGAAACGACCAGAGTTCAGATGAAGTTAAAGGGGGTGGAATAAATTTAAGTAAACTTTTTTGAACAACATTAAATCTCCCGCTTCGCATATTCATTTTGTGATGATGTTACAGAATTGCACCACGTTAATACATTACATATAGTACATTACTTTGGACTTTTAATTTTTAGATAGATAGATAGATTTACCTCACGCTCAATAATGACCTTCTCTGATGCAATCATCATTTTAAATATCACTATCACGACAACGATCATTACCGATTTGCTGGCTCTAGTTTTCTTGCTGATGAAAGTCAATAATATGGATTAGTTTTTCCTTGTGTGTGTGTGTGTGTGTGTGTGTGTGTTTACATCCTCTACAAGGAAATGAGTAAGTACCCTTTGCACTTCATAACCCTCCTTCACTGTCCTTGTGTAAATCTTCCTTTGTAACAGTGTTGCAGTCATTTCCTTTCTCCTTTCCTCATTCCATCCCTCCTTCTCTTCTCTTCTCTTTCTCTTTTCCAGTTCTTTCTCTTTCCTATCTTCTTCAGTGACTATGTTTACATCCCCAAACATGATGTTGTTCTGAATTTGATACATGTCTTACAAGCAGCATATTCTGTTTGGATATTCTAAATTAGGCCTTATTCGGTGTAAAGCATTTTCAGATTAAGACGTCTGATATGCTGATTTTATTCAGCTTTTTAAGAGCATTCTTTTCACATTTGGAATATGCATCTCAGTTGGAAGTCTTGCCTATTTGCGGTACGTTGCTATGTTTGTTGTACACAAACCAACTTGCCAACAATTTGCAAGGCTGGGGTAGGGATGCATGCCCAAAAGTAAAGCCCACATTTCTAGTTGGAAGGAGGAACACATCTACTTTTAAACATTATAAAAGACTTGGATTTCAACAGGTTTGGGATATGTGCAAATATTTCAATGGCAACCTTTTCAAGAAGATGGAGGGATGGTGGAGGGAATCAAAGACTGAGGCTGTGTTTGCAAGATTGAACAAGTCCACCACTGTTGGTTCAAAAAAATATTTTGACACAAATAAGCAAAATGGCACAAGCTGCTCCAGTTATTCCAGTGACAGTATGCATGGCTGCATGTAAATGTGGACATTAGTGGACAATTAATTAACAGCTTGGTAGGAATATAGTAATTTGATAGTCAATAGTTTGTGCATGTAAAGAGGCAGTGTCTGTCACCACTAGCTTTTCCTATTATTATTTTTACTAACACACTAATCATTTCCACCCTCGTCTTTCAACCTAAACCCTCTCCTCTTTGTATTGTTACCCTTCCCCTGATCCCTGATTTGTAGCAACTCACAGTTCTGGAGGTCAGCATGGGAGGGTTGTCGTTGATATCGCTGACAGTGATGATAGCGGTGGCCGTGTTGGAAAGGCCAAAGTTCAGGTTCCCCTCCATGTCCGTGGCCTGCACAATGATGGTATACTGGGACACTTTCTGTAAAAGGCAAAAACAAAATAAAATAGTAATTCTGCAGTTATTCATCTGAAAAAAAAAGCTTTCTTTTCCTCCAGCTTACAGCCACAGAGTGTGACTCCCAGAGGAGGAAAAAAAGCTGAGCTTGTGTTCTGTTCTGTTCTATAGTAGCTGTCCATAGTTTTATTTGAAACACAGAATCACAAGGGTGAAGTCTTTCATTCGATTCAGTTGAAACCTCCTCAGCGGAACGAATCCAGACTTCACACCGTCTGAAGGCTGCACTGTGAAGCCTCCCTGATGGGTATGTCATCAAAGACGTCGGCACTGATTGACAGATGTGAAGACAATGATCCAACTGACAAAGATTAATAGACTATCTATGGAGCAATAATACAGGGGAATGATAAATGTCATTTCATCTTTTGAAATGACACAGTGTCACTTCACTGGAAGCTGAAATATGGTTCTCTTATTTGTATTTTTGTACTTGGGTGCACTCCCTCTCTTTGCCAGCATCCTCTGTCTCTGCTTCTGTCCCATGGTGCAGTTAATGGGCTGCAGGAAGGATGGAGCCCAGGAGCCGACTGTCTGGGTAATGTGTCTCGTCACTGAGATTCCCAATTACATTCCCAGTGTCTCTCTCACCTGCTAATTACCGAGTAAATATCCCAATTAGGCCAGGACGCCACATCAGGAGGATTAGACAGCTCCTCTCAGTTCCTCTCATCTTGATGCTAGACGAGAATCTGAACTCCAACCTTCTACACACACTCTCATTAACACCAGAATGTGCGTGCACACACACACACACACACACACACACACACACACACACACACACACACACACACACACTCTCTCTCTTTTTCTCCATATTGTTCAGAGGCAGTGCTTGCCTGACTGTCCCATCAGCCAGTGTACTGCGTGTACACAACACTCTCACTAATTAGACAAGGGAGTAATTATGTAGAGCTCCTCTGAACCTCTCAGCATTGCAACAACACCGCAGCATACCCAGCTTCCTCTGGAGGACTGAGGTCTGTTACTGTCAACAAGCTCTTAAAAGTCCACTGCAGACCAGTGGAAACCTTTAGAAGAGAATCAGTGTGGGAGTTTATAAAGGAGAGGAAGAAAACATTTCAAAAGTGAAGAACAGAGGAGAGGATAAAAGACAGCAGGGGATGCAGCCAAGGCGCAAGGGAGGACTACTACCAAAAATAGATGCCTGTGTCTTCTTTTCTTTTTTTATAGCGCCTAACACCTCCAACACCAGCCCAAGAAGGGAAGGGAGATGCAGAAACTTTCAAAGTTTCAAAGGGCCAAAGTGCTGACTAAAAGTGGACCAGGGAAGCACCGCAGTGTGCTGTGTAGCATCTTTTGTGAAGTTTATGTACAATACATGAGCTCCATTTTTTTTCCTTCTGCAAGGTTTGGGAATTCTTATCTGCTCCACACAAAAAAAGATGTAGGAAAAAAGAGGCATGCATTTGTATCCTAAAGAAACAGTGTTTAACTGTGTGCCAATTATTGTATTGTAGAGAAATAGATGCATGTACTTATCTTTTATCTACACCTGTCTTTATGTGGACCAATTCAAGTTTTCAAACTTGAGAGTGAAAGCACCTTGGTAAAGTAAAGGCTCGTCTTTACGTCTTGAAAGGCCTGCTGGACCGTAAAGACTTGAAATAGTTAAAGTAGGAATTTGATTTATCTTTAGATAAGCTTCTGGTTTGGAGTTGGACTTGTAGTTGTGATGTAAAGTGGCCTAAAGGTTAGAGAAGCAGGCTTGTAACCAGTCTTCCCACTTCAGTTGTACCATGCAGTGTGGATATGTCCTCATGTGGCCTTGGACTTTTGCATCTACACCTAGCATGAACAAACATTCTTGTTATTTCAATTCCGCCCTTATTGTGATCAGATATACATTAGATCTGAATAGAGCTGGTGGCTTTGTCAGCAAACACTGCATCACAGGTCAATGGAAGCACTGCTGCTGGGCCCCACTTACTGTTCTTTTGTCGAGGTAAATGGTAAATGACTGCACTTACAGTATATTATATGCTTAATGGACAACACTCTACATGGCCTTGCAGTCTCCCATTCACACACACACACACACACACACACACACACACACACACACACACACACACACACACACACAAACACACACACACACACAAACACAATGCTGGTGATGGAGCCACCATGCAAGGTGTTGACCTGCCAAGTCTTCTTGTTCAAGGATACTTCACCATGTGGACAGGGAGGCCCAAAGCCAAGCAGCATCTTCAAATTACTTGTTTTGTCTGAACAACAGACGATACCCAAATGTTTTCTATTTACAATAATAAAATGTAAAACAGAGAAAAATCCGGCATTCCTCACATGTTTTCTGTTGATCAAGTTTTCATGGAATCAGCTAATTATTTAGAACTACTAGCAGTAAATTGTATTTCTACTTATCCTGATAAAATATCTGCATGTTAATGGCAGGGTAAATGGGGTTTATATTTGGCTAGTGAAAGTGAAATGACCAGTAAGTATCAATGTATCAATACTTTGCAAGTTAAGTAATCTATGATACAAATATGTGACGATTAAAATCGGTGTGATAAAATAATTAACTGCAATACTCTTTTTAGACAGCAGAGGGTGTGGCCTACTTTTGACTTAACTTGTCCGATATATCTGCAGCTATTAAGGTTGAAGGACATGGTGTCCACATATTGCATCATCCTTTAATCGGAGGTGTGGCAGCATAATGGCATTGTATGTTTCTGCAAACTACAGATGTAGAAATGTAGATGAAAAAATGTAGAAATTCAACATTATCTGTGGTTTGCTGAACCATACAAAGCCAACACTTACTCTGGCAATCGGGTTGTGTTTTGCTTGGATTATACCCTACCTCAGAAAAAGATTTTGTCTCATTTTGTGAGACAAAAACATATGGTAAACCAAGTATCGTGAAGTGCACTGAATCACAAGTTGAGTGTGTCGTTATAGCCCAAGAAAGGTGCCTTTGAGCAAGGCCCTTAACCCAAATCTGCTCCAATGGAGCTGATGTTGTACTGGGTATTTTTTTTATGTGTATAATGCAGTGACTGTGAGCAGGGACTTCCTGAAAAAGAGTGCTCTTAGTAGATAAATAGAGGTTAAAAAAAGTTAAGGGCTTAGTATGAATTATGTCTGTAGCAGTACAAACATGTTTTTGTATGTGTGTGTGTGTGTGTGTGTAGTCGGGGTAGGAGTTTAATCCTACATTAGGGGTGACTGGCTGGATTAGCAGTATACAGAAAAAACAGAGTAAAAATAAGCGGCAGTTCAGCTGAGACATTTTTACTCCATGTTCCACTTATACCTCTCTCTCCCTCCCTGTGGCACCCTCATGTCTCATTCTGCTTCTGTCTCCATAACCCTGTTCATTGCCAAATTCACACTCACTTCCTCCCAACTCATTGTAATACCCCGTCTGCCCAGTTCTGTTTTTGTTCTATTGGTCCCTTCGGTTTTCCTTTTTTTTCCTCCTCAATTGCCTGTGTTTTATCGAGTGTAGATGTGATTATATGGGCTTTTGTGTTTGTCTGACAGGTGTCAAGGGCATTCTATCTCAGATATTTCCACTTTATCTTTACCACACAAACACAAACACACAGACATCTGCACGCACACACAAACACTCGCACAGAACACAACATGAGCAGCCCACTGCAGCGTGATGTGTTGTTAATAGGTCTGTCACCGGTGACAGTTTGGGAGGATGATCTGTCTCGGAGATTTCTTTGCAGAGTTGTCACTGGCACATCCATGTCATGAGAATAAACACATTTGGATCTTGTCACAACTTTTATAGCTCCATAAACAAGGTGACCGCAGAAGAAGGCAATTTTCTGTAAAAAAAAAGAGTATGTGTGTGTGTGTGTGTGTGTGTGTGTGTGTGTGTGTGCACGCAATGACAAATGGCGAGACAGTAAGTCGCATCTCAGAGTGTCATCAGAGTAAACAATGATTTTAGGAACTGTGCTCCATAAACAAAGATAAAGGTTCATCATCTGGCCAGCTATAGGTAATTCAGACTGTGTGGACACGACTCCACTATTCATTTTAATGACTGAAAACATTACGCAATCCTTATTTGGGTTGATTAATTTTGCATGATTTCATCTCTGTAAAATATTAAAAACCTTCCGGGAAAACTTGGGAATAGAGAAGACCAACCTCTCGATCCAGACCAGGTGCCACAGTCACGATATCTCCGGTCTCACTGTTGATGGTGAACATGTTCGGGATGGGGCTGTGCGGCGTCTGGGACAGGATTCGATAGCGCACCATTCCGTTCGCCGTGGTGTTGTCGTCACCGTCGAACGCTGACACGTGCATCACGTATGTTCCTGATGATGAAAACAGTGTTTGTTAACACATACACTACTGGTCAAAAGTTTTAGAACACCCCAATTTTTCAATTTTTTATTGAAATTCAAGCAGTTCAAGTCAAATGAACAGCTTGAAAGGGTACAAAGGTAAGTGGTGAACTGCCAGAGGTAAATAAAAAAAGGTAAGCTTAACCAAAACTGGAAAATAATGTAGGCTACATTTCAGAATTATGCAAGTAGGCCTTTTTCAGGGAACAAGAAATGGGTTAACAACTTAACTCTATGGAGTCTTGGGCTATTTTGTCCATTTTTGTGTTTTTTGGTGTCTTTTTTTGTCATTTTGTGTCTTTTTTTTGGTCATTTTGTGTCTTTTTTTAGTCCTTTAGTTCAAAATAAAATGTGATTTTGAATCTTTTTTTTACTTTCAAAACACTATCATGCTCAATAAAGAATTTTAAATGTTGCAAATGTGCATTAATTTCAGAGTACACTGAGACATTAAACTGCATCATTTACAATTAAATCCTGGAAAAGTTGGTGTGTTCTAAAACTTTTGACCAGTAGTGTATGTCCAACAACCAAAACCAAGCAAGACTAGATGACTCTGAGAGATTAAATTACATAATCTTTCTTTTTGAAAAGAAAACTAAAAAGCACTCCTACTGAGTTCAATACACTGAGGGGTTTTGCTGCTGCAGCCTTACAGGTCTGATTTGTCCAATAGCTAATGGTTGCTTATATTAGATATTGTTGTAAAACCTACTGTGAAAACTGCTGTTCCACTATGCTTCAACTTGTGCCTGATAAGTATTTAAATGATTGTATTACACTAAAGTCAGGATTGTTACTTGTGGCCAATGTGAGCACTGTTCAGCAAAAGTAACTTAATGTGCATCCCAATATCTATATTAACATACTATTTAGTATATCACAAAAATATTTAGCAAACCGTAATACATATTTTGTTAAATGCACAATGTCAAAAATACCAGGAAGTTTTCCTCCATCTGGTTGCATGTTGCAGTGTGAAAGCCGTCCTGCTTTACTGGCTATTCTGACCAACAATCCTCTGCATAGCATATTCATGAGTGTTAAAGTTCAAGGTGCAACGTTATGATGAAGTAGTATGTCCCAGTTGTATGAATACTGCATGCAACAGCACAAATTGCACATACAGCTGCAGTGTTTACTAATAGTAATAAGAAAAAGTATCCATTTTAAATGCACCTATAGTCTGGCTTTAATTTTTATTAAAATAATTATTTTCTTCAAGTAACATCATTATAAGATCCATCACTTTGTAGCACTCATCATTTTTGCATTATTGGATAGTTTAAAGCAGCTTTCCCCAAACTTATTTAGCCGTGCACCCCCTTCTATGTCCCACACGGGTTCACTCACCCCCAAACACCTCAAAAAAACCAATTGCAATAAGCTTTTTTATAACCGTATTAAAGGCGGCATGTTTAATCATGCTCAAATGACCAAAACACACATATAATTAAATAATCATGATCACAACAATGAGCTCTCGCATTTGAATTCATCTGTAACACAGTTTCAATATAATGCAACAAAGTTATGTGCAAGCTTCCTCTTTTAAGAGCAAAGAGGACGATGACAGGCTCAGGATCAGAGGCAGAAAGCACATAAGTTGGGAAAATGTTATTTTGAGTCGCGTTGAACAAAAAATTGTCATAAAATTAAACTGCTTAAAATTGTCATTTAAAGTTTAAATGACCGTGGAGCTTTTTTTTGGAAAGATGGAAGAAGATAACGTCTTCTACGCTTCATTTTAAGCTTTAAGATTTTAGTTTTTGATTTTACATTTTACAAAGGAAATGTTTATTTACACGTCTTTATTGTGTGGGGGAAAAAAATGTAATTGTGTAATTATCAGTCCACCATTACATTTTTTCATTTCCCGCACCCCCTAGTGGCAGCTCATGCACCCCTGGGGGTCCACGCACCACACTTTGGGAATCCCTGGTTTAAAGCAATGTCTTTGATTATTCACAGACCAAGGACCTTTTAGCTGATAGAAACAGAGCTGGTGCTCCTGAGGTGTTGCAGAACCATGTTGAAGATCCGAGCTTTTTAAGTGAAACAATTAAAGGCAGAAGCTACAAAATGCTCTGTGCACAACACATTACTCTGCTTAATCAACCATCCTGCAAACAGATGTTAATGACAGATACAGTATTGTAATAATCACGCTGGCGTTGGCTCATGAGTACAACATGACTAATAAAACACCTGGATGTTCCAAAGCGTTAATGTTGATTGATCTTTATAGATTCATGCCAGCAGAGGAATGTAGGACACCTGTTCTGTAAATAATAAAGTCTTTAGCAACAACAACTATAGATATATAGTATGTGCACATACAATTGCGATCAGTCTAATGGCAACATAACTCACATTATACTTTGCATTCACTGGATAGATTGAATAGGCTGCAAATATAATGGACAACATTTCTTCTTATATTACCAACATGGAAAGCTCTATGTCTTACAATTAGATTTTGATGACAGATATTGCCAATCACATAGTTCTCATAATGATTGCTATTCACATAAATAAACTATTAACAGTCTACATGTTTGCTTACATTTATTGAACAGTTTGAAACCTGTTCTGCAAAAAATAATCACTCCGACTAGAAGAACAAGTAAGCAGAGACATAAAGTATATGCAGAGTCAGTTCTGTTGGAGAGAGTAGACCACTATCCTCCCATGAATGCACCACTTGTTTGCTGCCTCCACACACTCATATAACTCTGTGGGATCACTGCCTGTCACCCAATCTCTCCATCTCTCTCTCCCTCTTGCTGTTCCTCTCTCACAGCCGATTCTAATTGCCAGAGATAGTGATATCATGCCAGTGACAGCCCCTGTCCGAGGATAATTGTAACCGCAGCTCCCATTTCAAACTTCATTACATTTCAAAGCAACATTTGTCAATGACTCGGCCACAGGGAGCACTCTAAAGGCCTCTCAGCGAGACGAGGAAAAAAAAAATGCCGGCAGGAACAGAGTGAGGGAGAGGAAAAGAGAGAAATAGAGGACACCATATTTGGTGTGATTCCAAGAGGAGTGACTCTCAGTCCTCCACACATCATTTTTTTTTTAAGAGATGGAGGGATAGAGAGAAGGAGATGAAGAATCACAATGTGTCACACATCGCCGGGGTAATTTCATTAAGCTGCACTCTTAGGGGGTTTAATGTGGACCCTTTGTACGGGCGTCCTAAGCTGTGCCTGACAGGATTAGGTCCCCATAATGACTCTTTAATTTGCAAACTAATTCAAGTCTGTAATTGGCCTTCCATTGAAACCACTGGAGCTCTAAACTCTAAAACTCTCCTTTTTTATGATTATTGTTCAGCTGAATGTCATGCATGCCACAGAGACTTGTCTGCTGTGTGGGGCGAGGCTGACGGGGAGGGGACAGCTGCAGGGGGAAAAAGCTAAGAAAAAAAAAAAAGAAGAGAGAAATTCAGCAAGAAAGGGAAATGAGAACCTGGACACCTCTTGAGATCACCTCTAGTGCAATAAACTCACAGGCTCAAAGGCTCACACACACATGCATGCACACAGAGAGCTCATCTCCGTGATTCTTCCGCTCTGAGGTTAGACATAAAATGACCCAGTGGTGCTACAGCGTGGTACATTTAATCCTCAATCTCCTCTCCAGCCTGAGCACCCTCTTTGGTTTATGGCCGCTGCTGCAGCCGGCTAAATGAAAAGCCACTGTAGGAGACAGATTCTCCGTCTGTCTGCTAAATCAAGGGGAATAGAAAATTCTCTGTTGCGTCAAAGATTCACTGGTGTAGTCATACTTTTAACAACGCCCGTCTCTCCTGATATATTCGTTACTCTTCCTCTGTCCACCCATATCCAAACACATAACCCCATCCCACATTTCCTAAATAATTTGAAGAAACACTTCTCTCCTGTAATTACTCCTGCTTCATACTTTATCCATCCATCCATGCTTCATTACCTGGTTTAGATCCTTCGTCCACAGAGCCATTGTAGACCTGGTTTTTGAACTCTGGTCTGTTGTCATTCATGTCGATGACAAAGATGTACAGATCAATGGGGTTCTCAACCTGGTTCCCATTCATGTCCACAGCATGGGCTCGCAGCTGGGAGACACAAAAACACAAGAAATGAGGTTAGAATATAACCATGGGAGCAGGAAGTAATGAACTGATAAATAATGTATGATAAGTCTGCCATGAGTGCTTGTATTGGTTTTATGGAGAAGATTATTTAGGGTAAACATTAGGTGTTTGATGGATGAAAAAATAATTTCCTGTGGAATGAACAAGGGTGTATCCATCTCACAGCTCTTATTTACATCAAGGGGGTAATTTACACTGAGGATGGGCATCCCTCTTGCTTTTAAAATCCTATTTTTGTCTCTGCCACTTTAAGTTTTGGTTTGTCAGGCCTGACAGGTACATTTTGGCAGACACTACTCAGGGAGGAATGAATGCTTCGGCTTTCTCTGCATGTATTTGTGGAAAAGAGATATTAAAATTGCATTTTGGATTACCTTGTAAAAGGTGTGCGATTTCATTTTACTAATAAAAGACATTGGAATTCAGGTTGTTCTCACTCACTGTTTATAGTTATACATTCACTCTAATTCATAAATAACCCAGGTAACTGGCTGCCAGGAAGTGCAGCTAATTATGACCCATCTGATGTTGTTGTTAGGTGGCGACCTCTAGTGGCCGAAGTTATTATGATAGGAGGAAAAGAAATGAGGAAGTGAGACAGTAAAGACAGAGAATGCCAATTTAGGTAGGGTGGGAGTGACGTTGGATGGCGTTCGTGTCTCCTGTTAAAGTAAAAGTACTGACAGTAAATCAACTTTATTTACCCTAAATAGATATGGCATGTTCTATGTCACCTATAACTGTGCCCAGTATTCCAGCTACATGTGTGGAAGTAGTTTTTTTCTAACCTTAACCCAGTAATCGTCGCCATACATTAACCAACTACACTGCAAAAAAGCCAACTTGTATTTTTTGGCCTAAAACAGTGATTTAATTTGGTAAAACTAAAAACAACAAAGGAAGCCAGTTGTCTGCTCAAAAACAAGTTTGTGAGTTGTTGTTACTTATATCTTTACGTTGGGGTTCACAACAAGGGACAATAGTTCTGATAACTCTTATTTCTTTGTTGTGAAATTTGGTCCTTAGCGAAAGCTAGCGGCTAACTGATGCTAGCGGCTAACTGATGCTAGCGGCGCTGCTTGTTACAGCTACAAGAGTAGCCATTAGCGTCTCAATGCTAACTCAAAATTGTGGTCACAACATTAGCTGACATTCATAGCGGTTTTACAATCGTGCCAGAGAAATTCAGAGTTGAGCAAACTCAAAAACAAAACTTAAAATATTTATTTTAATTGTTCAACTTAAAATTTTATCGAAGTTTGTTGCCTTGAAATTTTGAGTTCACCCAACTTTTCTTTTTTTGCAGTGTAGTTCCTATTCACAATGCTAACCATGTGTTTCACAGTGTTAATCAGATCAGTCATATTTCATAAGATATCATACGATCCCTTTCATGAGAATACGTTGCACAGTTGGACATCAGTACTTTAGTTCAGTTTAAGTCTCTGCCACTTTATTTCTTTTCTTTGAAGTGTGATGTGAGGTTTGTGGTTGGAGACGTTACTACTCAACATCATTTAATAGTTGTCGGCATGTTTAAATATCATGTCTTTGGATCACTCCTGGGATAGACGCCCTCATCCTCTCAGTGTATTCCCAAATGTCTCCACTTGCAGGAATGTACAAAAGAAAGGGAGAAACAAAATAAATAAAACACCAACAAACTGAAAGTTTTCTCATACCTTGAAGGTCACCACTTTCACAGAACCTCTAAAGCCGAGCCAAAAAAAAAACACCTCTGCACTGTTTTCTGAATTTGTCATTCAACTCTGCTCATGAATACACTGGCTGATACGATCTGCGTTATTGAATTATACAGTATAACTGTTTTAAAAATATTTTTTAAACCAACACGGCAATACGAGGCAGGGTCAGAAGTGAAATTCTGGTTGTTTTTCTTGCAGAGAAATTGCCTTTGCGATCATGTTCCTTCTCCACACTTCTTATCTGTTTTACACTTAGTCCCCGGAAGTTTTTATCTCAGCAGAAACCAAAACAAGAAACATCTTATTTTATTGGAAGTTGGCTCTGTTGTAAAGGCAAGGTGTCTGTTTCAGGATCATTGTGTTGGATCCCAGGCCAACATTCTGTCTGCTTTTGTTTGAAAGAGAGTTCTGAAACCTCTTCACTTCCCTCTAACTCCACAAACTCAGTCAGCCAATCTCAGATTCAACTCAGCTGTGCTCAGATCAATGGAATCACCAACTAGGATTTTTCACAAAGTTTGGACATGGAGTTATTACTGGAATCAATACGTGCCGTAAAATGTGTCTTGACTGCTTTCTCTCTCATGAAGTCGGGAGGAGAAAAGGAAAAAAAAAGAATTGAGTGAATGGAAATGAGATTGGAGAAAATAACTGAATTATAAAGGAAATGTTGAGTAAAATAAACTTCATTCACTCCATACATGAAGGTCAAACAAACGGACTGAAAAGGCATTTCAAAATGAACTCCTTGGTTCTCTTTAAAGCTGTTTTTGATTCACTTCACCTTACCCGGGAATGTTTATATCCCTGAACATGACTTATTCAGTGATATTCCTGTCAACTGAAAGCACCGGGGATGTTTAGTTTACATCATACAAGGGGTGAGAAAAAAAAGCAGAATTCAGATGGTATCACTTCCTGCTCAACAACACAGGCTGGTAAATATTTATTCAGTTTAAATGTCAACAATCGATTTCAGTCGAAGGACCCTCCACCTATTTGAAGTTAGGGATATTCATTTAAAGGGAGGGTGAAGAAAGAGAGAAGAGACAGGATTGGAAGCGGCTGGGGGGAAAAATGAAAATATGTTGGGAACAGATAGAGAAGAAAGATGAGAAATTGTAACATGAGCACATTTTTCCACCGTCATGTATGGAAAATTGAGGAAATGGTACTCTTTACTGTTGAGCATGCCTGATGGGAAAACAGCTACCTGGCCACTGCAAGAGCGCCAGAGCCAGATAAGTAGAACTGCCTCCAGGCATGTTGTGGCAGGATAGAATAAATAGCATTCTCCATAGGCGCCTTCTCCTCAGAGAGGTGAGCCTCCTCTCCACTGTCTGCTCCCACTCTGCACCTCCACCAAAAAACGCGTCTTCAGGTCTCCCTGGGGTTAATTTGACTTTACTTTTTCCACTGGTTCGTCTGATCTGTCCTGCACCCAATATCCGCACGCTGCCATCACACATCGCATCTTGCTGTGCTGTAACAGGCTAGGAGCCAGGCCCCCTTATCTCTCCACACCCCCATCCCTCCATCCCACATGCACCCACACCCTAATTCAATAACAGCAAGAGTCAGAGATTACCGCCATGTTTAAAGAAGGCAAAATGTAATTCTGGGTCCACATTAGAGTTATTATCTTGAAAGGCAGGGGGAGAAAACAGACCGTATACCAGGCAGCGCTCAGCGTTTGGCAAAGAGGCAGCATCCTGATAGAGATAACAGCAGACCCACAAGCTCCAAGGTTTTTTCCTCATAAGAATGCATCTTGTTGCATGGCTGGTTTTGAATTTCAGACTGCTCATTCTTTTGAAATAAAAAGAACTAGACCGTAACTTTGTTCTGTCCTTGCATGAAATATGAAGTAAACAAAAGGCAGAGCACAAAGTCAAATTCAAACTTTGTGTGCTGCAGCTTCCCAGATAATGTTGCTCAGTAAATTAGATCTTCCTCGTCTTTGGACTGAGGATGTTTATGTTTTAAACATTACAGTTTAATTTATTTCATATGGCTCGGATAGCATCTAGTGTGAGAGGCCTTTAATTGAAGTGCAACACCTTTCTTCATGTTTTTCTTTTTCTTTGTCTCATCTGGTTTCTCTCTGAAATTTGTATTCCACACCAACTAAAGCTTTTCCTCTCCAACAAACATGGAGTTTAACTTAAGTAGCCTTTAGCAAGCTTCCACCTTTCTTAGCAAATCACCTCATTGATTTGAGTTTCTCCCGGGTATAAATCTTCTTAGCTCCTACTTAAAGGTTTGGCTTGCCAGCTCACCAGGACTATAAGTCAAGACTAGGTTCCCATATGAATACAAGTCGGCAAGTACATAGACACAGAAAACCAGAGACAAAAGTGATGAACCCACTGTAGTTGCTCACTACATCAAAGCCATGGGACTCTCTCTCCACAGCAGCAGAATAGACTAGTGGAAGACTAGCTTAGGCAGCAAAACCACAAGTTAGTGCTTTCCTAAACTTTAAATGCACTTTGCCTGACTGTTTGAATTTTCTACGCCTTGACCAGCTTGCAAAGCACAAAAGATGAGAGGTGTTGTTGAAAGTTTAATTTGAAGGAGGTAGTGCCAGGACAGGTGTCTTGTCCAATTTGGTTTGGAACCAGCGCAGAATGGACAAAACTGGGCCAAGAATGTTTTAACATGATTGTGATTTTAGAGGTTGAAAAGAGAATATAGAGGGTGTTAATTTAACCTCAGCTTCAGACATGTGTCTTTGAATGTTGAACAGAGACAGGATAGTTGTTCAGGTTTTTTTTTTCCAGCTCTCCAACGAAAGTAATATACTGTTGGCTGCAAAAGTGTAAGTGGTCAGTTTCTTATTCACAGCAGAAAATGGAATATTTTAACATGGGGCCAATACCAGCTGACATTGGGCGAGAGGCGGGGTACACCTTGGACAGGTACACAAGTCTATCCCACACTGCAAAAAAGCCAACTTGTATTTTTTGGCCTAAAACAGTGATTTAAGTTGGTAAAACTTGGAAATATAAATTACTGACATTTAGGGCAATAATGTAAGTTAGTACAACAAAGGAAGCCAGTTGTCTGCTCAAAAACAAGTTGGTGAGTTGTTGTTACTTCTATCTTTAAGTTGGGGTTCACAACAAGGGACAATAGTTCTGATAACTCTTATTTCTTTGTTGTGAAATCAATCATTAGCGAACGCTAGCGGCTAACTGACATTAGCGGCTAACTGACGCTAGCGGCTAACTGATGCTAGCGGCGCTGCTTGTTACAGCTACAAGAGTAGCAATTAGCGTATCAATGCTAACTCAAAATTGTGGTCACAACATTAGCTGACATTTCAAAGCGGCGTTACAATCATGCCAGAGAAATTCAGAGTTGAGCAAAAACAAAACTTAAAATATTTAGTTTAATTGTCCAACTTAAAATTTTATCGAAGTTTGTTGCCTTGAAATTTTGAGTTCACCCATCTTTTCTTTTTTTGCAGTGCAGGGCTGACACATAGAGACAGACAACCATTCATGCTCTCCTTCACTCCTACGGGCAATTTAGATTTACCAATTAATTCTAAACTGCATGTCTTTGGAAGCCGGAGAGAACCCACGCTGAAACAGGGAGAACATGCAAACTCCACACAGAAGAGCCACAAGCCTGAGTGGAACTGGCAACCCTCTTGCTGTGAGGCTACACCACCGTGTGGGCCTTATTTGCTTTCTGTCTGAGAGTTAGATGGAAAAATCAATACCACTATCATGACTGTGTGTTATATAGCTAGAGTCAGGAGATAATTAGCTTAGCTTAGCATAAAGACTGGAAGCAGGAGGAAACCTGCTTCTGTATATCAGCACCTCTTACAAGTTTTTCCTCATATGGAGTTTTTTAGATCTTAAATCTTGGTCGGGTGCACCGACTACCTGTCATGCAGTCTCTGTTAGTTGCCTGGCAACCTCATCGTGACAACAAGAATCAAACAAGCCACCTTGCACAGATGAAATAGTGACAACCCAACTTGTTTTTAAATATTTCTGTTTGTGACAGGAATAAACAAACAAGATATAACGTGTATATAATTAGTCCGATTTTGTCACATTAGACAAAGCTCAATCTTTATGCTAAGCAAAGATAGTTGCTTCATATTTAGTGTACAAGAGTGGTCTCAATCTTCTCAGTGAACTGGGAAAAAAAACCTTTTAAGCACAGCTCCCAAAACACTGAACTACTCCTTTAATGTACAGACGTGAGAATGCTGTCGATCATTTCACTTCAGGTACATGTATTCACATCTAATCTTAGCCATTTTTCCTCCATTTGACACGGTTACTACCACAGCAGTGTAAAAACTGAAACGTGGCATGCTGAGATCTTAATGATCAATTAACACATTCTCTGATTTATTCTTCAGTTCATCCAGATGCGTTACACATAGCGCTGCTGCAACAGTCTGGGTGAAAAGGTGCAAATTGGTCCACGGTGATCAAAAACATGTGTGTATTTACTTGCTGTGCTACATAATATAGAATACAATATTCTTAATGTAATGAATGATTTCCAAAGCTGATTTGTTTTTTACAGTTGTCAAAACATAAACCACGTTACAATAATGAAACAAGAACTCAAGTCTAACAATGTCTGTTATCTAATGTGCATTTATATTGGAAGTTAGAGTAATATATATATATATATATATATATATCTACACATTTTCAAATCTGTTGTATTATATAACTCATTCTATCAAAAGAGAGGGCCTTCTTTTAACGTAGAACCAACTGATCCTGATATAGACCTCTTTATTTTGACGTGCTAGAGACGTACAGTTGAAACCAGAAGTTTACATACACTATATAAAAGACACATATGCTTTTTTTCTCACTGTCTGACATGAAATCAGACAATCACTTCTCCTGTTTTAGGTCCGTTAGGATTAACAAAATTATTTATATTATAGCAGCATTATATAATATTCAGCCAGCATCTTCACAAGGTCTTTTGCTTTTGTTCTTGGGTTGATATGCACATTTTGGACCATCTGGAAATTGTACCAAAGGATGAACCAGACTTGTGCAAGTCCACAATTCTCTTCCTGATATTTTGGTTGATTTCTTTTGACTTTCCCATGATGTTCCACAAAGAAGCAGTGTGTTTCAGGTGTGCCTAAAAAAACATCCACAGGTGTGTCTCGAATTAACTCAAATGTTGTCAATAAACCTATCAGAAGCTTCCAAAGACATGACAGCATCATCTGGGCTTTCCCAAATTGTTTCAAGGCATAATACTGTTAGTGTATGTAAACTTCTGACTTTGAAGAAAGTAATAAAAAATTGTTTTAAAAAATCCTTCTCTCATTATTCTGGCATTTAGCAAATAGAAATAATTTTGTTAATCCTAACGGACCTAAAACAGGAAAAGTGATTCTCTGATTTCATGTCAGACAGTGAGAAAAAAAGCATATGTGTCTTTTTATATAGTGTATGTAAACTTCTGGTTTCAACTGTAGGTGTTACAGGGTTAACTGGCTGTAAAATAATATTTGCGGGTTTCATTTCAAAGGTCAAAGCTGTCATGTGTGCATGCGTATGTGTGTGTTTGTGTGGGAGTGAGAGATAAACACTCACATGGTAAGAAGAGCGATGTTCTCGATCAAGAGGTTTGGTGACGAACATCTTTCCAAGCACCGGGTCGATATTAAACACCTCATTGGGCGGCTGATCCGCTCCCACCCCAGTGATGCTGTATCGGATCGAGATGTCCTTGTCCTGGTCGGAACGAATCTGCATCACAACAAAGAAAAAGAAACAGTCGATCAATTAATCAAATGTTTACTGAAGTCTCAGACTGAGGAAACTAAACTCAAACACACAGTCACCATGACCCACCTGCACCTATTGGTGCAATATGTGCCTTGGGCTGTTTATTATTCAAGGACCAGGTTGTGATATAGAGCCCCAGAGTTTATTAATTGTGTCCTTACACAACCTCAGAAATATGATATTGCATATTATTCACTGGAAACATGCACAGGCACCCCCCAACCCCCAACCCCCACCCCACCCCAACACACACACACACACACACACACACATACACACACACACGCATATTCATCACAGTTTGGCATTTCTAGCTACCACATACTCAAGAATTCCATTAGTGCTGCCGCAGGGAGCGCTATGCATTCTGTTTGGCAGAATTGGACTGCTTCAAAAGAGAAATTTCAATTCAATATTTCGGGGAGGGAGAAATGAAATCAACATATATTTACTATTAACTGACAGTCAGGTAGTGATTTATTAAGATTTGCTAGAGCCAAGCTGGGAATACTGACAGGTTGTGATACAAAACGACAATTAGACAGGAAAGTGGGGTTGTAATTGTAGTGTAATTAGAGAAGCAACAACAGGCAACATAACAATAAACGAATTTGAGGAGGCAAAAATGGACAAGAAGAATATAATAGTCTATTCCAGGGGTGCCCACAAGAAGGGAATCATTGAATAACTGCGGGAGATGGGAAGCAGAATGATGTCTATATATATATATATATATATATATATATATATATATATATATATATATATATATATATATATATATATATGCACCTATTAGCTGTCTATCTGGAAAGGAAAAGCTGAATTAACATGAGCAGGTCTATATATATATATATATATATATATATATATATATAGACCTGCTCATGTTGATTCAGCTTTTCCTTTATTTATATTTTCTTTTCCTTTATATATATATATATATATATATATATATATAGACCTGCTCATGTTGATTCAGCTTTTCCTTTCCAGATAGACAGCTAATAGGTGCATTAAGTGCACTGCGAGGCCTGTGATTTGGACTTAAGTGCTGTGTAATTGGGACTCATTTGGCGGAGTTTTTCAATTTAGTTCCCAAATAGAATCCAAACATCCAAGCATCCCATCTCTGTCCATTAGCTACATGACAAACCATGAACATCAGCTGGTGTACCAAAATGACTCACTTACCAGCAGGCACACACTGTACATAAATTAACTAACATGCGCACAGAGGAATGGCCAGTTTTTTTCCTTCTCATCGATGACAATTTCAGCGGAGAGCCTGAGTGCACCAGAAGAGTAAGACTGCCCAAAGTTGTCTCCATCTTTCACCACTCGACGAACCAATTTAGCCACACTTTTGACACACTAGGAATTCTGCCCTGCTAAGAAAATAGCTGAAGCAACTAACAAGGACGAGGAACGGATATACAGTATTAGACAGATGTCATCCTGACTCTTCCTACTGCTGGAATAAAAACCTGTCAGCATTACCGACACTGCTATTATCACTGTTTTCCTTCTCCGCTTCTTCATCAGACTCGACATTATTATCAAGTCTCCATAAGAAAGATCCGGTTGAGGTGTGTCTTCCTAATCAAACAAGTGTGATCAGTTATAGACACCTTCCCTGTAGGAATGCAAAAGGAGCTGTCACAACATCCCACTAATGCTATTTGTGCATGTCTGTATGTGTGTTTTCTTTGGGGAATAGAGGGAGGAGAACGTCAGAATGCTCTGCACATATCTCAGCGAATTACTGCTGACAGCTATGATAATTAACGAGCTGCAGGCATCGACTGCAATTACTTCAAAGAAACTCTACCCGTTAAACACCAACAAACTAACAAATATCCAGCCAGCAGCTCAGTTGAACTCTCAATGTTCCACCATTACCCTCCTCTATAGGCAAAGCAAAGAGACTGCAGCACACTGACTCCATCTACCTCTCCTGTCGCATTAGAAAATACAAGCAATTATTACACATCCCACTGCCAAACTGTCTCCCCCTCTCATTCATCCCCCTTTTCTCCTCCCCTCTCCTTGTCTCTCCTTTTCTCTGCCCTCCCTTCTCCTTCTCTCTCATCTCCACTCCTCCCATTTCCTCTCATCTCTCCCCTCTGCTGTTCTCTCTCATCACTCTCTCTCTCTCTCTCTCTTTGCTTCAGGTCTCCGTGGGGACAGAAGCCATGCATGAAAAATGAAATTACTTCAATCCGTTGGCCTTGGCAGTGGCGTATAAATCCTCACCAGTTAGGAAGTGATAGCTCTCCATAATTCCATTTGGGTTTTCCCCGCCCCCCTGATTTCCCACCCGCTTCCAAGTCGTCCTGCTTGGGGGGGAAGAGACTCGGCGGCACGTTTTTCCACAGTCATTCCAGCCAATTAGCTCTCCCGCCCACAACGTTTGCGTAAACGCTTTTAAAACTGTTAAGGGCCGTCGCCAGAATCGTTCTCCTCATCTGTTTCTGTCAAACATTTGTGCGTGGTTACATGTGCACACAAATACACGTGCACAATTATGTTTTTCTTTCTCATGATTAATGGTGTAAGCAATAAATCACATGCATGTATACATGGTAATGCATTAACGGATCCAATAATGGATGTTAGCAAGCTGTTATTGCATGTCATCAGTCTCCTTCTTTTATCACAGAATATTGTGACAGGCAGGATGTCATTTCAATAGCGAGCCGCTCTCGCTATCATTCTGCCATTTTAACTTTAGAAAGGCAGCGAATGTGTTGAAAAAAGCCGAGCATGAGAAGAGTACGAAGAGTTTCTCATAACTGCATCAGTACTTTTTATTTCCTTTAATGAAAAGAGGGAAACTCTCTGTATCTCTTGCTTCACAGCTATCTTCCACCTCACACAATAACACACAGTAACACTCACACGTACACATGAAATGTCTCCATTGGGTAATAAATAACAAAGGAATTCACTTTCAAGAGTGCCAATAGTAATAAAAAACTGTTTTTCAGTTTCTTCTTTGTGTTTTTCGTTCCCTCTAATTTTTTCTTCTATTGTCTTGATCGCGTGTGTGTGTGTGTGTGTTTGTATCTATGGAGAGAAATTGGAGGAGAAGCGCTCAGCTAAGAGAGATTGATAGTGAGAGTGAAAGAGAGAGGCAGAAAGAGAGAGAGAGAGAGCGAGAGAGCGAGAGAGAGAGAGAGAGTCATGACTGTATCATCCGGCATCAGAAACCAGACACTGTCTAAATGACCTATTTGTCGACGGATCAAAGCAATTCCCTTCATTACTGACAACTTGTCTGGTTCTTAAGGAGATCTTATCAGTGAGCTTAGCTCCCTTCTGCCAGGCAAAACTGAATCAAATGAGAAATTATCATGGCACCGGGTCTTCGGGGAAAACAGAGAAGAGGAGATGAAGAGAGGGGAATGAATAACACAGAAGCGCCGTTCTACCACCACAGTTGCTGGGGTGCAGAGGAATTAATTCTCACTTAAAAATGCATGTTAACTAATACTTTAAAATGTATCAAACTAGTTCTACTTAGATATGAAAATGTGCTGCATTATAATATAATGATAGTATGATGTATATATTCAAATGAAATGAATCCAAATGGTCACACGTACAAAGAAATATTCAAGTCTAGCCGTTTATACGGAACTCCAGAAACCAAAATCACTTCAGAGTGTAATGAAATCCAGTAGAAGTAGATGCTTCTTATACTTAATCCATCTCCATAAGCACACATGGGGGAATAGGAACTATTACTAGGAACACCTTTAAATAAAAGCCTATCCAATAAAACACCAGCAAAAACTTAAGTACAGGCTTAAAAACCATCAGAGAGATGCACAATACCTACACTGTAAAAAATGTCTGTAGATTTTACGGTGAAAAACTGCTAAACCATGACAGTAAAAGGCCATAAAATGATAAATGGGTTAATTCAGTTTCAGTAACAATGAAACATCGTAAATGTATATATCAGCCAAAACAGTATTTTTTACATTTGAAAAAAAATATACAGTACCCCACTGTAAAATACACTGGCACCATGTTTGTCGTGCAAAAATATACTGTAATATATATATATACAAATCGTCATTTTAGCATTTATTTTTTGTAAAAAGTACTTTTTTTCACTGTTAAATGTACTTAACACCATATCTCCAACAGAAATATACTGTAATATTTAATGGTAAAATCTGGCATTTATAAAGTGTTTCTTGTCAGTTATATGGCAGAGCAGCGTTTCTTTTGATGGAAAAATGTTTTATTTTTACGCTAAAATATGGACTAAAATGGCAATCTTAAACAGGAAATCAACAGTGCTAATACAATTTTACCGTAATATTACAAAAAGTTGCACCGTATTTATAACGGTAAAGTTTTGGCAACCACAGCTGCCGTTTTTTACCGTAAAAACAATGGGTTTATTTTTACAGTGTATATGTAGGTAGCGATAAATGACTGTTGTATCATGGGAAATGTATTTTATTATGTGTTGTTTCGATAATGAAATGATAGCTGAGAAATTATCAGCTGATAACACAAAATCAAATAGCTTTCTTTCACTTTAAACACACTCCGATACAGTAGGCAGCTATTAAATACATTCACATGTCTGATATTACATATTATGTATTTAATTTGATTTCTTAGGCACAGTATGTCTAAGAAACTTTTTATTTACTGAAAGAAAGAAAAACATTTGAAGGGTCAGAACTGTTTTTTTGCTTTTGTTGTGGTAACAATGGAGCTGTGATCAAAAGATCCAGTATATTTTCCCCCCAGAAATGTTTCCAAAGAAGAAAAACATTGTCTGTTATTTCCCGGGAAACAAAGCAGTCAAAACTTTTGACAACCAAATTTTAAAAAATCGCCTTTCTCAACATCATATTTCCAATAACTACAGGTTGATTTTTCTCCCAATATAAAATATCAATACAAAAAAAAACAATACAAAAATGTTAAATTATTAGATATTGTATCGATATCTGCCATGAGAAGCAGATGATAACAGTTATCAGTAAAGGTTGAAAAAATTCTACATTGTGCATCCCTAGAATCTGCATCCTAATATGGTGAACAAAAATGTATATAATAATATTTATATAATTATATAACCCAACTTTGTAGTTGCCCATTGACCTTTTGTTTTTTAGACTGCAACTTTACTGTTTTGACTCACTCATTACTCTTTTGGTGTAATTTTTGGCTGATGTTTCAGGTATGAACCTGACAATGAACATAATATGTCTTTTACCCTTTAATGACTAGCTGATACATATAGTCAGGCGGCTTAGGACCAGATTTAAGAATAAAGGCCACATTTTTTCCACATGCTCTCTATCACCATAAGTTTAAATTTTTGGTAGGAGCCACTTCATCAAGATTGTGGATCGGAGATGGCACCCATATAAAGTCTATGAGAACCAATATATCTTCCAATTTACTTAAAAGGTCAATCTTGGTGTCAAAATATGCATTTAAAGATATCATTTAAAGCTGTTGAGAATATCACTAGAGATCTGACATGAGATGAAAGCGTTCCCTTGATTTTTTTTTTGAGCAGTGTACATTGCAGCTAATCTGCACTCTCCCGTGAACATAGATTAATTTTCAACTCAGGATTCCCTGCTGCAGCACTTGAAGACCTACCAGTCTGGGTGAAAATGAACATATCTATTTGATCAAATAATCATCTAGTGATATTCTCAACAGCTTTAAATGATTCCTTGACACAGAAAATGTAGATTTTGACACCAAGATTGACCTTCTAAGTGGCTTGGAAGATATAGAGTTTCTCATAGACTTTATATGGCTGCCATCTCCGATCCACAATCTTGATGAAGTGGCTCCTACCAAAAATTGAAACCTATGGTGAAAGAGAGCATGTAGAAAAAATGTGGTGCTTTTGTCCGACGTGTCCTCTTTATTTGGCTAAGCCGCCTGAATAATAGTGGAGATTGAGCAGCTAAAAAGATGGACATTCCTGGTGGTGCAGAGGGTAAATACTGGGATTACACTTCATTGTAAACCAATACTAATGTTGGTTTGTGTATGCTGTGAATAAGATGAACCTTTTATACACTGTAAAAAAAAATCTGTTTAATTTACGGTAAAATACCGGCAGCTGTGGTTGCCAGAACATCACCGTAAAAAATACAGTGAGCGTATGTAAATGTAAATAACTGCAAAAACTGTAATTTATACAGAATAATCCCATTACTTTTAGGATAATTGTGTCATCGTGGTATTTCTCCATTAACTTTACATGACAAATGTATATTTTTACAGCAAAACTGTGTGTTTTCTACAGTTTATGGTGGTAGAATTTAAAGTTTTTTACTATTCTTTGATTGACAGTAATTATTAGTATCTGCTACGGTGATGTTCTGATGCAAATTGACAGTGTTTTCCTGTTATTTCTACAAACATTTTTTACAGTGTAGGGCGCAATATATTTATTTTATTGTATATTTACTCATGTTTTGGGCAAATAAAAAAAGCATCTTTTGAAAATCAAAACCCATGCGCCTCTCTGCTCTGCCTCCAACATAACCTGAAATACCCCTGCTAAAGTTATCCTGGTTTGTCTTGGCTGGCTCTGTTTTTTAAGGTGTCTCAAGTTCAAACCTGGGCAATGTGGGCCTCTCTGCTTTGTGTGATACCAAAGCGTTCCTGAGTATGTTACCATTGCACTTGTTTGCCTTTCAGCCCACGCAACTCTCACCATGGCAGATTAGGAGAGAAGGTGCTATATGTAAACAAAGGGGAGGAACATGGAGAGGCTTAGGGCTCCAGTATACGCTATTCAAAATAGAATCGTGTTTTAAAAGACACTGTCTATGCCAGTCTACTCATTGTGTTTGCAGGTCCATCCTCCTCACCAGAGGATGCAGGCACTGTGAAAGAAATGCTACTGGGAAAAAGAAGATAAAAAGAAAATTTTAAACTAGCCCTGATACTGTTGTCACAGAAACGCTAGAGGAGATGGTATATTTGTTCCTAAACCAAGCAGCAAGATAGAAAAGAAGATTGTTGTATTAATGATGAATGAGGAGGCAAATGTGTGCCAGCCAGATTGATGATCTCACAAAACGAGTGACCCCTTTCATTTAAAACCCATTCATCCATCATTTATGGTAAAATGCAGCCTGACTCACTGACTAAACAGTGGTCATGAAACAGTAAGCTCCGTATCAAAATGAGTGCATGAGAAAAGTATTTCAAACATTATCTACTGGTGTATTCTCTATTTTCGCATGGACCCCAATACAAACATGATAATTAATTTGCTCGTTACTAGTTTTCTATGTACAATATGTGATTAACAGTCCTTAATCTGCAGGCTACCTCACAAATGCATAATTTAAAGCCCTGATGAGGTTTTTAGTATCTTTAGTGAGCTGGTGCATTAAAAGGTACAGCCATTATACATCAAATATAATCAGATACATATTGTAATTACCATACTTGGTAGCTTTTGAAGTACAGGTATGACTGAAGATAATCTTCACTTTAGCATGTACAGAGAACTGCAATTATAATATGTATTGGTGTGATGGTCTTGGGGCATTGTGGGTGAAAAGCAATTACCATAGAAATTAAACAACTGTCTTGGTACTTTAGATCCTTGTGCATTCAGGGATTGGTTCAGAGGTTGAATTTTTTATTGCCATAATTTTTTAAAATGTTTATATTCATAGTCATGACCTCGGCTAAGCTTTCTCCTACTTAGACAGGCCAGTCAGAGCAGATTCATTCTGCATCATAGTCATATTAAGTAGGGAAGACGCCTTCTGGTTGGTTGATGCTTTTGTCCAACCAAATACTCATTGCTTCATTGATTCACAATTGCTTGTGTTACTTTCTGTGTCCACCAAAGCATTTTTTCCTCTGGGAACACCAGGCGCTCTTCTGGAAACATCCAACTGGGAGCACTGAGCGTGCAATGGAGGTGCAGTACATTTTTTCAGCTGAGACACATTGGATGCATTTGGTTTCAATGATATAGGATATCCACGGAAGTCAAAATGTCTGCATGTGGTAGAGCAGTAGTTCTCAACCTTTATAGTCGTGACCCCCAATTTAACATGCATGTTGTCCGTGACACCCGCTCACTGAACAGAATCTCACATGCACAGTTCAGATCACCCAAAAAAGAAACAAAATGACCAAAAAAGACACAAAATGACCTAAAAAGACACAAAATTACCAAAAAAAGGAAACCAAATTACCAAAAAAGACACAAATTGACCACAAAATGATCAAAAAAGATACAAAATGATCAAAAAAGACACAAAATGACCAAAAAAGACACAAAATGACCAAAAAAAGGAAACCAAATTACCAAAAAAGACACAAATTGACCACAAAATGATCAAAAAAGATACAAAATGACCAAAAAAAGACACAAAATTACCAAAAAAGACACAAAATTACCAAAAAAAGACACAAAATGACTGAAAAAAGACACAAAAGACCAAAAAAAAGGTAACCAAATTACCAAAAAAGACACAAAATGACCTAAAAAGACACAAAATGAACAAAAAAAAGACATTAAGTGACCAAAAAGACTAAAACAAATGATTTGGCGACCCCCAGAAATCATCTTGCGACCCCAATTGGGGTCCCGACCCCAAGGTTGAGAATAGCTGTGGTAGAGTACTTGATATGGATGAAGAGAAGACTGAAGCACCAAGGGAGAGAGGACGGCCCATCGGTCTATGTGGCCAGCAGTATTAACACTCTGTGTAGAATAGACGCTCATTATTTTGTCATGATGCTGGCACTTTCAGCATAGTGTTAAGATGCAGCACTCTCATTGAAAATAATTTTTAAAAAAGGCCACATGTAAAGGCTGCATGTACTGGATAACTGCATTGGATACAATGTAAAACCATTGACTTTGTTTGTTTAAGAGAAAAGTCTTAATGCCCATAACTATATCATTTTTCTTAAGTCTATTTTACTGAAGCACATGACAAAAGACAAAACATACATCAGATGTGGCTGGCGGTGGTTTTCACAGAAACAAACTGACCGCATGTAACTATTCTTGCCAGAGAATGGTGAAACCAGAAACCACAGTAAGATGTAAAAAAAAAATACTGCGAGAAGACAATTTCTATTTCATGAAATCAGTCTGCATTTGGTTACAGAAAACCTTGAATTCCAAGCACATTAAAAGGAAGGTGTCCTTTCAACTTGAATCACCTTGTAGCTTTATGCATCATATCTTTCAGACAAACGATTGGTACACTGCCACTTTTTGAAAATACACCTCCAGTTTTTAGATGAATGGAGAGTGTTTTTTATTGTATGGGATTATAAACATAAAAAGTAAATGAAAACAAACACTGCCTGATATATACAGTATAACTACATATACAGTACAGGCCAAAAGTTTGGACACACCTTCTCATTCAATGCGTTTCCTTTATTTTCATGACTATTTACATTGTAAATTCATCAAAACTATTAATGAACACGTGGAATTATGTACTTAACAAAAAAGTGTGAAATAACTGAAAACATGTCTTATATTCTAAGCAAAGGGTGGTTACTTTGAGGAATCTAAAATACAAGACGTGTTTTCAGTTATTTCACACTTTTTTGTTAAGTACATAATTCCATATGTGTTCATTCATAGTTTTGATGCCTTCAGTGAGAATCTACAATGTAAATAGTCATGAAAATAAAGAAAAACGCATTGAATGAGATGGTGTGTGTCCAAACTTTTGGCCTGTACTGTATATATTGAGCATACATATACATTAATACATAAATATTGTGACAAATGCAAAATTGTAATAACGAAACAAACGCATAAAAAGTGCAATGAAATGGAGCACAGAGCTGCTTTGAGTTGGAAGTTCCAGAAAATCTTCAAGGTAAAAAGTACAACTATCTGGTTTATGCATGTCAGATACAGACATAAAAAGAAACATACAGACACACACACGCAAACACACAGAGGCTGTCATGAGAGTGCCAATTAGGTGTGCTGTAGTGCGCTGCTGGTACAGAGAATGACACTGGTTCAGTGAGCAGTAGGACAGCAGAAACAGCCACTTGCAGACAGCAAAGTCACAGCAAACCCCTAAAGAGCTGCAAGCCAGGCCTTTCAGGGCTCTAAAGCCCAACAAACAGGGATAGCGGCTCCACATACAAATGCCAAAAAGAACAAACAGAGAGATATGTTCCTTCAACAGCGCAGTAAAGCCTAACAGGCAAGCAAGAAATACAGGTATTGGCCAACAGGTCACAAACAAACTGGTTAACTCTGAAGAGAAAGTGCCTCAACAAGAGAGAGGTTTTAAGGTGGCAATGCATATCACATGCACCCTCCATCTGTCAAATGCACTCTGGTGCATGCTCAAAGATAAAAAAGACACCTTGTGTGTTTTGCTGTGAGTCAGCAAAGTGTCTGCATTAAAAGCTTTCCTGTGGCCTCTTTAAAACACAGACTTTTGCTCAGGCTTTGATGTTGAGCATTGTATCTCTTCAAAAGGTAGCACGGGATTGATGTTCTGTATCTCAGTCTGAAGTTGGGATTTTCTAAATATGCATTTACTAACTTAAACATAAAACAGAAACTGAAAAACATCTTGTATTCATTGGCTGGCAAGGATTGCATGAGTCTGCATGAAGAGACATAGGCAAAGTCTGTAGAATGATGTGCATCCACATAACGCTAGCAGTGCAGCTGTGTGGATGGAAATATTGGTTTACTGGTCTTTGGGCCACCATGTTGGTCCAGACTGAAATATCTCCAAAACTGTTGGATCAACTATTGGATGGATTGCATATGGAAGACCAAAGCCAAAAGTCCCATCATCCCCAGCTTGAAAGATTTTCAGAACAAACAAGCATTGGGCCTCACAGTCATTGCCTGTTATAGGCTTCATCCACTCGTGTTCTGGATTCTGCTGCAACTTTTAGTTCCAACGACATTTGCCCATTCTGAGTCTATGTGCTTACATTTAATGTTAGTAGAAAGAGTTAGAAGTGTTGTTTTCTTTCCTGACAACCGACTGACACGCAGAAGGTAAACAGTACCTGTACTGTTGTATATCATTCAATTCCAACCAAACAGAGAAAATTGTCACTTTATGCAAACAGAAAAATATTTTCATACATTCAATGAGTTATTTATGATATTACAGTAATAATTTAATCCTATGAAAGAAAAAGATTCAAACCTCGTTAACCATATTTAATCATTTTAAAGCCTATTGCAATGCTTTTTAAAATAATTCTAGGACCCTGCAGGTACCGTGTAATATGCTGAACTAATTTTGTGAACATGTTAACAGTATTCCTGCTAATTATCGGCATGTAGGTTTCTCTGCCGAGGCCCAGTTAGTAGACCCTGTCATGTCATGTATGGACAGGTTGTTGCTTTTGAAAAGCTCACTTTTACCCATCTGCACTAAAATGTTAGAATGCCATTTTTCAGATTTACAGAGGGTACAGAGAGGACAGAGGGCCAAAAAAGATGCATTTTCAGATTTTTTTCCGGCTTAGTGGTCCATGTGAGTGTGTGACAGGACGAAATGGAGAGATAGTGTGCTTTTGTGTCATTTGAATGATAGGCAGAAGTGACGCAGGTGAGATTATTAAAAGACCTTCCTCCACATTAGTGAAAATAACATGGAGTAATGGAAGTTAAGCAGTGAATGACTTTTCCAATTATTGCAGTGTGAAAGGAGTCTGGTCTTTAATAGTGCAGGCTTATGGCAAATTAGAGGCGCTATTCTCCCCGGAGGTAACAATGGAATGATTCGCCCTCCTCACTCCCCTCTTCCAGGCAGGGAGAATAAAAATAAGGCTGGCATTGTAGTGGCAGACAAAGAGCGGCCGCACCCCTTGGCTTTGGCTTAGCAGGGTTAGAGTGTGAGGGCTACCATTTCACTATTACCCCTCACTCTCTCTCCCTCTCTTACTTTCTCTCTCTCTCTCTGTCACTCTCTTTCATTAGGGGATTGATTAAATTGTGAAATCAGGAGTGTGATGGATGCATGAATGACTTCTCCAGTCGCTCCCCTAGGCTTTGACAAGGACAATATCAAGGACCCCTGTTACTCCCTTTCCCCCCTTGTCCCTTCATCCCCAGGAAACCCAATCTGGGTAATTAGAGGAAAGAGTGTTGGAGACTTGTAGGAGAGAGAGAGAGAGAGAGAGAGGGGTGACAGTGGTGCAAAATCTGCTGCTATTGCATTTTCCCCAGCAATTTACCCTCCCCACCCCCCCAGCCCCAACCCCAATACATGCACACACACACACTTTTGTACTGTCCACCTTTCAAACACTATTTTTCCCCCTCTTCTACCCATCCCCTTTCTCTTTTGCTTCTTCTCGCTTTCTAAATCCATCAGGCAGCAGTGAAGGGGAGAAATGCAGACTAGAGGGAAAATGGAGGGAAGAAAGGATGAGGGGAGTGTGAGTAAGGGGGAAAAAATGAAAGTGGCTGTGAATTGACTGCATCAGCAAAACTCTGTGGCGGAGCATGAGACCCTTTGGCTGGAAACCTGGAAACAGGAAGTTTAGAGAAGTTGCCAGGACTTGTTTGACAGTGCATCCGTTTGGCAGGATGGATATTGTGAGAAAGTGTTTCCCCCTCGACCAGACATGTGACCTTTGTGGGATCCCATGCTGTTGGAAAAACATTGTCACACATTGTCTTTTTCAATCGAGTCACTTACACCACTGCATGGACACATTTCCAGTGGACACAGCTGAAGGCTGTTTGGATGGAAACGCATACAGTGCATTCCTCCCAGCCAACAGGGGCAAACACTCCGAGGTATCATGAGGTAAACAGATGTCTAAGGACCCAGATGCGAGTGGAAAAGCGAAAGAGGAAAGGTGTGCAGGTAGAGGCAGGAGCAGTGTGCACGTTTGATGTCGGCTGGAAGCCTGACAAAATGGGCTGCTCCCTGCCAAGCTGCCCCTGCCAAGCACAGGCAGGAACTGAAGAGGGGCTGGACCTTGCCATGCTGCTGCTGGGTGTTTTGAAAAGTTGCACGTTCACGTTTACATGCACGCAAACACAAAGACAACCTCGCTCACTCCTGTCTACACACACCCACACAGACACACAAACACACTGCAGCCTCTAAGTGTGTGTCAGAACGTTTCCCAGGATGTTTTGGCTCCCACTAACCAAGCGAGGGATTCTGCTTGGCAAACTCCACCTCAGCAAGAGTCCAGCTGTCATGTTGACAAATGAACCTTGGAAGAGTGAGGAGGTGTGTGTACGTTTGTGGAGCCATGCATTTGATTCACGCCTGCATATTTTTTTTTCTCGAGCACAGGCACGTGCGTCATAAAGATGACACACAGATGGCTGGTGTACGTGTGGTTTCTGCTTTTTCAAAAGCAGCTGGGCTGTCATTCCCTGATTGATACAGATCAGAAAATGGATCAGAGCCAGCTGAGGTCAGTTTCTGTGAACCTCTCTCTATTCCCGGAAGTCATCATGAAAACATCGCTGAAAATCTGGATGTGCACCAGCCGCCCCGGCCGCTTGGCTTCGGCGCTGAGTCCTCTTTAAAGTGACACCGACTACATAGCAACCAGAACAAATCACCTTATATAAAGAAGCGTTTTGCACGGCCTCAGATGAACCATAACATTGTTCCCTGTATGCTGCAATGCCAGGCGCTGTGCAAAGAGCTATGCATCACTCTGTTTTTATTAACATTGTGGGATGTTAAAGCTTTTATAGAGCGTTAGCAGGAAATGTTCTTTTCTCCTGAAAATGAAGAGCAAATAAAAATGTGTAAAGCATCAGGGAGTATTGGCCAAAAATACTCATAGGCGAGAAGCAATGAGAAAACCTGCAAAGTTAAAAGACGAGTTATAAAATACCCACAACTTTTTATCTAGTGCTAAACTGTTTATCTTAGGAGCTGCTTCATCTTGAGATGCTGTAAAGCATTTCATTGCACAGTGAGGAGTTTTATTACACACATGCACTGTGGTGATGAATGCTTGCTTGTACCAGATCTTCATGTGTGTTTCTCTGTGCTACTTTTATGTCTCTGTGTGTGGTTAGGGAGGTTTACCAGCATACAAAAACACGATCACCCCATCAAAGTACCTATTATACTTGCATGAAAAGATTCTGACTGAGGCCTTTCATTTCAGATGACAAAGTAAATAGGATCAGATTATTCTGGTGCAGGCCTTGATTTTGATTTTTACTCGAGGAAAGAAAGAGCCAAAGAGAGGAAAATGGAAAAATACAAGCACATTAAGTAAGATTAGAATTTTGCATCACATGACTTGCATCCAAAAGTGCTTCAATTCAATTCAATCTCATGCCCAAGGACTTTCCCCCCTCGCAATTACTCTTTTCTTTCATTTGCTCTAAAAGCTGTTGCTTTGTGTTGAATCAAATTTAATTCTTTTAGGTCTGTCTCTCAAGCAAACCTGCAGAGATTACTCAGCAAAGGTGGGAGGAAAAATAATACCTGATGGGACTAACGCCATGCCTGCATCTCTTCCTTTATCTCTATCCGTCTGATTGTTTCATGTGCTTTACTTCCTATGCATATAGTTTTCTGCTCTACAGTCATTCTGTCCTTATGTCTGTCTGACTGCCAGACCGTCTGTCGACCTGTCCTTTTTTATTTGACCGACCTTGTCTCATATCACCAGCAATCACTCCCCCCTCAGCCCCCCTCCCCGTCTCATCACTGGTCCCCACCTCCCCGAGTCCCCTTCCGAATATCTTTCTTCCAATTTCACTGCACATTATTTTTTCATGTCTTGAGAGGAAAAGAGATTCTTGGCTCTCCTTCATCCTACTGATCCACAGGGTCGCCGAGGCCAACCTCCAGGGGACCAGACAGAGGCTGTTTGTTAAGCTGTTATTTATCTCCTTCATAAAGTCCTCCTCATCTCCTATTAAAGAGCCCAGAACTGTTGCCCTTGACTCACACATAACTCCTGTGTCTTTTGGTGAAATGATTTACTGTTTAATTTAACACCAACTGAACCCAGGAGGGAGCCTGCCTGGTGCTGCCTGATGTCATATCAGAGAGGGATGTGTTGGGGTGGGGATTTGTGAACATGTGTGTGCTTATCTGTGTGTGTGTGTGTGTGTGTGTGTGCTGTCTGGGCCCGTATGAGTGAGTGGGTGGCTGAGGCAGGTTCTGCCGTTTGTTTTGTTATTGTAAAGCCTTAGTAGTATACCAGCTCAGCTCTGGGCTGGGTTGCGCAACAAGGCCACGGCTGGAAATGTTTCTCTTCAAAAAATAAACCGTAGCCGAGCATGCCTGATGAACATGTTTACCGGGACTTCACGCCACTAATTTCAAAATAATGAGATATTAAACAGTGAAAATTACATTTCAGTCTCACTTCCCTAAACACAACAGGAAACAAAGGGCAAATGCTCTTGACAAATTTATGAATGTAGTAACAATTTGTTTTTCTTGTCAATACCAGGAGATTGTAGGAGACTCCATTTCCTGGGGCTGATAAATGTAATTACATTGATCTCACTAATTTCATTAGAGGAAAGGAAATGAAGTTCATAAGGTATTAGTCTCGTCTTGGTGTATGACAACTATACAAAGACAGAGAGTTTGTGTGTGTGTGTGTGTGTGTGTGTGTGTGTGTGTGTCTGGCACGCACAAATGGATTGTTGAGGAGAAACAGGAATTCCAACCACATATACAGAAATGGAACTGTCGAAGTATCTTAAAGCTTTCCTTTTCCTATCTCATGATTGCCCTCCATCACCTCCTTGCGTGAGACACTAATGTCTCTCAGGTGCTCCCCTCTTCTCTTAAACACCCAAGTCTCACGCTATTCAGAAGACGGTCAAATTGCTTTTATGTTCAAATGTTTCATTAATGATCTGACTTGTCAAAAAAAGACAAGAGCGACTTCCTCTATCACAAAGACTCCATTAGCAAGAGTAACAATGTAAAGCACTCTCAACTTCTTCGAGCGTTTTTCTCCTGCCATCATAAGACAGGAGTGGCTGTCTAACTACACGCTAGCTGTCAGCTTATTAAATTAATGAATAGTAATATCGATATACTTCTATTTTACACTTGTGTGTGCCAAGGATGATGTACTTGCAGGTGTGTGCATGGTGCATGAATATAACAGGAAATATGTGAGATGATCTTTTATGAGATAAATGTGTTATTTGACTATAAACAAGACAAAGAATATCTCACAGCCATGTGAGGCTGCATAGTGCAGTGGTGCTTTAAGCTCAGTGCAACACATTCCAGTTGAGCGTATTATGAATTAGTGTCATTAGTTATGTAGATATTAAGTAATATTCAGTACTGATTACATTAAATTTAGGGATGGCCAAAGTTATTACAATAGATCCTGAGGGCTTTGTGGATGATTGCACACAGGTAATGTTGCTTGCAGTTTTCCTGGGAATCACTCATGCAAACATTTTCACACTTCACATTGCATTTTCTTGGTTTATAAGAAATACACCTGCTATAACATATACATAGTTTGCTAACAGCTAGCTAAAAAGTGTTCATTCTAAAAGTTACATCACTGATGCTTTACATTTTTGAGTTTACTCTTTCTTTATCTGTGTTTTTAAATGTACTAGAGCCAGTAACAGCTGTAACCAGCATGCTATTCGGTTTTGTAACAGTTAACAGGCTTCCCTTCTCAATGCACCACACAGAGTGTTCATAACACACGATTAATATGCCCCAAAGATTTCAAGAGCTCACACTCAACACTGCACTTCATTGGGTCCTCAACAATATATGTGACAGGTTTGAATTTGAGAAGATGATGGATTGTCCAGAAAATCGATGGACATACATACATAAATACACACAGACAGACAGACAGATACTACTTCCATTTTAGTTAGACATTTAACTAAAATCCAAAAACTTTGGTGGCCCAGGGGCTATTCTGGAGACCGTGAAGACCTGTATTTCATTTGATGGCAACACATCCAACAGTTGTTGAGCTATTTGAGTCTGGACCGACCTACATAGACCCATAGAGCTGTGGGCCTATCATGGGTTAAAAAAGAGCATCAGTAAGTATCAAACTGTACATTAGCCAAACAATTTGCTGTGTATCAGACCAGTTGTTTGTGCTGGAAGAAAACTAGCAGCTGGGATTTAGAAAGGAAATACCTTGTGTGAATTCTTCAGGAGGGGAAATGAACAAAAAGCCAAGAGTTTAAACTAGCCAAGAAGTGTTACTGAGTAAAACAAAGAGCAAATGAGACGCTGACCCGTCTGTTAGTGCTCCTCCCTCAGAGTAGACCAAGGTCTCTCATCCTTTTTCCTCCCTCTTCATACTCTACAGGAGGTCCACCCATATCTGAAAGTGGTTTATTGTTTCTTTCTCTTCTTCCCCGGCTTGATAGAGTTTATGTAGTGTGTGTGTGAAGTGAGAGGTTGTGTGTTAAAGTTGTACGCCTGCCAAAAAAAGGACCTTAGCGGTGCACAAGAACATCGAACGAATACAAGACAAAACATAGCCCAGAACAAAATATGCTTGAATACATATACAGCAGTGCACATCCTGTACAGTTCATGTGTTTGATAGACTTAGGGTAACCGCACATTTCAGCGTTTTCACAGCCTGGGTTTATTTAGCCCAAAAGGGTTCTGTGCAGTTCAACATTAGTAAAGCGTTCCATATGGGCAGCAATGTGGTTTCCTAGTGACCGAGCTCTGGATCGGACTGTGATCCTTAAATACTTGCATCCCCACATTTCACCATCCTGCGGTTTCTCTTGTGGACTAGGTTAGAAAAAAAAAAAAAACCCAAGATAAAATCCTGTTTTTCTGGCTTAGCTTTTTCTTCTCTTTGTTCAGGGATAAAGCAGAAATGCGACCAAACAAAATCCCAAACAATAAGCATATACAAAGGCAACAACGCGGCACATGCGCTTTACTGATCCTTTGTTTGCTGTTTGTGTAGGACAAGTCATTTCTTTCTGCTTGTGTATGCGTGTTTATGTTTGTTTGTGACTGAGTGTGTGTGTGTGTGTCTCAGCAGGAGGATGTGGAAAAGGATGAAGGGGGCAGACTGGAGCAGTGCAGTGCTGGTGTTGGCCGGGTGGCGGGTGACTCGAGGGAAGAGGCCGTGAACAGCAGTTTTCCGGGAAGTCTATCAGACCTAAACACAAACACAGACATGCCTCTAATCCTGGTCTAGCCCCACATTCGCTCTCTTGTTCCTTTTCCTTTTCTTTCTGTTGCTTTCTCGTGTTCTCTATCACACCCAGACGTCTTTGTCCCCCCTCAAACTGCAATCAGCTCCAGCTCACTTGTACTGTATTTTTCCTTTTGTTCCTCCTTTTCTTTCAGATGATTTTTTTTCTTTTTGTGACTGTCTTTCTAGTGTTTTTGTTGTTGCCGTGTCTGTCAGTGAAGCGGAGCAGTCATTAATCACTGGTAAACGTACGCAGAGGAGAAAGCAGACACCGCGGGGGGGTTTCTCTCATTCTGCTCAGAAAACGCTTTTCTCGACGCGCTCCACGGAGAGAGATGGAGAAACTGGAGCACAGGTGCTGCAGTGAGTACAGTAAACACAACCAGATGCACTGCAATACACATCACGTCAGATACAAATGTCGGTATTTTGTGTACTGTTTAACATTCAGGCTTCTTTTTATTCGACATATTTTGTAATGCGACTATCAAGAAATAAATGCCTACAACAAATTACTGGTACAAATGACTCATCGATAAAAGTGCAGGATATCAAATAAACCACTTTCTCTTCATATCAGTCAATAAAGGGCTTTAGACAAGTAGCCATTTATTTGGCTTATTGCCTCTGCAGCTGCTGTTTCCCTCTACGGCATTGCTGTCAATATAATGTCCTGTGATTATTGAGGGATGCAGCCACACTTAATCCCAATATCTGGCTTCTCTGTCTCAAGGACAGCAGGCAGACAAAGAAGACATAGACATAAAATACATTTTTTCTTCCAAAGAAATATTATCCAATAAAGCAGTTTCACATCCCTTTTTCCAGCTCTCAAAATAAATGTCTTCGTTCTCAAAATAATATCTCTGTTAGACAAACATTAAAATATTACCCGGAGAAGAGGAAGTTTAGAAGGGAATCGACAACAGGTTTCAGAACAGTGGACAAGAGAGACTGAAAAGAAGAAAGATGAATGGATGGATCCACACCACCTTCTCTGACCGGCCAAAAAACAACTCTCTCTCTCTCTCTCTCTCAGTTTTTTTTTTCAATTCAATTGGCTTTATTGGCATGACATAACAATGTATATATTGCCAAAGCAACCATCAGAAAAAAAGATAACAAGATAAGGAAAGCAATATTTACAATAAATTATTATAATTCTGTTATTCATTTTAAAAGAAAAGAAAAACTAATAACAATAAAAGAAAGCAATATGTACAATCATTGAATTACAATCAACATATAATTTATACAATCTAACTGTCCCAGCAAAAAAAAAGAAGAAAAAAACTAAATAAAAAATAAAAACAAAACAACCAACAGCTGTGTGTCACTCTCTCCCTCTCTCTCTCTCTCTCTCTCTCTCTCCTCCTTCCCTCTCTCTCTCTCTCTCTCTCTCTCTCTCTCTCTTTCTCTCTCTCAATCTCTCTCTCTCTCTCTCTCTCTCTCTCTCTCTCCTCTCTCTCTCCCTCTCTCTCTCAATCTCTCTCTCTCTCTCTCTCCTCTCTCTCTCCCTCACTCTCTCTCTCTCTCTCTCTCTCTCTCTCTCCCTCTCCCTCTCTTCCTACCTATTCACATTATTATCTCACAAACAAGAATCAGCGAACACTACAATGAAAAAGGCATTTTACTGGACAAACATTTATTCATACCTCATCTTGCTCCTGGGCTAAATTGTTGTTTCATCAGGGTTTTGTTCATTTTTCTGCTGACGGCTGTTCTAATAGAGGGTTCAGGGAGTTGGGTGGCGGTGGGAGGGGGGTGGTTACGTTGAGTCTTTATTTACCCGAGCAGAAGAAATCAATGCCTCTCTGCCGTAGGAGAAGTGTGTGGATCAATGGAAGGTTTCAAAAAGCCTCTGTGAAAAATCAATGTCCCTTACATGCTATTGATGGCTGTTTGGCCGCAGAAGAAACAGAACGACAAAGAACACCTGTTTATTGTGAAAAATTACTCTCCCTTCTCTTTGTTTTTGTCTTTCGGGATTTTTTTCCCTTTCTTTGATGTCTCTAGAACAGTCTTGGTGTTTCCGTTTCCACAACATGGCTCTCTTTGAAAGAGAGACTTTCATTTTGTCTTTTTGTTTAAGGTTATGCAACACTCATACCTACCTGTTTAACCAGGAGTGAGTAATGAGTGACTCTGTTACAGTGCATATACTTAAGGCACTTTTGGAATAGTTTTGGAGCTGGAGTAGTTTTAATTCAGCATATTTATTATTCCTACTACTCATACAGTTTATTACTTAACTTAATACATTTACTTTGTTACATTTGGATACATTAATTGTGATGCACAATTATGCACATAATGTTAAGAGGCTGATGGTGTGTTGATGCCATTTTGCCAAGTCACATTTTCCTTGAGGATCTCTCGCAATACACATGTATATTCACTTCTTTGCCTTCACCAGAGGAAGACCATATATGGTTGATTCAACCTGGTCTCACAGAAATCCGTGAAATAGCCACGGATTTTCTTCACTCAAAATCCGTGGAATAGCCAAGGAATTACTCAAATTTCCGTGAAATTGACACGGATTTCGCTACAATGCAAGTTAATGACATATCCCAACCTGGTATTTTTTCCTATTGGTTTGTGTCCAAGTCACGTGACTTTCAAGGTTCCGGCAGTCGGAACGAAAAACATGGTGGACAGTTCTCTCATTTTAAGTGAAAAAAATCAATATTTTGACTTTGTTTCTGCATAAAAATGTATTTTGATTACATTTCTAGCGAGAAATATATGTTTTATTTTCTAAATATTCACTCAGTGAATGTACATAATCACTTTGTGGCGAAGATCTCGCCAGAAAAAGACGATTGTAGCGAAATCCGTGTCAATTTCACAGAAATTTGAGTGATTCCGTGGCTATTCCACGGATTTTGAGTTAAGAAAATCAGTGGCTATTTCACGGATTTGAAACAACACTTCTCTGAAAATGTTACATTAACCATACTTCTACCATGGTCTTCATCTCCTCTTTTAGGTTCATCTCTCCTTGCAATGCACTTCCACATATTTGCAGACTCTCATTGCCGTAAACGCAAAATTCACCTTTTGGGTAGCACTAAGTGTAACTGTACCGGCGCTGGGCAGCAAGGTTCAATCAAAGACTTGCACTTATTGATCATGTCTTACTTTGTATGCTTCCCCCAGTGTGCATAGTTGATGCAAAACAAACATGGTCACTCAACCTATGTGTTGTAGTTATCAGTTAGTTTGAGTTGCTCATTGATTTTAAATGCCAACATAGATATTTACCTATACTTAGTGTGGCTGGTACAAATTTTGGACCCTGCTTGTACTCTAACTCAGTGGTTCTCAACCTTGGGGTAGGGACCCCAATTGGGGTCGCGAGATGATTTCTGGGGGTCGCCAAATCATTTTGGAAGTCAGCTCTGTCTCCACTGTGTTAAAGTGTTCATGTGTTAATGTGTTTTAGTCTTTTTGGTCAATTTGTGTCTTTTTTGGTAATTTTGTGTCTTTTTTTGGTGATTTTGTGTCTCTTTTGATCATTTTGTTTTCTTTTTTTTTGGTCATTTTGTGTCTTTTTTGGTCATTTTGTGTCTTTTTGGTCATTTTGTTTCCTTTTTTAGTAATTTTGTGTCTTTTTTGGTCATTTTTTGTCTTTTTTTGGTAATTTTGTGTCTTGTTTAGTCATTTTGTGTCTTTTTTTGGTCATTTTTTGTCTTTTTTTGGTAATTTTGTGTCTTGTTTAGTCATTTTGTGTCTTTTTTTGGTAATTTTGTGTCTTTTTGGTCAATATGTGTCTTTTTTTGGTCATTTTGTTTCTTTTTTGGGTGATCTGAACTGTGCGTGTGAGATTGTGTTCAGTGAGCGGGGGTCGCGGACAACATGCATGTTAAATTGGGGGTCGCGACTCAAAAAGGTTGAGAACTACTGCTCTAACTCAAGTAGCTACTTTGATGACGACTTTTACTTCTACTTGAGTACAGCTTTTGGCTATTCTTGTTTCGTCTGGGAAGACAATAAAGCAGGAAAATCTGTGATACCAATACCAGACTGCATTCAGTAGAACTCTGACACTTGAGGCTGATAAGGTCTAATATTAAGCACAGAGTTACATCATGCACACTACACTACTTGATGTACAGCGGGAGAGTGTGAAGTGCTGGAGCAATTATTTCAGCGCTGCTATTAATAAAAAGCAGTCAATAACATCCCATTGAGCTCTGACACTGTCTTGGCGTTGGAGAGCAATGGGAGTACAGTTCTGCCAAGACTTCACCTAAGCAGTCAACATTTCCCTCGAGCACCGTCAGGCTGCGAGCTCAGAGGCCAGTCAGTAGGGCCTCTGTCCTGACACCTGCCCGATCCTGTGCCGGCCTGATCAAAGTGACAGTGCTGCAGACCTGCGGAGATACAGGTGAGGGCTGCTGTCACCCCGCCTGTCCAACTGATGGCAACTTGGTCAGGGCAGGGAGAAAAGCGGCGGGATGGTGGGGAAGGCTGCTGCCTGCATGTCACTCAGTGCAGCGCTGGATGACAGAACAGCCCATTAGGAAAGGGACTGACTTCACAGGCCATTAGGGGAGGCATCACACAGCCTCAGCACACAGAGCACTGAGTAATGGCACAGTTGGAGGGAGACAGGGGAGGAGATGAGAGACAGAAAAGACTACAAGTTCTGTTGCAACATGTTTCATACAAAACTTGAAATTGGGATTAACATATTAAACGCCAGAGATTTAAAAAAAAAAGAAGTATTTGCCTGGACTTTTTGTTGTTTTGACGGAGTTTTGACTGAGGGAAATCAAAGACATAAACAAGCCTAAATCCTCCACAGAGGAGGAGAGGTTATAACAGTGGACGAAACGCATAAACAATAAGTATGGTAAAATGATTCCCATGCCTTGCACCCCCCAGAGCTGTCTCCTTGTTAAAATCTCTAGTTCTCAGTATGGCCCTGCCTGCCCTCCAGTCATCATTAAAGAGAAAGACGGGAGCCTGAGAGCCCAACAGAGGCATCACCACGCATCACTTCTCCTCAGCTCTGAACGCTCCACTCTCAGCAATCCACCAGCCCCTGACGGACTTATTTACTGCACAAAGTGGATTATGTTTGGCTGCACACTATACTTCCAAATGTTCCTTTGATACCCTCTCCCTTTCTCTCTGCCCCATACTCTCTGGTTCTGACCAGCTCATGGAAACAACAGAACTGGCTGACCAGTTTATGGCTGCTGTTGCACGACTGAAGGGCTCAGCGAGCTCAGACGAGGCTGCCACACGGTGCCAGGCTGATGGGACACACTGCAGCTGGAAAAGCACTCCAAGTCAAAAACAAAGACTTACAAACTCTTCCCTCTTTGACTTGATATTTTTGTTCCACTATAAAAAAAAAAAGGAGCATAAAAAAAGTTGCCTTCAAGCAGCTCCCCAGGCTTTTCCCTGGGGATTGGATAAAACCCGGTAGAAAAACAAAGAACAGAAACAAAGGCAAAAAATGCTTCTTTTGCACAATTTAAGACCCAAAAGAGATAAACTGTGAGAGTTTTGTAAACAGTGAGGAAAGGCTGATGGGTAGATATCCCAGATAAAGAAAGAAGGAAAGTGGGTGCAGGGAATGAAGCAGCGGTCTCTTGGAATGATGTTTTTTGATGAATTACAGCGAGCACCACGAGCTTAGAGTCTGGAGCTTTGCTATGAGAGAGACAAACTGCGCATTCTGTTGTGACAGAATCTCTGAATTTTAAGCACTCCGCAGCTCAAGCCTTTACACAACAACACATTTACACAAACGTTTATTTATTCATGTTTCTTTTTTCTCAGACAGGCTTGTACAGGCTCGACCTCCAACCCTCACCATGTTGTGTTTATATTTTGTACTTATGAAAACTAGCGGTTTTGCTGAAATCTAATTTGCAGCGATGGGAGTCAGTTGTTGTTGCCACATTCAGATATTGAATGCTAAATGAGGACAGCTTTGTTAAATAATCATTCAGCATCAACAGCTGAGGTGTTACTATTTGTAAATCCCTGCTTCTTAAGATGTGCATGCAGTTTATTATTCATATAATAAGGTCAGTTTCTTCTAGGTTTAAAACATCATGTCCTTACTGGGGCATTGGAGATGAACTGCTGTTCTGCTCTTTGGGGCCGGGGAATAGCAGCTTTTCATACTTCCTCCTAATATCTCACAGGAGGCCCAGAGTTATGGCTTCAGTAAAGATTCTGTGACAAATTGTATTGTTATAAAGGAGCTATTAAAATAGTGCTGAACTTCGGGCAACCTTTCTAAAATGGCCTGATAAAGGAAAGAAAGGATGGGAAATAATCATTCGTTTCACTGTGAACCCAATGGACGTCACACTGGGGGAGAGTTTAGCTGCTTAGCTGTTTTGGTGCCTGCCCTGTGTCTGAAGGGAAAACTTCTCAGGGCCAATCAGGGCTGTTTCAATACCTAAAAGATTTTGTGGCTATAATTACACCAGGGGGAACACGACATAATCATGTGTGTGGATGTGGAAACAAACCAGTTATGCTAATGTATTTCTGTTCCTTTATCACTGTCCATCACACGCCCCCAATCAGCACGAGTCGTGAAGTGCCCTCAAGAAGTCCCAGCTGTAAATTCAGAACAAATCACTGATGCGACCCATCAAATCTGTCACTTACGCTGACGAGCATCTGAGGGAACGGTCCTCGAGAATTTTCTGCCACGTTGATTGGTGGGATCACCCAGTCCCTCTTCTGCCTCCGCAGACCCTTGGAGCTGTTGAGGCCGGACCCTGAGAACATGATGACAGGAGGAGGAGCTTGGGACGCTTCCTTCGTGTCTTTTCTCTCCGCCACTTTCCCCTCTTCCTCTGTGACCTTTAAGACAACACAAGGCTTTATTTAGGACACTGCATGTGCTGTTAATGATAACAGTAACTGATGTGATGCCCCAGTCTCTTCTGTCTCAAAGCAGAAATTCATAGGAGAATAAAAAATACATTTTAGTATTGTTAACTGTTGTGCATTTGATTAAAAAGTGCTCTATTTTTACCTTTCAGGGCAAAAATACCCATGACAAAAGAACTGCCATAACAATATAAGGTAACACTTTCTATGAAGACTACATCTATAGTGCATTATGAGCACATTCATAGTGAATTATAATGCTATGTATGCTGCATCTATAATGCAGTATAGCTAATCATGATGTTTCATTGTTAGCTATACTGCATTATAGATGCGTCTATATGAACCTCCCTTTACTTAAAGCATACATTGATCATTTATTTATACTTATGGCATCCTATGAGTCCTTATAACAATTGATTGTTGAGGTGTGTGTATAGAGGGGTATGAGTAGTTGTAATGTATCATAAGCCTCATCAGTCAGCCTGTAGTTTATAACCAGTCAAGAGCACTCATAAGACACTTGGATTTATAAGTCATTATAAGCTATATTTATAACTGTTGATACAGTGCATCATGAAGCTTTATATGTGTTTATGAGTGCAGTCATAATGCATTATGATTGATTATAATGAGCATTATAATTCACTATGAATGCGCTCATAATGCACTATAGATGTAGTCTTCATAGAAAGTGTTACCCAATATAATATTCATATTAGTTTCCAATTTCACAGAGTAAATTATTTTAGCCAACTTTATTCCAATTATTCATTTATCTTCAGAATTTCACCCCTTTAAATGCCAGTTTGTTTTCATGATGCCATTGTTGTTATGAAAAAATTAAACAAACTCAAAATGTAATTAATTTCTGTTTACTAAATGCAAGGAGGCATTTTTGGAGGTGCTAAGTTAACGTTTTCTGCTGCCCAGATTCACAATTGCTGATCATGAATCATCCTATGAATTAACACAGCCAACATGACTGAAAAATTAAAAAGCCAAAAAAAAATAAAAAAATGATGCACCAGTGTTAATCATGTTAAGCAGACATATTTCACATCTTTGTGAATTCCTGATTCCTGTGAAGTCTTTTGTCATGTTAGTGAATACATTTAGCATATAAAATAAATATAATAATAATATAATATAATATATTTTTCAGCTCAGTGCTGGTGAAGTGGTTCATCTATCAGGGAGGCAGTAAAACTGACTCCTGCTTCATTTTCCATGGTGTGATTTCTAAGGTTTTATGGTCAGTGGTGGTTAAACCTCAACACTCATCCACTCAGTGGGCAGCAGCAAAGACTGTCTAAAAGTATTACTGTACACCCAAATGTGTTAAAACAATAACTCTAGTGAGGAGAGTTTGTAAACTGTGTCTTCCCAGTCTCCATCATTAAAGTCCTTTTGTCATTCTGGTGCTGCGTGTGCAACACACATGCATGCATCTATTATTTGTGCTTGTAACCTACAGTCATTTTTTCATCAAAAAAGCTGAAGACAATGAAACACTGTGCTATGGATCCACTCACACACACAAATTGACTCTTTCATTCATCCGCTTACTTACTTATAGATAGCAGCAACATTACACACAGAGACAATGACAACACAATTAAATAAAAAGAACAACCTAGGCATACTTCAAGCAATAATATATAAAAATACAATAAAATATAATAAAAAATAAAGTGTCTAAAGAAGGAGTATGTATTAAGGAGTAGAATAGAATTCCAGTGCAGAATAAATATGAATATACAGTATAAACATGTTGGTGCTATGAAACAAATAAGGTGCAATGAACAGTGTGCATCTGCATCTGTCCTCTTTCTACTGTGTGATGGAGAAGGTGCTGATCATGTTCATGATCCATGTTCATTGTCCATGATGGCAGCAGTTTGTTTAGTTTTCTCCTCTCCACCACAGTCCCAAAAGTCTCCAGCCTGAGACCAAGTACAGAGTCTCTGATTCAAGAACTCATTCGTTCAGCGAGCAGACAATCATGCATTCATTTGTGATTAGAAAGCTCCACAGAACAAGTATCATTCATACACTTCCATGCTCGAATACCGATTGGATAGTCTGTATGTGGAGGACTTTATACTGTATAGAACATTATCAGAGCAGAATGTGGCGGTAGGTACATAGAGAGGACATTTTTATGTGACACCTCTACACAGGAAAGCCCACTGAAATCATCAAATGGATAAATTCTTTGACAGGCCGAATGCAAATTAAATTGTTCAAATGCCACATCAAGCTTCCTTGATGCATCAAACTTGCTTTGAATTTTGAACATAAGCGGATAACCAGTGAATATTTTCCAATAACCTGTCATATTCTGTAGGATAAAAAGAAGTTATTACATCTTATACTATATATGTGTTTGGAATTTGTTGATTAGTTTTTTCTTTTCTGTATTGTGCTCATAAAGTCTGATAATAAACGGCTAATAATTCCCCGTTAATAGTTGCTGAAATAATTATAACAAAAAAAAAAAACTAAAGAAGAAAAAGAAGAAAGGAAACTGTAACAAAGGCAGATTAAATGAATGTATATATTAAATTGGCTATTTATTGTGTGCAATGACGCTGACTAGCAGATTTCTAAAATTGCCCAAGAGCTGAACAAAAGGCATATAATTGATGTTTTAATAATTTTACTATATTAGTTGAAACTACATGGCAATTAGGGAATTCATTACAGCGAGAACAATTTACAAGCTTACATGCTCTTTTAGCAAACCACACTTAAACAAATCATCTCTCTTATTATTCTACAAAATTTCCTCCTATTTACCACTTAGTCTGTTTGCTCATATGCGGTTGATAAGTAGTTAATTGTGAAATTACCAAAATCTACAGTGTGCCATAAACTGTTAGCAACAAATACAATGTATTAAATGATGTCTGTTAAATGTCTTATCTAGTTTATTTGTGTCATCAGGCATCAGTGTGAGCCACACACAGTATGTGCATGTTTATATGTGCATATATGTGGAAGAGCCCATAAACTATGGACTTTGTCATTTACACGGGGTATAAAAAGCCTATTAACTCATCCAGTAGTCTCCCATCATACATTCCCTCCCTTCAGGCTGAGAGAAATGACCATCACAAACCTGTCTTTTTGAAAGATGCTCAAATAAGGAACTTGAAAGGAGCCTATTTTCAATCTCCTCATGGACATTAACTCACCCGTGAGTCAGAAGAGCTACATCAAATGCTGAAGATCTCAGACATGTCACCTTATTGAAAAAAAAATGTCCTTGTGGAAATGCAAAACAAAATTCAAAACATGAAGGTGAAGAGCAGAGATTCTGCTTCATTGCAAATGCCTCCAGGGTGAACACAAGTCATTGAAAATACAGTAAGAGACCTCCAATTGTGTACCTCAGGGCTAGTTAAGGCGCCCAAGTGCAGATAATCAGATATGTTGCTTTTTAATGTGAGTACATTACACATATTGGCGTCTCTATGTCAAGGTTACATAGGCATCACCATCTCAAGGCTTCCTTTAAACTACCACAGGCTGAGTGTCCCAGGGGCTGCAGGAGATGTGATCTAAAGGTTATATAATACTGAATTGGCAATGTTGAGAGTTGTTCTACACTTAGTTTACCAACATATCTCAGGGTTACAAGCCAGAGAAAACATGTCAAGAATTCAGTCATGAAAATCATTGCTGAAGCTATGCACTTGCTGTCTCAATCCCGTTACCCTGAGCTATCCCTTGTTCCCGTGCTGCCCTTCTCTTGCAGTGTTATTGTTTCTCTCCGTCTCTCATCCTAGTCAGTGAGTGTTGACAGCTTGTCTCAATAACAGAGATTCCTCAAGCTCTGAGCTGCGTTAGGCTGATGTGCACCAGCAGGTAAAGCAGCAGCACAAAGCTTCACCTAGCAAAGACTCTTCCCGCTAGGCCCCAATAGATTACATTTATTTATTCACCCTTCATTTATACAGGGTGGTCCAAGAACTGTCTGTACACAGGACTATAAAAGCAAAACTGCACATGAATTATAAGGTTGAAAATAGAGAAAAGGTTAACCCATTGAAGCCTGGAAAGCGGATACGTCGCTTTGTAGTATTTGTATAAGCTCTCAAATACTTTTTGAATTTCATTTCTATCTGCTACAGAGGCTGAAAAATCTATTATTTAGTAGAAGAGTTCACACTTTTTCCCCCAGAATTTTTCCAGAATTTCCAGAAAATTAGAGGCTTATTTTAAAATCGCCCAGCGGTATTTCAGGCCTCAATGGGTTAAAAAGACATCAAACCAAGATTTATCCTCTGAAAACCAACCACTTTCCAAAAATACACCCTTTATCATAGAAAGAAACAGCAAAAACGGGCATTATCGTCTAAATTTTGACTTTTTAAAAGTCCTTAAATGGATCATAGCTTACAAAAGTGTCTGCTAAAAAAATAAACAAAATGAAGCTTAAAATCGTGATATCTTTGTCAAAATCAAAAGTCTTATTTAAATGTCTCCAAAAAAAATAATAATTTGGAATAACCAGATCCTGTTTAAAACATTAAATTCTGCCCTCCTCAGCACAACTGGGAGGTCATGATTGATTTTACTGAGACGTGACAAATATTCATAACAGCAGGCTGTTTTTTCACAGAGCTGAGAGGAGAGGACAGGAGAGGTTGTAAAAATGTCGAGACCCATTTCGTGGTATATATAAGTTGTATACATAAATTATATTTCATTTCATTAAAAAAAGTTTTTATTAGAGGAATTGCATTCTTTCTTTATTTTATTTATGTCATTATAACTTTGTGATTGAGCACAAAATATATTTTTATTCACACTAGCCATGATCGTGCTGATTCTATAGAGCTGCAGAATTTATACATAGGCCACAGTGAGGAAATGTAAAAAGAGGGTTCAGAGGGTTAAATAAAATGTAAAAAGGAGCTACTTTATAGACGAGGGATGCACTGATATATATGATATATAGCACTGGTATCGACTGGTATACCATCTTCACTCTGGCTAAATGTTGTGTTGGTTATTAACGCTGACAAAACTGAAAAAAAAACAACAAAAGCTGTTCTCAACCTTGGGGTCGGGACCCCAATTGGGGTCGCGAGATGATTTCTGGGGGTCGCCAAATCATTTTGGAAGTCAGCTCTGTCTCCACTGTGTTAAAGTGTTCATGTGTTAATGTGTTTTAATCTTTTTGGTCACTTAATGTCTTTTTTTTGGGTCATTTTGTGTGTTTTTTTAGTCATTTTGTGTCTTTTTTAGTCATTTAAAACTGGTCAGCTTTTTTGTCACAATGAATAACTCTTTCTTTTGGCGGAATAAAGGTGGTAATAACAATAAAAACAAAATATACAACAACAACAACAACAACAACCACATAACATTTGGTTACAGCATCGGCTATTTCCCAAATTGTTATTTTAAAGTGTGCTGAGTTGACCGGTGAAAGAGCTCACAGTTCTGTGGCTCACAGTCTAAAGACTGTGGCAGAAGTGTTGGCGAGCTCCAGACTCAGATAAAGCGTCTGTTATATATGTGCAACATACAATTAGACCTGCTATTATGTTACAGTGCGTTTTTGTCTGCTCTGTGGAGTTTCAGAATTCTTTTGCGGCTTTTGATTGACATACAAAGTAGTGACGCACACAGACATCTCCCCCTTTAGTAGAGCAACTGTTCTCAACCATTGGGTCGGGACCCCAATTGGGGTCGCGAGATGATTTCTGGGGGTCACCAAATCATTTTGGAAGTCAGCTCTGTCTCCACTGTGTTAAAGTGTTCATGTGTTAATGTGTTTTAATCTTTTTGGTCACTTAATGTCTTTTTTGGGAGTCATTTTGTGTGTTTTTTAGTCATTTTGTGTCTTTTTTAGTCATTTTTTGTCTTTTTTTAGTCATTTTGTGTCTTTTTTGGTCATTTTGTTTCCTTTTTTTGGTCATTTTGTTTCTTTTTTGGGTGATCTGAACTGTGCGGGTGAGATTCTGTTCAGTGAGTGGGGGTCATTTTGTGTCTTTTTTTGTCATTGGTGTCATTTATGTGTCTTTTTTGTGTCTGTTTTTGTTATTTTGTGTCTTTTTTGTCATTTTTATGTCTTCTGAAGGGTTTTTTTTGGTTATTCTGTCTTCTGATTTTGTGTCTTTTTTGGTCATTTTGTGTCTTTTTTGGTCGTTTTGTGTCTTTTTTGGTCGTTTTGTGTCTTTTTCAAGACATTCAAAGATTTTGAATGCTTAAATATCATCTTTGCCATTTTTTCATGTGCTAATGTGCCCCTCTGATTAAACACTGGCCCCTCCTTGGCCCCCACAGTAAAACTGGTTTAAAACCGCCACTGAGCCCTGGTGTAACTGTGCACCCAAACAGTTCTGTGTTACACAGAGAGAATAGGTGGTGATGCAAGATAGAGTACGAGGGAAAAAAACAACAATTGGAAAGCACTCACCAGAGATGATAGAGAAAACTGTTCAGTGTCATTACAGTAAAGAAAACAGTGCAGGCAGGGTGAAGTGAAGAATATATGTGCCTGCTGCATATGTGTGGGTAGGAGGGTGTTCATGTCAGAGCCTAAGACAAATCTGGGCTTGTGAATTCGGGAGCATAAGAAAAAGAGGTTCAATCACCATACATTTACATAATAAGAGGCTGGTGTTTTTAATACCTCTTCCAATTTTTCATTTTATATTACTTCTGTGCAATATGTAGCCTTACAGT